>NC_057355.1:2485000-2795625 GCF_016509475.1 Prionailurus bengalensis | reverse complement strand
TTATTTTTGAGACAGAGAGAGACAGAGCATGAACGGGGAAGGGGCAGAGAGAGAGGGAGACACAGAATCGGAAGCAGGCTCCAGGCTCTGAGCCAGCAGCCCAGAGCCCGACGCGGGGCTTGAACTCACAGACCGTGAGATCGTGACCTGGCTGAAGTCGGCTGCTTAACCGACTGAGCCACCCAGGCGCCCCCCAGCCCCGTAGATCCTTAAAGGCAGCTCTCAGGCCAGTTCTGGGTCTTCCAATTGGTAAAAGGGAAACCCTGAGCCAGATGGCTAAGGGAAGTCCAAGCACCAGTAATCACAGTGACTGTGACCTACGACCTTACAGCCCCTTGGGTAAAGCTCCAGGGAAACAATGGTGGTACCAGAAACCAGTGACGATTTGTCTCTTCCAATGTTTACACCTCTTACTTCGTTGTGTGATTGCATTGGATGACCCATCGGTCCATCTGTGATCCTGTATCCAAACAGTATGTACATTTTCCTTTGCCCCCCATAGTTCTATTACCCCCATCTTGGTCTAGGCCACTGTATTATAGTTTCCTGGATGCGGAAACAAGGTGCCATCTGGGTGCGAGGGGGCTCAAACAACAAACATTTAGTGTCTCATCGTTCTGGAGGCGGAAAGTCCCAGACCAAGGTGTCTGCAGGGGTTCCCTCTGAGGGCTGTGAGGGAAGGATTGCTCCAGGCGTCCCTCCTAGGCTTGTGCCTGGCCGTCCTCTCCCTGCTCCTTGTCTTTCCTCTTCATGGGGAATGTCCAAATTTCCTCTTCTTATAGGGGACACTGGTCACATTGAATGAGACCCCCCCCCCCCTTAATGACCTCATTTTGACTTAATTGCCTTTCCAGCACTGTATCTCCAAATAGAGTGGTGTTCTGAGGTTCTGGGGGTTAGGGCTTCGACCTCTGAGTTTGGGTGGGGGGACACGATCCAGCCCATACCAGCCACCATCATCCCTCATCTGGGTGGCTCGCAACTGTGTCTACACTGGAGTCACGATGTCCTCCACCCCGTTTCCGACGAGTAGCAAGAGTGACGCTCCTAAACCGAGAAGAGTGTCCTGTCGTTCCCCAACTTAGTCCTGCAACCGCTGTCAGTGCAATTAGCATCCCAACTCCTATAAGACATACGGGCCACCGATGACCCGGTGCCTTCCTATCGTGACCAATTCCGTGGGATATCTCCTTGTCCGCGGTGTTTCGGCTGCCTTAATCTTTGAATAGTGAAACCCCTTCTGTCCTCTGGGCATTTTCCTCTGCCCGGAACATTTGCTGCCCTCTCCCCCCGCCAGAACCTTCTACTTCTTAGCTCTTAGCTTAAGTATCTCTTAATAGAGACTTTCTGGCTCCACCTCGATGGAGAAAAGTGCCCCTTTGCTCTAGCTCACAACCTTTGGAATAACTTGCAGTTAGTTTCAATTAACTGTTTTGTTTTTTTCTACTCGAGGGCAGAATCTGAGATTCACTGATTATTGTATTTCTTCTACCTAAAACAATACCAGGCGTAGAGTAGGCACTCAAATAACATTGAATACATTGGTAGGGTCTCTAACACGATGTTGAACACCGATGATACCACCAGCCCCATCTTGTTCCTGACTCCAAGAGGCATACTTTTAATTTCCCAGCATTTATTCATCTATTAAACACACTATTTATCTCAGGTTTCTGATCGAGATCTCTAACAGACACTCTGGCTCCCTAACTAATGTACTTATTTATTTTCAACAGAAGGAGGATTTTGTCTGGGGCCCCACACAGCTCCACGTGGCCATATCTTCTCGGTCACCGGCGATTGGTCTGAGAACAAGCCTGTGACGACATTCTGGCTAAGGAGACCAAAAGGGCTCCTGGAGGAGCTTCTAGAAAAGGTTCCCGTTGTACACGCAGCCAGAAAAGATAGTGCTTCTTCTAGGGAAAATTGCTATTTTTACAGAGTAATGGTATAACTGGAGAATGCCAGTAGTGTGAGGATGTCAGAGCGGAACTAGAGAGAGAAACTGTATTCTGGATGATTCTGAGCTACATACTAACTACCCTGGGGGCGTCTTACCTCAAGACTTCTTATGGTTTAGGCCGTTGGTCTGGGGATTACTGATATGTATAACTAAGACTATTTTCTGCAATACTGCTTAGTTTCTTGTATGTCTAGTTTACTAAGATGATTTTTTTTAAATCAGTGCTTTCTTTTTTTGTCACATCAGGAACAACCTCAGATAGTTTTCTTTGTCCTCTTTTGAGGCAGAGGTGGGACTTTTCTAATCGGTTAATATGGTAAATATCTTCAGTATATTCCCTAAGGTTGAAACACCTGTGCCTTCCGGGGATACACGGAGCTTGGTTGTGAAGGAGTATTCACTTTACTACTGGACTGGACTCAATTAATCATTACGTATTTTTTGTGGTGTGTGCATCTATTTTCAAAAGTGACACACCTAGAGTTCTATTATTTGCTTCTGTCGTCGTCCATTTTCCATAGTTGGTTATGCCGATTTCCCATGATGAATTGGGAAGGTTTTCAATCTCCCTATGCTCTGGAGCTGTTTCTTAAAAATGGAATTTTCTTTTTACTAAAGACTCAGTAAATTTTTTTTTCTGTAAAACAATCTGAGTAGACCTTTTAGTAGCTTTTCAGAAGTAGATATTCTAGTAGCTTTGCAATTTTTTTTTTGAGTCTATTTAAGTTTTTCCCTTCTTCCTGAGTTGATTTTGGTAATTAATCTGTTCCTGGGAATTAATTCACTTTACCTATATTTTCAGATGTATTTCATAAGAGTGAACGTAATATTCTCATATAGTATTTAGATAACCCTTGTACCTGTAGACATACAATTTTCTCTATTCTTCAGGTTGCACACTTGTTCTTTCTCTAGCTTTAAAAAATGATATTTACCAGAATTGGTCCATTTAACCTCTTTTAAAAACTGATTTTTATTGATCACGTCTATTGGGATTTTTGTTTGTTTGTATCACATTGATACCCAAGTATATCTGTCTCAATTCTTTTTTCTTTCTTTCTTTCTTTCTTTCTTTCTTTCTTTCTTTTTCTTTCTTTCTTTCCTTCCTTCTTTCTTTTGTTTTCTTTCTTTCTTTCTTTCTTTCTTTCTTTCTTTCTTTCCCTTCCTTACTTCCTTCTTCCCTACCTTTCCTCCCCTCCCCTTCACTCCCCTCCCAACCCCGAATGGTGTTATGTCTCAGGGTTTCGTCTGCAGACCTCTTTCCTTTATCTTCCTGAACTCTTTAGGCGATCTCATCCAAAGAGTCCAAATGAACAACGGTTCTGGGTATGGGAACCAGATGTAACGTGCTTAGAACCTCACCCAACTCTGTCGCTTAGTAGCCTTGAAGCATGGGAAACTTAAGTTTCTTTGTGCCTCAAATTTCTGAGATATTGAAATATTTTTATTGCATTAATTGTGTATTTAACTTATTTGTCTGCCTCTGAGAGCCATTGTGAATGTGGATTTGAGTTAATACATTAAAAAAATAAACCCATGGAACAATGGAATACAGTTAAGTGCTCTATAAATATTAGTTATTATTACCAGTATTCAGCTCCGTGCTTTCCCATCATGAATAAGCTGACCAGCTTCCCCTGTGCCCCACCCCCCTCCAGTGAGTGGCACCACCACTCACTCAGGTGGAAACAACCTGACTTTTACTTCTCTCGTCCACTGACGTCTCTCCAGCACCTTGGAAGTCTCTGGGAGCATGGCAGGTGCTCAGTAAATACGAGCATGTAACAACCTGCGAATGTGATTTTGTCTACAACCCACTAATCTAGTGCGATTATTCCCCAAAAGTGTAATACTTCAGTTTTATTAGTAGAGTCATAGACACAGGAGATGGTAAAGGAAAGGTAACCAATAACGGAACAGGAAACACGGCAGACATTTTCCGATTCAAAAGGTAAAAGTAACAGAACCAATACTTTTCTGATTAAACCCACAAATATAAGTAAAAGAAAAAATACACTTATGCAAAATGTGTAACACACATAAAGGAAGACGGAGGGAGTGCAGCTGAATAGCTCACCAATTGCAACAAGTTGGAGCGGACTGAATTCTTTTATGAAAATAAATATAGACTGATTTTTTACTTTATTTATTTTTTATTTATTTTGAGCAAGAGAGAGATCAGGGGAGGGGCAGAGAGAGAGGGAGAGAGGATCCCAAGCAGGCTCTGCACTGTCGGCACAGAGTCTGACTCGGGGCTCGAACTCAGGAACCACGAGATTATGACCTGAGCCGAAATCAAGAGTCAGGTGCTCAACCGACTGAGCCACCCAGGTGCCCCTGAAGTTACTAGTCTTAATCCCCCTTCCCAAAGAAAGCCGGTACACAGTATAGCACCAAATAATATAGCAGATAAAAAAGTGAAAACTCTTTCAAATGCAAAGAAAGCTTCATCAAAATATAATTAGAGTCAAACATTTTGACATCTCTCAGGTTTGGATGGATCTGTTAGACAAAAAGAAGTAACAATATCAGGCCACCTGGGTGGTTCAGTCGGGTGAGCGTCTGACTTCAGCTCAGGTCACGATCTCACGGTCCGTGAGTTCGAGCCCTACGTCGGGCTATGGGCTGATGGCTCAGAGCCTGGAGCCTGCTTCAGATTCTATGTCTCCCTCTCTCTCTGCCCCTCCCCTGCTCATTCTCTGTCTCTCTCTGTCTCAACAATAAACATTAAAAAATATATATATATATGATTCAATTATTGCAAGACAAACATAACTCCCTCAAACAAAAAACTGTATGTGTCTTTGTGTATATAAATAGAATTATGTGTATATACAGAAATGTATATATTCAAACGAATAGATAAGCTTTAAGTCTTATTATAGTAAAGTAAGTATATATAGGATTAAATATATGTTCGAGTTGGTATCCAGGCATATGTAAACATATGATTAAATATACACTTGTGTACGTGCACAGAGAACTAAGTGTATGCATGGCTATATAGAGAGAAATAGGATGATGTTAATTTATAAAGGAGTGCTAATACATGATCAGGTTACGGGTATCATTGGGTCGATATATACATGTGTGTGTGGATTAGGATTGGGACAGAATGCAAATTGGGGAAGAGCTGTGGTTAGGGCTGTGATTTTTGGCTGTAGGTGGGAAAAGAGTTAAAGCTGTGTGCCTGTATGAGGTTGGGGACCAGGGCACGGGCAGGATTAAGGGCATAAACCTCGATCCAAGTTTGGATCTGGGCGGGATTATGATCTATTTTCTACACAATTACATGATTTTATAGATGTATCTTCAATGGATTATGAATATAGATTTTCTGACTGTATAGGATTATTAATTGAATTTTTTATCTGTGCCAGGATAGGATTTTGATTCCACATCTGTTTAAGATCATGCTTAAGTATTTATGTAACTGTGTAAACCTATATGTGTGCAGGGATGTATATATTTACATATATGTATAAATAAATGCATATATAAAGATATATGTGTCTCTTGCATCATTAAATTATGAAGATTCATCTCTATCTTTAATATCTAGTAGTTTATAAATATATCTGTCTAGAAATTCCTAGGTGGACTTGGGTAAATATACACCTATCTGTACAGGAATATATAGACATATACACATGAGTCTACTCCTGTAACGGGTTATGTAAATATATCTGTATCTTCATAAGGGATTAGGCAAATGTATTGTTTACAACATGGGATTACGTGCAATGGTCATTTTGTTAAGATTATGCAAATATATCCATTTTTTTTACATGATGTTCCAAATCTTTCTTTCTCTGAGTCTGTTTCAGATTATATAATGGATTATGTATCTATGCCAAATTGTGTAGCTTGACCCATAGAACAGTAATACATTTAGTGTTCTGTAAATGTACGGGTATCTGTTTCGTATTACAAAAATGATGCTCTATTGGTACCTCTATCTGTTTAGAGTACATAATGAAATATATCTGGACAAGATTATGTGTGTCAATTCTTATCTATTACTCGGTAGTTTAGCATATAGTGTCGCAGCAAGTCTCAGTACATACTACCTCAGTATGGGATTAGTTAATGTATTAGCTTCGGTCCCTTAACGGGATCATGAAAGTATCTGGGTCACTATTGATAAAGGATTATGTAAATAGAGCTCTCGTGTGTTTATATAAATCTATCTATCTATCTATATCTCATAGATATCTGATATATCTATAAGATTAAATGTAAATACATATATTTGACACTATATGGGATTATATACATGTGTCTAGATATAAGCCATGTTCAAAATTATGCAAATGTATCTGTATATCTACCTGTGCGGGATTGTGTAAATTTAACTATGTATATATTTGTATTTGTGTATGTATATGGTATCTGTTATTGCTAAGAATGTGCAACCATCAGTATCTGCATAGCCCCCCCCCCCAAGTGTCATATGTTTCTATTTCTAACTCTTTAAGGATAAGGTACAGGTTTCTGCAGTCAATGTTTATGAAAATAAATCTATACTTTTATTTACAAAGTATTTTTTAAGTATGTCTTCCTAGAAGTATATAAAAGGGTTTTAATCTAAATCTCTATAAGACTAGGTAACTGTTTCTTGAGCGATTTTACATTAAATAATTTTATTTTATTTATTTTTTCATTGAAGTATAATTAACATACAATATCATATTAATTTCAGGTGGACGGCACATTGATTTAACAGCTCTATACACTACTCAGCAGTCAACATGAAAAATGGAGTCACCACCTGTCAGCAAACAGCATCACAAAATTATCGACTATATTCCCTATGCTGTACTTTTCATCTCTGTGATTTATTTATTTTGTAACTGGGAGTTTGTATCCCTTCATCCTCTACTTTAAATAATTTTACATCGTTAAGGTCAAGATGAGGACACACACTAATACACATCAATGTAAATATATCTGTATCTATATCTGAACACAAAACTTTATATTTAGGACATCACTTAAATCTTCGTTATTGTCAACATGTAACAAATACAAAACTATATATATAAGTATATAAGTAACAGACATATATTGTGAAATGTAGTAATTACAGGGATATCTGTGAAATCACAGCACGGAATACGAAATTAGATATTACTAGAACCACGTGCACCTGCTATACCCCTTCTTGCCTGTGCCTCTCCTCCAGAGCTGACCACAATTGTAACAATTTCTTTGCTTTTTAGAGCAGTGTCCCGCATATATACACATCCCCCAGCGATATATTGTTTATTTTTTTTTAAGTTACCTATCTTTGTGGTTTTCTGTGGTTTGTTTTATTTTTTCACCAAAAATTATACTCTAAAATGTCCCCGTGTGGTTATCCACACCTGTAATTGATTCAATTCGCTGCTATATAGTTTATCATAGAAGTCAATGATAATCTAACGTGCTGACTGCAGATACACACGTCAGCATCACCCGAGAGCTTGTTAGAAACACAGACTCTCAGTCCCCAACCCAGAGCCAGCTTCCAGTTAAGACAAATTCCCAGGGGACGTGGGCTGGTTTGTTTGTTTGTTTGTTTATGATTTATTTATTTGTTTGTTTTGTGTCATTTATAGGATTCTCTGTTCTGGTTAGGCATTCAAGTATTGTACTTGGCAAATATAGTTTTCCGCTTTGTTACGTATTTTGGACTCTAATTATGATGACATCTTAATATTAGTGCAATTGAACTTATGAACTATTTTGAAGGTTAATGCTTTGGTTTCTTGTTTAAATCGATCTTGTAGGGGTGCCTGTGGCTCAGTCGATTGAGTGTCCGACTCGATTCAGGCTCAGGTCACGATTCCAGGGTCCTGGAATCAAGCCCCATGTCAGGTTCTGCACGGAGCATGGAGCCTGCTTGAGATTCTTTCTCTCTCTCTATCTCTCCCTCTCTCTCTCTCTCTCTGCCCCTTCCCCCCACTCACACGCTCTCTCAAATAAAATTAAATAAAATAGATCTTCTGTTTCCTAAGATCATAAGAATATTCACTTATGTCTTCTTTTTTTTTAATTTTTAAAAAATGTTTATTCATTTTTGAGAGACAGAGCGCGAGCAGAGGAGGGGCTGAGGGAGAGGGAGACACAGAATCCGAAACAGGCTTCAGTCTCCGAGCTGTCAGCACAGAGCCTGACGCGGGGCTGGAACTCACGAACCGTGAGGTCATGACCTGAGCCAAAGTTGGCACTTAACTGATTGAGCCACCCAGGTGCCCCTCACTTATGTCTTCTTTTAAGAGTGTTGTACATTTTTAAAAAATTTTTTTAAATGTTTATTTATTTTTGAGACAGAGAGAGACAGGACATAAGCAGAGGAGGGGAAGAGAGAGAGGGGGAAACACAGAATCCGAAGCGGGCTCCAGGCTCTGAGCCATCAGCCCAGAGCCCGATGCGGGGATCGAACTCACAGACCGTGAGATCGTGACCTGAGCTGAAGTCGGAGGCTCAACCGACTGAGCCACCCAGGCGCCCCTTAACTTTGTTTTTAATGTGGTTGAGACTTTATTTCTAATTCTTCTTCTTGGAATAGATATTACATATTTTACTTCTATTTTTAATAGTTATCCTTAAGAACATATGATGAGTAATTAATAAAGTCTAAAATTAATTTATTTTAAAAATTCACAATCTGAGGATATTACAACACTTTAATTATTATCATTCCTATATCCGTCAGCCTAGGGTGTCATTCTGTGATAACAAGAAATTTCAAAGTCTCTGTTTTATAATTTCCAAAGTTTACTTCTTTCTCAAATGACGTATCTGTCATGATGTGTCTGGGGACTGTCCTATGTCTTGTTTACACACTTCTACTCAGACTGATGGAACAATTTCTACCGGGGATCCTGGGTTTGTCTGATTGTGTAATCCTCATACTGTTAATGCATTTTTTTCACAGAAAGGAATGCTGTATACATGATGTTGAGTCTTTCTTTTTTCTTTTTTAATGTTTATTTATTTTTGAGAGAAAAAGAGAGAGAGAGAGAGAGAGAGAGAGAGAGAGAGAACACATAGGGGAGAGGAGAAGAGAGAGGGAGACACAGAATCTGAAGCAGGCTCCAGGCTCTGGGCTGTCAGCACAGAGCCCGATGAGGGGCTCAAACTCATGAACTCATGAATTTGAACTCACATGAACTCATGTGAGATCCTGACCCGAGCTGATGTCAGACTTAACCGACTGAGCCACCGAGGCGCCCCGATGTTGAGTCTTTCCCCAAGTTACTACATGTGCTCATTGCCACTGGATGAGGCTAAATATTAGTTGGTCTTTATTGTTCAAAACTCTGGAGATGAGGAACGGTTGTATCTTCATTTTTCAATCCAGGAATCTCTAGACATCAGTCCCTTTAATCTCTTTAAATGCGCAATCTTTGTGTGAGTTCATCAAATACAGCCAATAACAACCAGGGCTTGCTGCTAGCATTCTGTTTCCCAATCTCTTTGCCTCAAGTCATCAGCTCATTTGGTATATTATCTCCTTCCCAAGTTATCATAGAAACAAATTGACCAGATGTTTCACCACTGTGTGATGCGGGTTACTATCTCTTCAGCCTCGATATATCACTCGCCACTCTCTGGCCCTGAAGCCAAAGCCGTATATCTTATGTTCAGTCGTACTGGTAGCAATCTGTTTCTGCTGCCAGTATCTAAGTCACCTTAGGCTAAGATACGCTGTCGTGTGAAATTGGACAATTGTATGCGCTACTTACGGGTTTGCAAATTGGCACAGGATAGAGACTATAGAAATAAGAGGAGGACATTAAGACTCTATAAAAAGTTAAGTTTCTATATCATTCTAAAAAGCAATTCTGCTACTCGGAATCTGTCCCGTAAGAAATATTTGAACGTACGTACAAAGATGCACAAACAAGTATGTTTATTTTAGCATTGTTTACAAGAGTGAAAAACTGGAAACCGTTTACATGACTATCCATAGGGGAATGTTAAGTAGATTACAATACAGTTGTACTATGGAATACGTCGACAGCCATTAATTAGAACGAGGTTTCCCTATAAGTTGTACCACAGCATCATCTCTAAAACAAGTGTTCAGCGGAAATACATAAAGGAGCGGAAATATATAAACCTGTAATGTAACTCCATTTATCTTAGACATGGTTCCATTGTTTAAATTTTTATAAAGATAGATTATTGTAGGGGCTCCTGGGTGGCTCAGTCGGTGAAGCGTCCGACTTCGGCTCAGGTCATGATCTCACGGTCTGTGGGTTCAAGCCCCGCGTCGGGCTCTGGGCTGACGGCTCAGAGCCTGCTTCAAATTCTGTGTCTCCCTCTCTCTCTGCTTCTCCCCCGCTCCCACCCTGTCTCTCTTTCAAAAATAAATAAACATTAAAAAAAATTTTAATAGATTATTATATTACTTTTGTAAGTTAATTATTGGATAAATAACGTAATTTTAACTAAAGGGCATGGCAGACATTTAAAGGCAATGAGGTGAGGAAGAATGATGGGTGATGGGAACAGTATTCATGATCATTGTCACCAAATACTGAAGTGTTTCTCAAGGTGAAAAAGTTCTACATTTATTTTGGGTGCTCCCCAGAGAGCAGAAGGCTGGCAAATTTAAATGCCAGCTCATCTCCCAAAGCGGTCTACACCTGGGGCAGACTACTTGTGGGATATAATGGAAGTCCTGGCCTCAGGGATTTTGAGGAGTAAATCCAAGCCCTAACGAGCTTCGACTAAAAGACATTTAAGCTAGATGGGTTTTCATCTAGAAGTTTCTTGGGCAGCCCTAATTTCAATTGTGATTGATTGCCCCTAGAAACCATCCAGGCATCCCAAAATGGGTCGTTTTTGAGTTGAGCGTTGGCTCCCCCAGGGGATCATGGGAACACATAGGTCCTGACTACAGGTGCACTCCACATGAGTAAATCTACTCTTGGCACCAAATTCCCCAAGAGCTCCTTTAACAGGAAAACCTCAGTTGCACCCCCAACATGCCACCTTCTGCAAGAGTAGAGTTACCCCTCCGCCTCTCCAACCGAGTTTCAGCCCAGGTGCTTCCTGTTCTGGTTCCCAGGAAAATCATGAGAAACCACCGAGTATTCAGTTTAAAATGCTTTCAGGTCTTCTTTCTAGAAGCAAGCACACAAGATCTGTCCTACCTCCACCCACATTTTGTTGGCCAACGTAATATCTCACGGAGATGTTTCCTAATGGCATGCGCTTGACCAAGAAGATAAGACAACTGTCGGAATTTTCAAGTCAAAGAAGACCTTAAAAAGTGTGGATCGTTGCCTCCTCGTTTTCCCAACTGGTGTGCCACGCACAGGGGACCCAGAGCGTTTCTTGGCCGTGCTGGACACTCGCATCTCACGTGTCCCCTTCTCGCAGAAGTCAGATGCTTCGGAAATGAGTGTCAGGGGTGGACCAGAGGAGCGCAGATTCATGGGCTGTGGCTCATGAATCGAAACATCCGCTCGCGTCCTGTTTACTGAGATGTGGGGAAAACGGGCAGGGACGTCCATACGGCGTGCTTTCCTGGATGTCACAGCATGGGACCCAGCTCATGTGCTGCCAGATGTGTCTCTTTTGAGGGTGGCGATGAACAGATGTCGATGTTGATGCAGCTACAGATCCATTTTCTCATAAGAGTCTCACCTGGAGAGAACCACCCTTTCTTTGTGTGTTTAAGGATCTCTGCACACTTTAAAAGTGCGTCGAAACACCCTCGTCCTGTTCATTAGCGCCCGTCCAGGGTAACGTTCAGTTCAGCCATGCAGCCTCCCCGCACTTGACTTTATTTTTGCAGAGACAGCTCACGCCTCCCTGCGTCAGCCATAATCCTTCTCAGATGTTGGGGTGAAGTCTGTCCAAGAGAGCTGATCATCTATCATAATAGATTTAAACACTTGTCTTCCATTATCCCATTTAGAGAGACAAGTTTATGTTTTTATAAATATCTAGTGTCTCACTTGCCACAGAGGATCAAGTTCCCTTTATTATACTGCAGAGAGAATTAAAATTATTGAAAGACACCACATTACGTTTGGCAATAGCACCTGACTCTAGAAACTACCTTGATGAACGGTCTTCACTCTTGTTTTGGAAACGGAGACCTAATTTCTCCCCTGCACAGTAAGAAAGATCTGTGGTTTTACAAACATATGCCTATTTGCTTCGATAAAAGATATAAATTTACCCAAATGTATGCAACACAATAATGATAAATTCAAAGAACCAGTAGTTTTAAGATCCTAAAAATAAAGTTATCCCACCAGGAAATGACACAGGAACGTATCTGTCTGATCGCCGTGCCCTCTTTGAACTGCATTGGGTTTTTTCAAATGGCATAAATTTCCACTTCAGTTTAGAAGAAGCTTGGCTTTACAGGAGTTGGTTTTTTTTTTTTTTTTTAATGTAAAGCAGGTTGTGATTTTTTGAAATCAATATTTCATTTATGATTCATGTTTTGCAAAAGTGGGTAATGTAGTGCCTTAATGGATGGAAAAGGATCGTGGCACGGAGGTCAGAAAGCAATTACTGCCATTAATAATACACTTTCTGCGAGGTAATTGACAGAGGGGAGGGGCATCTTCAGAATATTCCTGCAGGGGTTTGGTGCATAGGATGGATACAAAAATAGCAGCTGACTTTAAGAATGAACAGCGTATGTCAGAGAAGCACACGCTTTCGCGTGAACGTTATCTCTGCCTTCAGCAGATAGTTTTTCTACGCATACAGTAGTCGGTTAATTCCAGAACTGCAAATGATTAGAACAATCAGGAAAAATAAAATGCGCTGGAAGTCCTAATCGCAGGAGGCCCCGGGCGTGACACGCCTTGGCTAGATGACTCATCATCTGTATTTTCCTAGTTTCCTGCTCACAATTCAGGCACTTGATTCTTTACCTTTTTGACAAGGCTCCAGAGCCCAACTTTGAGAAACGTCTCCTGAATAGACAGGATGAGTTCCGAGAGGTTCGTTCCTAAATGTGCACGGCACCTCCACACAGGCCAGCGTTCCGTCCTCGGGTCAACCCTGGAAGGAGGCGCGGTAGCTGGGGTTGTGCTCATTTCATAGATAAGGCAACTGAGGCACGGCCTGGTGCTACGATTGCCACAAGACCTCAGAACTCCGTGGTTGGCTTGGGCCATAGGGTTTTCGGACTCCAAACCCTTTTTCTCTCTCTCTATTCTTGGATGTAGCAACATGGGTTGGGGGTGCGGAGTGAGAGAGAAAGAGGTCCTGTCACCAGTATGGTGCCTTTTACCTTAAAGCTGCATTTATTTTAACGATTTTCTTTTCAGGGGCGTGTGCTCGAGCCACCGAAGCCTGGTCTCAACGTTCAAGGACGTGCGGGCGTTGAAACTGGCCACGACCGAGGTGTTCCCACTGTGGGGACTGGCAAAGGCTACACATCAGGGCTTTTGTCTACAGACCGTAGCTGCCAAACATTTACCTGCAAAGCACTATTTTAAATGTATTTTTCATCTTCAGACCAGTTATCGCTGTGCCCTTGGACGTCTACATCTTTCCTAAAATGGAGGCTGAAAGTTAAGTTGCTGTTTTGAGTTAGTCAAGCTCTTAACTGAGCTACGTGTAGAGCAAGGGACCCAGAGAAGCACCTTCTTTTCTGATCTGCTCTACTGAAAGCAATGATTTCCAAACACCTCCTAGGGCTTCTCCCCCAAGCATGAAAAATATTTACGTATACAACACACACCCCACGCACATGTGTGTACGTATATGTATGTAAATATATATATATATGTATGTACTGTATATTATTATGTATATACACATTGAGGTTGTGCGTGTATACAATTGTATATGTAACTATGTGTTTATATATGCTTGTAAATGACACGCGTTACTTTACTAATAGATGTCAAATTATATGTCAATTATACGTCCAAGAAATTTTTACAGAATGACGGAAAGATTTATTTTTAAATCTGTACATTCTTTTTAACTCTTAAAATAATTTTGCACTTACACAACTTAACCTCGCTCCGTATCTTTGGCTAAAGCTGAGTGGCTCAGGTTCAATGCCAGCCACTCACCAATTATACACAGTACTTGGTCGAATGTGGTCAGAACATTTCCCTCTTTCCTCATGGGAATCAGGTGCTTTTGCAAACTCTTCACACGAGTGTGTGGTGTTTGCATAGTTTTAACAGATGGGTTCAAAACCCATTGAAGCTATTTAGTGTTTAAACAGTAAATTCCACTTCTGTGTTTTTAGAGCTTGCGGATTTGGATGTTGTTATCGGTAACACTCTTAGACCATATTTAGGAACAGAACTACATAACGGTGGGAATTATTCCAAACGTCATACGCGTATCAGAGTGCACTCTCCATTATGCGGGTTTCTTCCGAAAAGCAGTTACCTTCTCGATCACGGTCAAAACCATTTCCACTTTGAAGGAGCAGATTGCACATCTGTAATACCTACAGAAAGAGGTTCCGAGAGTCATTTGTCATCACAGAAAGTTAGAAAATTCGCAATATCCATCTCCTTAAAAGTAAAAATTTGCAAGCATCTTTAATTTTGAAAACTTTCCGAGTATATTCCAAGCAGGGCAATCAAAGAACCTCTCTGAGGTTACAGAATATTTGGGGTAGACACAGACATACATATATAAGCTTTTGCATATATACATAATTATATCCAGAAACATTTTCTTATAGAACATCCTCTGATCACAACGTACGGATATACAAAATAATACGTATGCAATATTGGCACGTATGATACTTTATATGGACACCTACGTTATGCGTATGTCTATATACACACATACTTATGAAGTCATCTGTGTGTTCACGAAACACGACTCTAAACATGCTTACAATCTCACCATGATCAGAATTATATACATAACTGCGTCATGCACAAAATTTTGAACATGATTTTGTACCTCTAAGTATTTGTAACACTCGATATATCCCTACAGATACACGTGATCCTTTACATAATGTTCTACTTACGCACACGCGTTTACATCACTCCGTGTAAAATTCAGTCCTGCAAGTAACCTTATACTGACTCTGTGTGTGTACACGTGTGCACAGGCACCACGTGAGATCACGATCCCCAAGCTCGTTTGGCAGGGACACACGTAAAGTGCACGTAGGAAGCCGGCCGGCCAGCACAGCCCCTCCCCACGGTGGACCTCCCGTCTCACGCTCAGGGTTCTTCACGTACGGGACGGGTTAGCATGTGGCCAGCTGCGAATCCCAGGACCTGTGCTTAAACAGTAGTCTGGCTTAGCCTTTTAATTCCCCTAAATTAAAAAGTAAGTCGAGGGAGACACAGAATCGGAAGCAGGCTCCAGGCTCTGAGCTGTCAGCACAGAGCCCGAGGAGGGGCTGGAACTCATGGACCGCGAGATCACGACCTGAGCCGAAGTCGGATGCTTAACCGACTGAGCCACCCAGGCGTCCCCACTCCCGACGTTTTAAATAAGAGCTCGATACTTTCAGCTCAAAGAACCCACCGTCAAGGGGGAAAATGGGCATGATCAGGCAGTGTGAATCACGGTGGACAGGGATGGCCAAATGACGGAACCTGGAAGGTTTACCAAACTGCAGTAGCTATCCTTACTGACGGCCCCTTACTATGTTCAGATTTTCACAAAAGGCCCGCCAGGCCGGTGTCATCTTCCAGATGTCACTGGCGAGGGAAGTGAGGCATGGGGTAGGTTAAATGATTTATCTACGGACCACACACCCATCAAGTACCCGTTCACATCGAGGTCTCCGGCAAGCCTTATTACAAACCATACAATGTTGCAAATGGCTTTTGTCAACCACGGGAATCGAACGGATTATCAAATGATGCTGGGTTTTCGCCTTAGGATATAACATACTCATGAAAAAGATGTTTCCAGCAAACGTCAAACACTCAGGTTATCGCGCTCGGCGAGATAAAACGGAATAAAATGTACAGGGGGATTCATCGCAACGTCTACACCCGTATTTGTATCTCTAGATCTAATCTATGACCTGGAAACCTACTATGGTGACAACCGAGCGATTTCTTTGTCTTAGTTTTGATCGACTCTGTAGTAAATATATAATCTGAGAAAACGAAATACGTTTTAGTTAATAAAACAAGATTGTGGGCTTAGAGTCAGCAAGGTCAAGGTTGCAGCACTGACACACGGATTCAAAGTGACTGGCACTCCTCTCTTTCTCTGGCACCTGGGGGTCACCGCCCTTCCTTAGGGACTCGGTCTTCTGGTACAGAGTAAGGGTCTCTAATACACGCTGGTTTGTCCTCTGTGTTCCTTTAGCAGGATGCTTAATAGGGCACTGAGTTTCTCAGGGCCCTCTCATGACCCACAGATGTCCCCTTACAGAGTGGGAAACACCCAACGACCCATTAGTCCGCCATCCGCTTAAAACAACAAACTAAGGGGGTAAGAATCAAAATGCCCAAACCCAGAAACTGAACTCGTGGACCCTCTTTTTACTCAGGTGTAAATAACGTAAGGCCGTGGGCCAGATTGCCTAGAGCAGCTTGTAGTTCTCAATATTTGGGGGGGTCCTGAATATACTGAAGAATCATTCAAAAATTATCCCTTTCCCATACATGCCCAATTTTGCGAATGATGTCTGAGGATTCACAGGTGCCCTGGGGGGGCTCCGGGTTGCAAAGCGGGAAGAGGCGGGATGAGAGGTGAGGGGTTGCAGGGAGAGCGATGTGCCCCTTCCTCGGAGGAAGAAGGGGAGTACCCAGTGACCAAGGATCACGCCTGCCATGGTCATCAAGGTGTCAGTCCCTCCAGCCTCGACACGTCCTGCGCCATAGACTCGGGGCTCATTCTTCCTGGGACAGGCGTGATGCACATCGAACCACCCCTGCTGTGCACCCCACTTCGAACAAAACCCACAGATCATTCTGGAAGCGGCGTTGCTCTCTGAAAGTCAAATGCACGCAAGTATTCCTAGGAGCCCCACGCAGATACACACGGGTCATCCAATCTGAGTTCCAAAGACGTAAAAGCCCTGACCTAAACCCGGGTGTCGTCTCTTCCGGAACGAGCTCCGGGTGGAAGGTTACGGAAGCTGGCTCAGCGCACGCTCACGGCCCCTGTAGCAGAGCGGTTCAGGGCGGGGCCTGGCAGGTTCCTTCTGGGAAGGGCCAGCGAGTAAACACTGCGGGCTGTGTGGACCATGCACAGCCTCTAGCATGGGTTACTCTTTGTTTTTGTTTGCAAGAGCCCTTGAAAATTCACAAAACACTCTTTGCACGCAGACTGTGCAAAAGCAGCCCTGTGGTTAAGAGGGAAAACTCGGAAGTTCTACCGGTGTGGGTTCAAACTCTGACTGGCAGGCCCAGCTTTGTTATCTTGGGATGCTTGCTCCAAGGCCCCGGGTCCCAGGACAGTGGGGGTGGGGGTCACCAGAGCACTTTCCCTGAGCTGTGCTGGGGAGTCAGGACCTAGTGCAAAGGAAACACCCCAGAGAGCAATGGTCCCGGCGCCCCAACCGCGGCCCCAGCTCTTACCAACAGGTTCGGCGGGGAGGGTCGGGTGGTGATGCTTTTCCCCAAGTTACCCAGGGTCCCTCATTTCCGCGGGAGGCCACTGCCAAGGTCATCCAGCTGGGATTTTCCTGTGGCACAATTTGCACGAGGAAGGGTAAAGACTGAGCACTCAGAACTATTAAAATAGTTCCTATATGCAAAGTGGGATAAAAATAGCTTTTACCTTACAGAGTTGGTTTGCCAAGGAATATGGTTTGTTCGTTAGAATGTATAGCTCCGAGTTTCTAGCGGAAAACACTTGATTGCAAGGACTAATTTACAGGCGAGTTTGTCGCAAAAACTTTCTCTGGGTGATACCCCTGATGTAATACATTCTACGCGTGTTCGGTTGACACGTGTTTCTCCCATTTCCACCTTAGGGTCTACGCCCCCAAGCCAAGACTCCGCTGTATGTTAACCAGCTTGAAAATAAATTAATGAAAGAGAAAAGTAAATGATTTTAAAAGTACACTCCAGGGGCGCCTGGGTGGCTCAGTCGGTTAAGCGTCCGACTTGGGCTCAGGTCATGGCTCAGGTCATGATCTCGTGGTTCACGGGTTCGAGCCCCGCGTCGGGCTCTGTGCTGACAGCTCGGAGCCTGGAGCCTGCTTCGGATTCTGTGTCTCCCCTCCTCTCTGCCCCTCCCCTGCTCACGCTCTGTCTCTGTCTCTCTCAAAGATAAATAAAAAACATTAAAAATAAAAATGAAAGTACACCCCAGCCTCACTAGGGAAAACTGAAAAAACCCACAGGGAAGAAAACGTGCAGTCCCGCCGCGTGACACCCTTCCGGACGTCCCTCTACGCGCACAGGGGTTGTTCACGAAGCACCGATCCTTCGGCGAGTCTTGTATTGCGGGTGGAACGTACGTTGGCATCCCTGAGCAGGTGTAGAAGGAACAGAAATGTGTGAAGTCAGAATTCAGGGGAACACGCGTGGACCGCTGACACCTTGTGGAGGAACGGGAAACGCGACGTTGCCATTTGTTGACGGGGCTCCAAGGGTGTGAGGCAGAGAAAGGCACAGAGTGGCCCAGGGACCCCCGCTGCACACGGGCCCCTCTGCTCGCCTCCTGGTGCCCCTTTTAAGGTAAGGAAGTCACAGTGACAAGAGGCAGGTACCGATGAACAGCGTGTCCCAGGACGGGTGTTGGGCAGACAACAGAGGTAGAGGGAAAGCGTCAGAATTGTACAAACAACCCTTCGCACAAACCTGGAAAACCCAGATCCTGCGCCTGTGGGAACTTGGGCCAGTTCTGATTTTATATTTCCTGGGAAAATTGTCTATCTCAACTCCGCCTTCAGATTTGTCATGGAGTTTTTCATAGGATCCCGTGACACTTTTCAAACACTTACTCTACCCGGGTGTCGATTTGTTCGTTTGGCTTTTAATGTTAGTTGTGCCTCGTCTTTCCTGATCCTATTTGCCGAAGGTTTATCTGTCTTCTTAGTCATTTCGAAGAACAAGCTTCGGGTTTTTGCCGATCAGATCATTTCTGGGAGAAGGAAATCTTTTCCGTTATTTCCAGCTTTGATCTTCCTCTTTTTTTTCTGCGTTTCTTTGGGTTTTATTTTCTTGCACTGCATCTCCTTGCCCGGTAATGAGATTTTGGATTGCTTCTCCGCCTTGCCCGCGCATTGCCTGGAGGCAGCAAAGCACACAGGGTTAACGCCAGAAATAATAACGATGGATGAGAGAGGGGCCCAGCCCCAGGTAGCCCAGGGGAGGCTTCTCAGAGAAAGAAGGAGGAGGACATCAGAGGGACCGGGGAACATCTTGTCCTGGAAGGAGCCACTGAGGGCCGGACTGGCCCTGAGATCCCAGGTTTGAGCAGAGGTGTTCACAAGCGAGCTAGCTCGTCGTAGCCCACGGTTAGACCACGAAGAGGGGAACATTTGTGGCTTCTGTGCTAAGACATCCCTGCCCCCGTGCTCTCCAGGGGAGTCTTAGTATCGATTATTTTAATTCTCCTGTCCACTGGTAATGCTTCTGTGTTACAAGTGGAATTGCATTTCCAAGAGCTCCAGAGATGAGACCGAGAGATCAAGTTAGTAATTCTGAGCACCAAGAGATTTATCCTCAGTCAGTCCAACCAGCCTGTTTTCCCTGGTTTAGTCCCAGTTAATCTGCTTTTAAAATGCTCATTTCTGGGGTGCCGGGGGGGCTCAGTCGGTAGAGCACCTGACTTTGGCTCAGGTCGTGATCTCACGGTGTGGGAGTTCGAGCCCCGCGTCGGGCTCTGTGCTGACAGCTAGAGCCTGGAGCCCGCTTCGGATTCTGTCTCTCCCTCTCTCTCTGCCCCTCCCCTGCTCACGCTCTGTCTCTCTCTCTCTCAAAAATAAAATAAAACATTAAAAATTAAAAATAAATAAATAAAATGCCCCTTTCTACTCTCTCTCCAAGAAGCGCCGTGAGCCTTTCTCCATGTTCTTAGTTTAAGAATTTGAGGCTCTGTCCCCCCGAGAAAGGCACTCGAGAGAGCGCAAATACAAGATCTCAAAGGCAATTTACCTTTTCTTTTTTAAAAAAAAATTTTTTTTCAACGTTTATTTATTTTGGGGACAGAGAGAGACAGAGCATGAACGGGGGAGGGGCAGAGAGAGAGGGAGACACAGAATCGGAAACAGGCTCCAGGCTCTGAGCCGTCAGCCCAGAGCCCGACGCGGGGCTCGAACTCACGGACCGCGAGATCGTGACCTGGCTGAAGTCGGACGCTCAACCGGCTGCGCCACCCAGGCGCCCCCAATTTACCTTTTCAAATAGGAAAGAAACATTGGCATCGAAACAGGCAAATGGCCCCACTCCCCGCTAAGGGAATCGCCCCCCTGACTTCGGGCTCCTCGTTCCCAGTGGACCGCGCGTCTGTTGTCACCGTGCGGCACCGGGCCGTTCCCCTCGGGTCCCCCGCACGACCCCCGGAAGAGCCTTCGTCAGTTCTGCTACCTCCTTCTGCCATCAGCCTTTTTGCTCAGTGGCCTGCTTTTCGCATCAGCGTGTTTTTATAGCACACAGTGGTTTCCTCAGTTACACAACAGACCCAGTGCCAATAAACCCTCTTCTAGGTAACGTAAAGCATATTTGAGCGCAAGAATTATTACATTTTCGTAAGCTAAAAATAAGCCCTTGTTTTTAATTTTCCACGAGCACGCGGCCCCTCGGCCCCAGGAGCCACCTCCTACCTGGCGAGCCCTTTTTGCTAAAGTCATCGTCAGCACGCGGCCGGGAAGGTGGAATTCAGATTTTCATTATGAAACACATGCGGAAAAGCCCGTATGCAAATCTGTCTTTAATCCCACCATTTCCCTGCCTGTTCAGAGTGCTTTAAAGAGCGAGACTATCTCAAATATACTTCGACCTGGAAGCAAATCCCACCAGAGCCAATCTACGTGGAAAGAATATCTTTATTTCGTGGAATGCAGACAATAGGTAGCATTACCGTCTCCTCGTGGCCGCATTATGGAGTCGGTGATATTATACCCGCGAAAGGATGCCAACCATGTCTCCGTTTTGCCCAGATGCCGCAAGCTGACTGTGCAGCATCGGTTTTGCTTATCGGAGGAAGTTTCTTTTCTTCCGTGTGGTTTTGACTGTGAAGATGTCCTGTCCCAGCCACAAACTGCTGATCAACTCTAGAGGGGCGTTTGTAAGCCATCAACAGCTACGTTTGACTTACTGTTGTCAGACACAACATTTTTCCTCTCAAGATGAGAATTTGCGGGTCTTCCTTACGTCTGTCGAGGGCTGGGATATAGCTGTGGGGTAGAACCCCACCTAAGAAGGCCTCTCTTTCAAATGATACGATTGCAGACGCTTAGAAAAGATGTCTTTAAAAAATGACCCAAGAGGACCAGTGGGTTAAGAGTGAGGGCGCTCGAGGGGCACCTGGGTGGCTCAGTCGGTTGAGTGTCCAAGTTGTTCATGATCGCATGGTTCGTGAGTTTGAGCCCCGCGTCGGGCTCTGTGCTGACAGCTCGGAGCCTGGAGCCTGCTTCAGATTCTGTGTCTCCCTCTCCCTCTGGCCCTCCCCAGCTTGTACTCTGTCTCTCTCTCTTTCTCAAAAATGAGTAAACATTACAAAAAAATCATAAAACAAAGTGACAGCACTTGAGCCAGACAAACCTGGCTGAAAACCATTAGTCAAGAAATGCAAGCTCTTACTGTCACCGTCCACAAATGTCCCCTGTGCGTTCTGCTAATCCCAAAGATCTGACGATCTACACCATCACTTAACAGGTCACTGGCTCAGACAAAGACTCCACCCCCAGTCTCTAATAGAGGCAAAAAGAGCCACATCACGAAGCGCATTCGGTATGCCTGGTGTTGTTGCCAGAACCTTAAAATGTGGCAGCTAATGGAACCCTTTGAACCTTCTTCGAGGGTAGGTGTTACCTTAACTTTTCATTTTCATTTGAGTGGAGTGTCTTGCTTAAGGTAGTATTTATATCTGTGTGTGAGAAAGGTCGTTGGAGCTGAGTGACCACGGAATTACAGATCCTTGGTCCTCGAAGTACGGTTCACGACCATCAGAGAAATCACTGGCCCATCGACGAGAGCTAGTTTCTAATTCTTCCTGTCTGTAAATACCGCAGGGAACGTTTTTAGCTCAACGTATTTCCTTCTATGTCAGTTTATTTCAAATGATGGAAAATTGGATGTGTTCTTTGGAATAATTAGTACTTTGGAAGCTCAGGACGCTATACTCTCACACTAATTCTACCGTAACTTTGCTCAGACCACACTCTTCATCCAGACCGGTCTACGTTCTGACCCATCCAGGGCTGCTGCCTTCCGGTAGGTGTGCAGCCGGGCTGCGTGCGAAGGCGTGACTACTAACAACAGGTAGACTGGGTGCACATCTGCAAATTATTGGCAGCAAGAGCCCGGGTTCTCAGTCCTGAATGATTTTTTTTTAATGTTTATTTATTTTTGAGACAGAGAGAGACAGAGCATGAATGGGGGAGGGTCACAGAGAGAGAGGGAGACCCAGAATCCAAAACAGGCTCCAGGCTCTGAGCTGTCAGCACAGAGCCCGACACGGGGCTCGAACTCACGGACCGCGAGATCATGACCTGAGCCAAAGTCGGACGCTTAACCGACTGAGCCACCCAGGCGCCCCCTCAGTCCTGAATGAAATAAGGGTGCGGTTCATTCACATTCGCTGCTGGCTGTAGAGTCTGTCATCCGGTCTGTTAAAACTTCCCCGATTCTTCAGTAAGAAAGGTCTCACGTAAACACACACACACACACACACACACACACGCACATGCACACACACACTTGTATTTTTGGAAACTTGCAATAAAAATTCCATGGAGGGTTTTTTTTTTCCCCTTGCCATTTTAATTATTGCTATTTTATCTTAAGTTTCATTAGAGTTTCCAGAAAAACAATTTTGTTTTAATTTTCCCCAAACAGAGGTTGTATGAAAAACATGCTTTCAGTTACCAGCCATCCCCTAAGTTTTGTCCCTACTTCCTTATCCTTCACAAGTCTTTAAAAAAATAATGTAAGAAGGGGCACCCGGGTGGCTCAGTTGGTTAAGCGGCCGACGTCGGCTCAGGTCATGATCTCACGGTCTGTGAGTTCGAGCCCCACGTCGGGCTCTGTGCTGACAACTCAGAGCCTGGAGCCTGTTTCGGATTCTATGTCTCCCTCTCTCTCTGACCCTCCCCCGTTCATGCTCTCTCTCTGTCTCAAAAATAAATAAATGTTTAAAAAAAAATAATATAAGAAACGCATGTTTATTGCAGGAAACAAAAAGGTAAGCATTGATAATGGGATAAAACACCACAACACTATTAACAGTTTAGAAATAAACTGGGTGGCTCAGTTGGCTGAGTGTCCAACTTTGGCTCAGGTTATGATCTCACAGTTTGTGAGTTCGAACCCCGCATCGGGCTCACTGCTGTCAGCATGGAGCCTGCTTCGGATCCTCTGTCCTCTCTCTCTTCCCCTCCCCCGCTCAAACTATCTCAAAAATAAGAATAAACATTTTTTTAAAAAAGAAAGCAGTTAAAATCATACCGTGTAAATATCAAATGTATTTAACATAATTTTTTATAATTGATCAATATATATTTTGGATATATATTGACCCACAAAAATATTTTCACAACAGTTACATGTCTACCCATAAAACAGGTTTTTACAAGTTTATCACACACTTGATACTTGTAAATACTTGGCGAACTAGTGTAAAAATGAATAAAATTAGGATGATCCTGTAGATTCCAGATTGTAACCCAGTATTTTTACTTAAAAGTAACTTTGGCATCTATCCATGTTAATAATTTTTACCCACAACATTTTTATAATGACTGAATAGAATCTATACTATACGAACGGAACCCTTTTGGAAATAAAAATAGCAGCACAATTAAACTGAAACATATGCCAAAGCTAAAGTCATTGAAAAATTTAGAGCATTTACCATAGTCATTATAAAATAAAAAAGGAATTGGAATATTGAAATTGGTACTTAGTACAAAAAGTCAGAGAATGCATAATTAAATAAACACATGGGGAAAGAAGCAAGGAATTAATAGCAACATAGATTTTAATGAACTGGAAAATTGATTTCGAGTGTATCCGTTTGAGAGCCGTCTCTTTGGGGAAAAATACAAGAACAAATCCATCCCGCCCTGAAATGAATAGAAGAATTAGAAGAATACAACCATTCTGAATTCTCAGTTCTAATAAAAATTTAGGAAGGAAACACAAGCGTACAACGTCACTAAATAGCCATTAACTGTAGATGCCGATGGCATTCTAAAATATTAAGAGACAACCACATGAACATAAATCCGAATGAATTGGATGGTTTGTAAAGGACGCGATCTTCAAGGAGAGGACCGTGTCCTAAAGTTGATTGATAAGGAAGAACAGGAGTTCAGACCAATAACCTCGAAAATTTGAAGAGTTCATCATAGATGCAATTCTTTACTAAAAAGAAAACTTGAGACTCCGATAGCTTCACAAGTGCATATTTCAAATGCCCGCAAAACAAACGATTTCTCTGCTCTCTGAACTCCCGCAGAGAGCAGCGAAGCAGATGACCATGATCGCGTTGCGCAGTTGACATTGCCGTTGTAGAGAGATTTGAAAAAGAACCCTCAAGAAAACCACAGATCAGGTTAACTTATGAGTGTAAACACATGAACCACAGGTAAAATGTTATTCGAACCCACTGATAATGCGTGCTGTGTGGTCTATGTTGTGATGATAATGGAGGAAAAGAATATTGACTGTACTTCACTGGGAGATTTTTGTTCTCCTTCACTAAGGTTTGGTCAAAAACAATGTCAAAGGCAGCTTTTGGTTCCTATAGTGATGGAACAGCTTTTCTGGACAACAGTCCTTCTGACAGGTAACAGTGATAAACTCTGGACAAAATCTCTTCTAGAAAACAGTTATTTGTAGACACTGGATAATGACAAAAAGTGGCCAGAAACTGACATGGCCAGAACTCTTGAAATAATTGAACGCCCCTCAGGGGCTTAAGGGCATCATTAGATGGATCTCTCAACTATTTAGAGGTAAAGCGTCAAGATGTTTCCCTTAACGAATTAGTCAGAAAAGAAGAAGCTAATGATGATGAACTATTTAACTATCACCATGACTAACTGCTGACTCATGATTCGAGAAAGGATAATACGTAGATACATATGCATCCAGATATGGTAGTAAATACAGGTAGTCAGAAAAAAAGGACAAAGCCAATAGGGCAAAATGTAAACTTTTGGTGAATAATTAATATAAAAGGTGTGCAAGAATTCTTTGCACTATTTTTTTCAAGTTCTTGGAAGTTTAAAATTACATCGAAACGCAACACAAAGTTATAAAACACTCCACGTTCAGGAATTACAGCAATAAATAATAGGATCCTCAGGTCCATACAAACTCTTAAGCCATTACTGGAAGCATCTCATCTCTGAACCGGTAAACTCTGGAAAACAGAAATGTTGAAATCAAGTTAAATATATAACTTGCCAAATGATCCAGGAATTCTTCTCTTAGATATTTTCCCAAGAGGAAGGAAAACATATGTTCACAGAAAGACTGGTACAGAAATATGCCTACCAACTATATTCCTAGGAGTGGAAAAAAAAAACAAAAACAAAAACTGAAAACAACCCCAATGTCTACCCACAGAAGAATGGATAAACACACAGTCCGCTCGTAAAATGGAACACTACTCGCTAATAAAGAAGAATGCACCACTGACATGTAGAGCAGTGTGCTTGCATCTCAAAATCTGTGTTTTGCAGAGAAGCTGAGCACGAAAGAGGACCTACTGTATGATCCCAGGAAAGGACACAGGGAGAACTTTCTGGGCGGAGGGACAAGCTCTATGTCTTGATTTGAGTGGTGGTCGCATGGATACACACAGCTCATGGAATTCTAGAACTAAGGTCTCTGCAGTTCGACAGAAATTTTACTTCCGTTTTCATACATACTCTGCAAATCTAGCACATTCCATATTCAGGGAATCCAGCAAGTAAGGAGGTGGGCATCCTCCAGTCAGGACATATTCTTAAGATATTACTGGACGTGTCTAGTGTCTGAATTTTTGGACTTCTGTCAGGACTTCAAAGCAATTCTAATTTCGAAGAGTGAGGGTGGTCCCCAGAGCGTTAACAGGAAAGAAAAAGGCACAAGAATAGTGATTGGGCATGATTCCTGGAAAACAAACAGAGAATCAATTGAAAAACTGCTAACCGTGACAATTTACAAAACCAGCTACAAAATGAAGTTTTGAAAAAAAAAAGCAGTATCTTTCCTATTGAGCATAAGCTATTAAAACATTAGGGGAAAATATTTTAGTAACACCAAAAATACAAAAAATCTGACAGTAAATTTAAGGAAACACATAGAATATATATTTTAAAAGCCCTCCTAACCTATACTCCGAGGCGCAAAAAAATATTGGAGAAACATGTAATGTTTCTGGATGAAAAAACTCATTGCAAAAACATCAATTCCCTCTACACTAACATAAGAAATATCCTCCCTGATCTGCACTCCTGGTGGTTTTTCTTTGACCTTGACACAGTTATTATCTATAATAAAAAAGCTTCGAGGCTGTCACTAGAATATACAGGCCAATACAAGAAAATAGAAATCCCAGAAACAGAAACAATTCTAACTATGTATTTAGATTTAGAATATAATGATTCTGATATTCCAAAAATTGGCGAAAGGATAGAAGTTATCCCGTCTATGTTGCTGAAACAGCAGGACAGCTATTCATGAAGAAAATAGGGGCGCTTGTACCCCAATGTTTCTAGCAGCACTTTCAACAACAGCCAAATGATGGAAAGAGCTTAAATGTCCATCCACTGACGAATGGATAAAGAAGATGTGGTTTATATACACAATGGAATACTACTTGGCAATGAGAAAGAATGAAATTTGGCCCTTTGTAGCAACGTGGATGGAACTGGAGAGTGTGATGCTAAGTGAAATAAGCCAGGCAGAGAAAGACAGATACCATATGTTTTCACTCATATGTGGATCCTGAGAAACTTAACAGAAGACCATGGGGGAGGGAAGGGAAAAAAAAAGTTAGAGGGAGGGAGGCAAACCATAAGAGACTCTTAAAGACTGAGAATAAACTGAGGGTTGATGGGGGGTGTGGGAGAGGGGAAAATGGGTGATGGGCATGGCGGAGGGCACCTGCTGGGATGAGCACTGGGTGTTGTATGGAAACCAATCTGACAATAAATTTCATGTTTAAAAAAAAAAAAACAAACTAAAAAAAAAAGAAAACACTAATTTGAGACTCCTCGACGCTACTTTACCGCAAAGTAAATTTCAGATCGCTAAAAATAAATGATAAAACCGTGAAAACTTCAAAACAGTAGGTGAATATTTGTGTAGTTGTAGTTTAGGAAAACTACAATATCAAAAACAGAAATTGTGTTTTCTGCCATAACCCCCCAATTGATAGATGGAAATATACAAAAATTATATTTTCGTGGACCTAAAACTACAATTAAATAGAAGATAAATAGATATGGGGAGTTTTGGCAACATATGTAATCAGAGAAAAGTATGTTAATGGTCTTAATATATAAAGAGCTTTTCCAAATCAATGAAAATATATATATACATCGAGAACATGGTTTCTCAACCTCAGCACTATTGACACTTTGGGCCAGAGAATTCTTTTTTTTTCGGGCCCCCCACTGTTGCCCTGGGACCCCACAGTCCTCTCCAAGGAGAGCAGCTACAAGCCACCGTCCCCGGCAGGGCTGGAGCTGGGTGGGGGGGAGTCTGCCAGGAAATGATCCTCTGATCATTTCCAAGGGGCCTTTTCTGGAAGGGAGGGGTTACGAGGGGGGGTGAACACAGAGAGGAGCTCGCCTTCAGGGGACGGCGGAGAGGCTAGTCCTTAGGGAGAGGAAGTGACCCTGAGGGCAAGAGCTCTGGGCGTCGGGAGCTCCCAGGAAAAGGGTGACGCAGGCCACACTCCACCTTCTGCCACCGAGACCGCCCTCTTGTACTGCCTGCAACATTACGGGGACAAACAAAAATCCGAAAGTAGATGAAGAGGCTGAAGATGTCAAAAGGTTGCAGGTACCAAGAAGAAACCTCATTTCTTTCTTTCTTTCTTTCTTTAATTTTTTTTTTAAGTTTATTTATTTCTGAGAGAGAGACAGAGACAGAGCACGAGCCGGGGAGGGGCAGAGAGGGAGGTGGGGAGACACAGAATCCCAACCAGGCTCCAGGCCGTCAACGCAGAGCCCGACGCGGGGCTTGAACCCGCCAACTGTGAGATCAAGACCTGAGCCGAAGTCAGACGCTTAACCGACTGGGCCACCCAGGCGCCCCAAGAAACCTCCCTTCTAAAGTCAAGCGGGTCCACCGATCCTGCAGCCCGAGAGCACAGTCCGTCTCACGTTACAGAAAACCGCGATCACTTGTTTCCAGTCCTGTATTCGTGCTAGACTCCCACCCGCCTCTGGGTCAACGGCGGCTGCCACCCTGTGGCCACGGGGACGTGCTTGAGTCGCCGGGGGAGTTGGCGGAGAAGGCGCCGCCATCCAGGCAGGCCAAAGGACAGACCAAAGAGGTGAGAGAGAAAGAGCACGTCCAGACGGAGGGCCACCGAGTGGTGCGGGCTGGTTACCAGCAGGTGCATTTTGATGGAGCTGTGACAGATGATTCCGGAGAGGCCGGCGGAGGCCAGAACGTGACGGACCTGCGGGTTTGCCCTGCCCAGGACAGGAAGTAACAGAAGGGTTCGGAAGAGAAGAAGAACAAAGAGAGACCACCCTGCGGGTGGCAGGGGGGTGTGCTAGACCTGCCCGAGGTTCCCGAGCAAAGATAGCAGAACCCAGAGTGGAACTCAGCTCGCTGCCCCTCACAGGCTCGTCTTCCTCCCGTGCCTTGAACTGTGCATAGGCATGTGTGTGCGTGGGTGTGCACGGGTGTGTGAGCGTGTGTGCGTGCCCTCGAGGGCGTGCGCGGGCGCGTGGGTGCCCATGTGCGTGTTGAGAGAGAAGGGGCAAGGCCGGCAAAGGTGGGACACAGGCTGTGCTCCTTAATTAATTCAATGAGCATTTGCCGCTGGGCCGAGCCAATTTAGAGGTGATAACGCGAGGGGCAAAAGTGCTCAAAAGTCTGGGAAAGAGAATACACCTCTGGTGTATTGGTTTTGATTATTCCTCAGCTACATAAACGTCCAAAGAGATGACCTCATGTGTTCCACAGGCATGACCAAAGATTATGGCACCGATGTTCTGAAATAAACACTGTTAGTGTGACCACAGAGCTTCGCAGCCCTGTAACGGCCCCAAGAAGAGCTCTGTCCTTTTTCTTTTCTTTTTTTTTTTTTAATGTTTTATATAAACCACAAGTTAAAGCTACATCAGAAGGAAAACAGAAACCTTTCTTCATTTGCTCTGTTCTTGGTCTCGTGGTTTATAGACGGAGGGTCTCTGCGCGCCCGCCCCTACTCCGGAAGGTGGAAGGAACATTTCTCCTGTTGACGGGATTCTGCTGAGAATTGAATTTTCTGCCATATTCGTTACTCTTTCCTAGATGTTCCACGGTTCTGCTTTTTACAGTCAGGTTTCCATTGGTACGGGTTATAGCTACGCTAAAAGGAGCATCTGCGCCCCCACAGCCTATAAACTGTATATTTTTGACTCTGAGATTTTTCCTGGACTTCACCGAGGATGAAGATTATGTCCTGTTTTTCCAAAACTTCCCACGGCGCCCAATTCATGCCATGGCACTTAGTAGGTGCTTTGTTCTCCGCCACGTCTCTTGCCGAACAAGATGCCCGAGGTGCTGGCCGCAGAAGTGAGTGGACAGGACAGGTTTTGCCAAGGCAGACAAGACCCCAGTCTGGACTTGTGTCGTACTGTCATTCAGGTTGGTGAGCACTCAGCATAAAATTGAAAATTGTTTTAAATGTTCGTTTATTTTTGAGAGAGAGAGTATGTGTGCAGGGAAGGCGCAGAGAGAGAGGGAGACACAGAATCGGAAGCAGGCTCCAGGCTCCGAGCTGTCAGCACAGAGCCCGACGCGGGCCTCGAACCCACAAACTGTGAGATCATGACTTGAGCCGAAGTCAGACGCTTAACCGACTGAGCCACCCAGGAGCCCCTACTTTATTTTAGTTTTTAAGTAATCTCTTCACCCAACGTGGGGCTTGAACTCACGACCCCGAGATCAAGAGTTTCACGTTCCACCGACTGAGCCAGCCAGGCGCCCCAAATTTAAATTATATATATAAACAGCAACAAGAAATGTTTTATCTGAGAACAAATTCATACCTCCAGCAGCTAAGAATGCAGTTTGTACCATAACCTACTGGGATAAGCTGAGATCTGCACGGTCTTCTCAGAGTGGAGACCTTAGTTACGTAAACAACTTTATTCACCCAAGGAAAATGTTCTCCACAGTATTTAATATAATTCACATAATTTGTAGGGAGCTAGAGTTACAAAATGTTTTCTTAGTTTAGACTATTACACTATGCAATGGTGGGATTTTGGACGATTATATTTTTCCCAGAACTGGCTCCAGGGAAAATAGTTTTATTACTTGATTTTAGACTAAGGTATTTCTGCAGAACATTTTAATATAGCTATTTTTCAATAGGTGCATAAAATTGTATTCATTTATATAGTAATAAAGAGCACACAAAGACCATAAAAATAGAAGGGCAGATTCTAAATAGTTTACTGTTAAAATAAAGCAGATGTAACTTCACGTCTATGAGCATGGGCATCACAGAGTAGACTTCAGCTTGTGGGCAGAGCAGTAAAATATCCCGACATAGAAACAATAGCTTCGTGCACGTATAAATTTTATCTTAATACTGGCCACGTTCACGGGCAAGTCCGTTTGTTTATTTATTGTACAAACATGTATGTGACAACCAAAATGATCTGGACGTGTGGCTCTGAGATAAAGTGCAGTCCTTACCTTTGAGTAAGTCATGTGGGAACAGAGGAGGAGAAAGGAACATTTATACGGTACCTGCAATTTAAGTCTCCTCCTCAGAAAGGCACGATCCACACTGTTCCAAAGGCGAAGCAGGTGTAGCTCAGAGATGTTAAATCACTTGTGCAAGGAAACTTTTACCAGGCAATGAATCTAGATAAAAATCCATCACTGAAAACATAACTCATCAAAAGTTGGAATGCACAGGAAAAAAAAAAGGCTACATGCATTAATGAGAAAGAAACGAGACACTTACTAAAAAGTACATGCTGGGGCGCCTGGGTGGCGCAGTCGGTTAAGCGTCCGACTTCAGCCAGGTCATGATCTCGCGGTCCGTGAGTTCGAGCCCCGCGTCAGGCTCTGGGCTGATGGCTCGGAGCCTGGAGCCTGTTTCCGATGCTGTGTCTCCCTCTCTCTCTGCCCCTCCCCCGTTCATGCTCTGTTTCTCTCTGTCCCAAAAATAAATAAAAAACGTTGAAAAAAAAATTAAAAAAATAAATAAATAAATAAAAAGTACATGCTTCCCTCCATTCTCTCCCTTTCCTTCCCCAACTACCTCGCTTCCATCCTGGGTTTTAGGACGGGATGTTTTTCTAGGTGAACTCTTTTTCCCACTTAAGAAACAGAGATTCCATTTCCAGGAACGGTAGCATGGTTTCTATTGGATAAAACCTCTACAGGGAACAGCTGTAACCTTTGGACAGAATGTTTTAAAAAAATTTTTTTAACGTTTATTTATTATTGAGAGACAGAGAGACACAGAGCGTGAGCAGGGGAGGGGCAGAGAGAGGGGGAGACCCAGAATCTGAAGCAGGCGCCAGGCTCTGAGCCGTCAGCACAGAGCCCGACACGGGGCTCGAACCCACGAACTGCGAGATCATGACCTGAGCCGGAGTCGGTCGCTTAACCGACTGAGCCACCCCGGTGCCCCTGGACAGAATTTTTTAAAACAACTTCTCGAAGGTACAGGGAGAAGCTGTGGGAGAGTGGCTGCTTGGAGTTGTGGGTGTTTTCCATTTTTACTGCTCTTTGCCTCTGGGCAGACTTTGTCAGAATCATGTGAGGCTGTTAAGACTCGGATAGAAACTCGGAGTCTTAGAATAGAAAACCTCATTTTACTGGCTGGAATGGAAGAACTAGGGTGTGAGCGCCACAGATCAGCGTTGTCCTAACAAAGAAAGAACTGGAAAAGAGGAGTCACATTTTTTTTTTTTTGTATAAACCTTTAAACTACACGAAAGAGATATTTTAACTGCCTCTCACCAGGAAAGAAAGAGTTTGGAATTTGTGTCCAGACAAAACAAAGCATGATAAAATAAAATAAAATAAAATAAAATAAAATAAGATAAAATAAAATAAGATAAATAAAATAAAATAGAACAATTAAAAGCTCTTTACAGGAGTATAACAGAATATGCAGTCTTAAAATACATCATCGTAATGTTCAGTAAACTATCCAAGATTACTAGACATGCAGAGAAAAGGGAAAATGTGACCCATATGGGCAAGAAAGGGCAATCGCCAGAGACTAAACCTGAGATGAGCCAGATGTTGGATATCAGACAAGAATTTCAAAGTAGCCATTGTAAGTCTTCTCAAGGATGTAAAGGGAAAAATGCTTAGAATGAATCCACAAATAGGAAGTCACTGCAAATAACGAGAAACTGTCAAAATAGGGTAAAGAGAATCCAGAACTTGTCGCATTCAAAAATCAAACTTCTCAGCCTTTCCAAAACCTAGGATGGGCGTGAGGTAGTTTGGGGAGGAAAGGGCGAGAATGGGGAGAATAATGCCATTTTTGGAAAAATGCCTCAGTTTCTTCATCATTCGTAAGCATAGGTTTTCGGAGTTCGGTGTCTGATGATTTATATGTTGTCAGTCATGGATTTTTATCTGTCTTCTCCACCTGATCCTGTTTTTGCTAACAAAAGTCTCTCAAAGTAGGGAATGATGTGTGTAGCTATAAGACCCTTTGCCGTAAATTTTTTTTTAATTTTTTTAATGTTTATTTTTGAGAAGAGACAGAGACGGAGCAGGGGACGGGCAGAGAGAGAGGGAGACACAGAATCCAAAGCAGGCTCCAGGCTCCCAGCTGTCAGCATGGAGCCCGACACGGGGCTGGAACCCACAAACCACGAGATCATGACCTGAGCTGAAGCCAGGCACTTAACTGCCTGAGCCACCCAGGCGCCCTATGCTGTAGCGAATTTAAGGTAAATTCTTCATTGGCCATTTTATCTAGACAAAAGGGCTTCCGAGAGCCTCCTGGGCTACCACCTGGTTAAGCCTACTGCCAATAGCGCCGTAAGCATTGATCACTTGGGCTGAACGCGACAGAGGTGCTCACAAGGGCAGAAAGCAGACCACGAAAGCTACTCAGCCACAAAAATAGGCCTTTTCATGGAAAAAGAAGGATGAACCAGAAGGAGGAACCAAATATTTGTGGAAAAGAGCAAAAAGGCCCAGGGAAATACCTCCCAGGGAAGATGACTGAGTCTAACAGAGAAACTGGACCGCGAACCCAGCTGGATCTCCGAAATGCGAAGCGTCCGTGATTGCACGAGCCCCCCCTGTTTTCCCCCGTTCGAATAGCATGTGTCCTCTGCCCTTTTCCCGTCCCTGCCTCGTCCCTGAATGCTGAGGTTTTGGGTGAGCAGAGAATGTACATGTTTCGCTCCGTCTTTTATATTAAGATGGGTTCTGTCACAGAACCTTAGCTCCACCTGATTGAATGAGACGCCACCGGCCTGGATTTCAGGTCTCAGCCTGATGCCTTACTAGGATTAGACTTTCCGGGTCCTAGGAGGTGAGTATAATTTGTACGTGGGGGCAACATGAATCATTAGGGAAGAATGCGGCCAACTGATACTTGGGAGGTCTCAAGTGCCCCTCACTTCATGGTATTCACTCTTCGGTAGGCCCACATGGACAGTAGGCCTGGCCAATAGGACATTAGCACGCCTGCTGCCAGCAGGAACATGGAAGAAATATGCTTGCACGTTGGGATCTCCTCTTGGGATACTTTCCATTGGAAGCCAACCGCCATGCTGTGAGGAAGCACAAGCTGGTCAGGTGGGGAAGCTGCTGGAGGAGAGGAAGAAATCCCATGACATCCCCAGATGAGGTGCCAAGACTTGTGCCAAGACATCCTTGCAGATGCAACACGGAACGGATATGAACCGTAACTTCCACCTCTACCCACACTGAAGAATTATGAGCCCACGAAGTATCGTCGCTATTTTAAGCCATTTGTGTCAGAGCAGCTTTTAGGCAGCTATACATAAAAAAAATCCTAACGAGATGTTTGTGAGTTGAATTTAACAGTACTTTAAAAAGGACTAACCCATCACGGGTAAGGCAGAGTGATCCGGCAATAGACCAGTTACCGAATAAGTAAGCAACAACAACGAATAAGTCGAGATATAATGAATAACAGTGTAAATTAGAAAAAAAAAATTTAATCTCAATAGGTAATTAGTTTTTAGAAGAAATTCAATTCTTAATTAAAAAAATATTAGGATAACAGACACTCCCGATCCACAGATTTTCTTTGCCGGGACAGTGACGAACCCCTCAGTTGCCGTGTTAAGTCCTCAAAGCTCATAGCTACGATTTATCGAGGAAACCACACTCTGCAGAACAGGAATTGCGTTATCTTGGCCTCAGGTGGCCTATGGCCAATGACTGCCTGACAGAAGACTACAAAAGATAGACCCCCTTGCCTTGGGGGCGGGCTGACCCTGTGGAACATTCCATGCTCAGATTAAAGCTAGACTCCAGTTGGCACGGCATCTCTGTTGAACCACACGTGCTGCCTTACTCTACTTCCCTCCCCCAATTTTCTTGAGATCACTTTCTCAGCAGATTGCCTGAAGCCAAGTCCCTAGCTCCAGCAGTATTTCGGGCCTCGGAGTGCCACGAAGGAAATAGTAATTATGTCTTTGGAACTGAGCCGTCAACGTTGAACGCCATTGATGTTCTAAGAGAACAAATGGCAAGTATGGCATAACCCACCACCAACTCAAAGCAAAGCGTGGAGAGCCTCTTTGGGCCTCTTCAGCGGCACGCAAAGCCATCTCTTCTACAGCTGAGGTGAAGGTGGGACCAAACTGAGAAAGGAGATGTTGTTGTAAGAGGAGAGAAACTTCAGAGAACATCGCCTAACAGAACGAAGCCTCAGTTGGCACAGGTCCCTCCGAAGACAACGCTTACCTTCCTTTGGGATCTGTGGCCTCCAGACCAACCCTTAACTTAGGGTCATTTCCAGCAAAAGTCCACTGAGATAGTAATGGCAGGCCTGACGCGTAGACTCAGACCACATAACCCCAGGACCCATGTTCTTACCCATTTCACTGTTCTGCCTCAAACGGTCTTCTTGCAAAGCATCAATAATCACTTAGAACTACGTGTTTCCATATTGCAGCCTCCAGCCAGATGTGGCTATTTAGATTTACATCAATTAAAATAAAATAAAATGCAAAAATTCAGGGCCTCAAAGACTCTAACTCCATCCCAAGTGTTCAGTGGCCACATAGGGCTGGTGGCGGTCATATTGGTCAATGCAAATAGAGAGCATCTCTGTTATCACAGAAAGTTCTACCAGAGAGCACTGAGTTAGAACACATAATGGCCAAAAATAAAATCATGCTCAAGTATATTCGCAATGATGTGTAACATACTTGCCAAAAAACTTAAAAGGTCCATAGGAAGGAAAACAGTCAAAGCTTTATTATGTGATGTAACAGAAGAATAACCAAGAAGTCTCTACTGCTCTCAGTTCCTTTATGCATTTAACATTATTGTAAGTAACATCAGAATAGGATTTTATTTTTCATCATACTGTGACAACTTGATTCTAAAATTACTCTGGAGAAAATATTGAAAGTGAATAAAGAATGAATATTTTCATTTCTGAATATCTGTCCGCTGTAGGAGTTTCTTGGAGCTGCTGACCACAGACGTTGTGTCTTTTTTTTTTTTATTATTTTTTTTAACGTTTATTTATTTTTGAGACAGAGAGAGACAGAGCATGAACGGGGGAGGGTCAGAGAGAGAGAGGGAGACACAGAATCTGAAACAGGCTCCAGGCTGTCAGCACAGAGCCCAACGTGGGGCCCGAACCCATGAACCGTGAGATCGTGACCTGAGCCGAAGTCGGATGCTTAACTGACTGAGCCACCCAGGCGCGCCTGTCTTTAAACAAAGGAAATTTATTCCTTTGCCGTTCTGGAGACTAAAAGTCTGAAATCTAGGAGGGCTGTGCTGTCTGCAGAGAAGGGCGCTCAGAACCGGCCTCTGGCCTTCTTTGGCTCTCCCTTCACTTGAGAACAGAGAAAAGTGTCCTTTATTTCCCAGGTCGCTTCTGTTTTCTTAGGATTGAAAAAGAGAATTATAAATCCCCACGATGCATAAGATCTCTTGCCTCCGCAAAAATATAAAGTACCTATGTATACATATGTATGTATGTATAAAATACGTAATATATATAATTTTTCCAATCAGGAAAATTTTCTTTTTGTCTGACCTATTTTCCTTGCTCTATTTTGTCATATTGGAGCTCAGAGCCAGCATTGTAAAGGATCCTTACAGAGACTTTGTTCTATTCTAATGACCTGTGGTCAATTTCCAGCAGGTTAAAAACTTTCTTGCGTAACAGACATTTAGAGAACCAGTAAGCTTCCTCCAAAACACTTTAAAAATATTCACACAAAAAGATGGTTTGTGTATATGTTTGTACCTTACTTTACTTGGATGATATCTATTTCATGCTGGGTCTCCTTAATATTTGTGCCTTGTCATATTTGTTAAGAGCTGTATTTATGTGTAGTAAAGAACAGTGGGTGTGGCAGCATGTGCCCCCTGCAAAGCCATGGCTGAGTCATGGCAAGACCTCCTGGCTTTCTACTAGAAACTTCTTTCCCACTCTTATCACACTCCCTGTTCTCCATACCTGCCCACACTTCCCTCCCGTACCTCATTCATAAGAAACTTTAAATCATAACAAGTCATGGACCTGAAACAGATCTGAGATCACTGTTGTATTTTCATTGTTTCATGGAAATAAATACAAATAATAAATGGTTTCAATTATGTTACTAACACGTAAAAAATGACAATAGTAAGACCGCTTACAGTTCTGTGAAACTCAAAGTTGCCTTAGTAGAGTCTCAATAATCTAGAATACTGAGTTTATCCACACATATGCACACAACCAAGAGATCCTTTAAATACAGTAAAACCTTGGTTTGCGAGCATCATTCCAGAAACGTGCTTGTGATCCAAAGCACTTGTATATCGAAGCAAGTTTCCCCATAAGAAACAGTGGAAACTCAGATGATTCATCCCACAATCCAAAAATACTCAAATAAATGATTACAATACTGTACTACAATACAAAATAATAAAGAAAATATAAGATATAAATAAAAATAAACAAATTAACCAGCACTTACCTTCGAAAACCTTTGTGGCTGGTGTGAACGAGACAAGAGAGAGAGGAGGGTTACTGTGGAGGGCGACTTTCACCGTCACTAACGGCTGTTGACTACAGTACAGTATTACTAAACTCTTGTCATAGACTCTATCGAATATAACTGGCAATAAGGCAGCAGAGGAAAGGGTCTCTATCAGCAGGCAGCCTGACCTGGAATGAACAAAGCGTTCCTAAGCTCACTCTTGGATGCAAAAGCAAAGGACTGTCCACAGGTGCTTGGAAGTGACAAAAAATACACGAGTGCCAGTTATGGGCACCTTCCAATCTGCTGAAAAATCACGGATTTCTGCCAAACGCCACGGCCTGAGACCGAGCATCCGAGCACGGGATACGATCACCCACCATCCCACAGTGAGAGAGAAAGAGAGAGAAGAACCATTCGCTCCGTTGTGATCATGTGACATTCGGCATCACGTCCTACTCGTATTGCAAGACATCGCTCGTTGATCAAGTTAAAATGTATTAGAAATGTTTGCTCGTCTTGCGGGACACTCGCAGAACAAGTTACTCACAATCCAAGGTTTTACTGTATATTGTGGGGAATCACGGATTTAACAGTAGGCTCCCTTCTGGCACATTTCCGGGGAGTGGAGTTCTACTCAGTGATAAGAGGCTAAGTTCTAAGTATATTTAATACGCTTCTTTGAATTCGGTTTGGAGAGCCCTCCTGTCACAACCAACCATGACGGTAGGGAAATAAAACACATGCAGTGATTCCCAAAGACTTGAAATCTTCTGGGTTTGGTTTCTCGGGCTTCCACGACCCCTCTTCATTGTCCCTGAGTCACCCGAACCACGGTGTGTGCAGTGGCGACAGGGGAACCAGAACCATGCCACGAGAAGAATTCCAGCAACAACACCCATCCCTGAACCTGTATCCTCATTTGCCTTTCTGTCCCAGGATGCATTGCAGGTGACTTTAAACAGCAGGTGCGTAATCGCTTTGTATGGATCGATATTCTTGATAAGTGCTTCTGCTGCTTCCATAAAGGTCGGATTTTAAGCATGATGACACATGAACCCTGCAAAGGTGTCATGTGCTCGTTTTAGAAACGAGCTCTCTATGCTCTCTATGACTCCCATTCCAAACATGACCATTAGCGTCCCCGGGCACTGGTGTCCCTTGGCATATACAATTGGAAAGACAAAGAAGACAAAGACAAAGAAGACAAAGACAAAGAAGAAAGGAAACTCCCCACTCTCGTGGTCACTGCCTCACTATTCACGGTGGCCAAGGTACAGAAACAACTTAAGTGTTTGTCATCAGAGGTGTGGAAAAAGAAAATGGGGCATCTCTACACAATGGGATATCATTCAGCCTCAAAAAAAAGAAGGAAATCCTGATATTTATGACCACGTGGGTGAACCTGGAGGACATTATTTTTTTTAATGTTTATTCATTTTGAGAGAGTGGGGGAGGGGCAGAGAGAGAAGGAGAGAGGGAATCTGAGTCTCATGAACTCGTGAGATCACGACCTGAACCAAAATCAAGAGTAGGATGCTTAACCAGCTGAGCCACTCAGGGTCCCCTAGACAAAATTTAAAAAAAAAATTTTTTTTTTAATATCCATCTATTTTTGAGAGAGAGAAACAGAGACAGAGAGACAGAGCACGAGTGGGGGAGGGCCAGAGAGAGAGAGGGCAACACAGAATCCGCAGCAGGCTCCAGGCTCCGAGCTGTCAGCACGCAGCCCGACGCGGGGCTCGAACTCACGAACCGTGAGATCATGACCTGAGCCGAAGTCAGATGCTTAACCGACTGAGCCACCCAGGCGCCCAGCAAAATTTTTAGAGTCGGTTCATGCCCCGTGCAAGTGCTTGAACTCACAACCCTGAGATCAAGAGCTGAGATCAAGAGTCGGATGCCCACCCGCTGAGACACTCCGGCCCCCAAGAGAGTGGATCTTGTGTTCTCACCACGCACAGTCCTAAGGAAGGTGACCGTATGACCTAATGGATGTGTTCATTTCACAAGCGTCTGTGTATCGAACCATCACGTTGTGCACCTCAGATACACGTAATTCTTATTATCAATCGTATTTCAATAAAGCTGGGGGAGGGTAGAGAGGGCTTGGGGTACCTAAAAGAAGGAAAAAAGAAAGCAAGGAAGGGGAGCTCTTTCACGGAACAGTGGTGGAAAGAGGAAAGCCTGGAAGAGTAATCTCACTATCAAAAAGAGTGAGTCTTACCGGGTGGTTCATCGGGACTATTTTGAACCAGGAAAGCACTGCATGGACCTCAACGGACACTTTGAAATCAGTCCCCTGGCCATAAGGATCAGGTGAGGACAGTCACACGTGGGAAGAGTGGTGATTTTCTTGGTACACCTGTGGTCATTCAGGAAGACGAGTGATAGGATGAAAACATTTTTTACAACTCGGGAAGGCTTTAAACATGTCTCATGTAATTCCCTCATTGTAATCTGAAGTGCACTTCGGCCCAGAAGGGGTTTATTTATTTGCTTATTTATTTTTGGCAAAATGACTTAGAGCCTATGAATGCCTTTTTGTCTTTAAAATGTATATTTTTGGGGGCGCCTGGGTGGCTCAGTCGGTTGAGCGGCCGACTTTGGCTCAGGTCACGCTCTCGCGGTTCGTGGGTTCGGGCCCCGCGTCGGGCTCTGGGCGGACGGCTCGGAGCCTGGAGCCTGCTTCCGATCCTGTGTCGCCCTCTCTCTCTCTCTCTGCCCCTCCCGCACTCGTGCTCTGTCTCTCTGTCTCTGTTTCTCTCTCTCAAAAACAAATGGATATTTAAAAAAAAATTATTTATTTATTTTTTAAAATAAATATTTTATAATTTTATAAAATAAATATTTTTAAAGTAAATATTTTATAATTTTATAAAATAAAAATTATTTATTTATTTTTTTAATTAAAATTTTTTCCCTCTCTGACCCTCTCCCACTCGTGCTCTGTGTCTCTCTCTCCCCAAAGTAAATAAACACTAAAAAAAAAAACCTTTAAAAATAGATATATACTTCTGGCAAAATATCTGCAAACAGAGTTCATTACAGAATCATGAAGCAGACGTCAGGAAATGAACATTCGAAGCAAAAACTCCGCTTCATTTGGGAGAAAGGGGCAATGGCTTGCAAAAGACTTGCCACCTTTTCTCGTTCCCAGATATAAAGACCAAAGAAACACGGTTGTGAAGTCTCAGTTCTCACCTCCTTTTGACCTGGGCTTTTTCTTCCCCCCACTGGCAAAGAAGTCACACCAGTTGTGCAAAAAAAAAAAAAACCCACAAAAAACCCTGCCGTTATTATCTGTGACTTTTTAAAACTTCAGACATGCCTTTTCACATCCAGAGTGACTTAATGGAGCCTAACCACCAATTAATGGCTTTAAAACCAGCGGGGATCCTGTTCTGCCCCATCACCTAAGATGAATTATTGATAGACGCTTTCAGCCCTGTGTCCTGTCGGATATTTCAAAGTCAACGTCAGCCTCTGCATTTTCTCATTCATTCATTACCGAGGTCAAGATTTGTGTGGCGGTGCTCTCCCAGAAGAAAAAAAGGGAAGAGGAGGGAGGAGAAAAATCCAGCTCCCCGCCAAGGATGAAACCGGACACAATCGTCCTCTGTTCCGACCAGATCTCCGTAAGATGCTCGCGGCCTCCAGGCGCGTTAGTGGGATCAGGGCCATGGTTCCCTCAAAGCAGGTGGAAACCCGCACATCTTGAAGGGAAGGACACTAAGTGAGCTTATGATTACGACAACAGCTTTCCACGGAGGCTTCCCTTTGCTTACATTGGAGTCTTGGAACAAAATCTTGCGAGGTGAGCGGGGCAGGCATTATCGCTCCCGACACCGAGAAGGGAAAGACCTGAAACCCTGACTGTGGTTCTCCCTTCTCCTTCTCCTCCGCCTCCGTCTTTATTAAATGTGTGTAACAGTCGCGCAATTGTTGTAAGTCTGCTTGACGAGAGGCGACTCAAAAAAGGGGACTTTTAATGACCCAGATTTAATGTCACGCTGCTTCCTCTGAATCAGCCACTTCTTAGCAAAATAATTAGCACATTATTACAGTTCCTTTTAAATGTTTTAAACTGACTGGTGGCTTCATGATAAGAACACGATAAAATATAATGGGTACATGCGTGATAGATAATAGCCCTTAGTAAACTTCCAAATAAAAGGGACATGGGGTCACGAAAATATTTTATACACACGGTTAAAAACTTTGAAACATCTCTCATGAAAGCAATCTCCTGAAAAGAAACACGAATTAATCACTGCTAACTACCCGTATGTGTATATGCCCCTTGCATATGTGTTATTATAGTGTTTCATTTTGCTGTTTAAAATTAATTGCGCCCATAATATAGTTTCTGAAATGCCACATACTCTTCGTAATTACAATTTTAATGAGTAAATATTATTCCATTTAGGTCATTTCCCAACATCAATTACTCATTTCCTTATTATCGGCCACTAAGGTTCTCGCCGGTTTTTCTCCGTGACAAGTAATGCGAAAGAGACTCTTTTCACACGCACGAAACATTCGTTTATTCGAAGTATTTCCCTTAACACCTACCGGGAGTCATGTGGCAGGATCAAAGACTCGTCTACTTTCCTGGGTTTGCCTGTGTTTCCCGCAAGGGTCCTTCCCCGTCCAGGGCGGTAGCACCAGCAGAGTGTGTGAGGCCACACCACCTCAGTAGAACTAACATCACTCGTTGTCATGCTTATCTTTTGAAACAACACCTACCACACCGTGTGCAGGATTCTTAATCGGCATCAAAAACGAAGACATATCATCTAACCGTTGATAGAACATGAAGACGCAGTTTAGGGAGGCAAAATAGGAAGTCCAGAACCAGACAAAAGATAGAACAGATTTTATTTCATATGGAGGAACCTCAAGGGGAAAAATTTGCTCATTCAGTAGGGAAGACAATGGGAGTTATTTTATAAATTCAGAATAATAAGTATTTTAAAGGTACGATTTTGAACAGAGAAGCCGTAAGGTAAATCTAAGTGCCTACAGATACAAAATCTCTACCCGGTAAAAAACCACTAGAGGCAAAATGAAAAGGTAGGTACAAACAGGAGGGAAATTTATTGCAAATGATGTTACACACACAAGCTCCCCACTGATTTCCCCAATGCATGACTAGCTCATTCAAATTCACAACTAATGACCCAAAATCTCAATTAAAAGATGGACAATGGATATAAAAAGACTGTCTGCCAAAAATAAATAGAATTGAAAAGGGATATAAGAAAACTCTCTGTCCTATCTTTAAATTTTTTTTCTGTACCTCTAGAACTGTTCTAAAAAATAAAGTTTATTTTTGAAAAGTTACTTAAGAAGGGCCAAACTTGCAGCCAGTGTAAGCTGGCCTCCATATTAGAATCTTTACGGCCAGTGTCCTGGTCAAATATGAGGTATGGATTTATACCTATAGATACATCAAAATCCATATCTATATTTGTAGCCCTTTGGCTCTGTTTCTCTGAAGTACCCTGATTAATGTAGATTAAGTCCAGACGGAGATGTCCATTATCACCAATTCTATTTGACATTGAATTTGAGGGACTAGTTAGTACCGAAAAAGAAAAAGAAGAAGAAAATTAAATAGGGATAAGAATTGGAAAGAAAGCTATGAAACTGTCGTTCTCAACCAGAAGAGTCTACGGTACAAAAGCAGAGCTCTGCGACCAGGTATTGTGGGCTTGGATCCCAACTTCCTCATCCTCCAGCTGTGTGGCTCTGGGAAAGTTACTTAACCAGCCTGGGCCACATTTCTTCATGTGTGAAAGGAAACAATAACTCAGTGCCTGAGAGGGTTATTGAAATGATTCCAGAAGGTCATACATGTGAAGCATGGTCTAAGTTTGTGATAAATGTCTTGGGTTTTTTAATGTTTACTTTTATAAATTTATTTTTCAGAGAGAGAGAGAGAGAGAGAACACGCCAGCAGGGGAGGGGCAGAGAGAGGGAGACAGAGGATCCAAAGCGGGTTCTCTGCTGTCAGCACACAGTCCAATGCGGGGCTCGAACTCACGAACCAAACAGATCATGACCTGAGCCGAAGTCGGACAGTTAACCGACTGAGCCACCCCGGTGCCCCTCGAGAAATATTTTTTATTATCCAGTATTATAGCCTTAAATATTCACCCTCTATTTTTGTTGTTTAAATACGGATCCTCTGGTTCCTCTGTCAATTTGATTTCATCGCCTTTTCGTTTTACTTTCCGAGACTACAATTTTTGGCCCAAGCACGGCACTCCTCTCGTTTCCTGTGTGGCCGGAAATTGTTCACATAGCTTTTCAGTGACTGATAGGCTCCCAGGGGCCGTCACTTGCTCTGCTATACATTTCTTAACTGACCTTTTTAACGTTTTCGGAGAGTCTCTCATTTTTCTAGAGAGAAAAGGAAAGCCTCACATAGTTGAAGACTCCGACGACAAAAAATTCGCAGAAATATTCCTCTTGGCTTACGATCAACCTACTGAGTGTAGATAGTTTATTGACTCAAACAAGGTCTGGTAAATAACATTTGACTCTTCTCTTTATCTGACTTTGAAAAAATAACTCACGAATCGTAATTTCAAGAAGTAGCAACAATTCTTTTTTTTTTATTTTATTTTTTATTTTTTAAAATTTATATTCAAATTAGTTAGCATATAGTGCAACAATGATTTCAGGAGTAGAGTCCTTAGTGCCCCTCCCCCATTTAGCTCATCCCCCCGCCTGCAACCCCTCCCGTAACCCTCTGTTTGTTCTCCATATTTACGAGTCTCTTCTGTTTTGTCCCCCTCCCTGTTTTTATATTATTTTTGTTTCCCTTCCCTTATGTTCATCTGTTCTGTCTTAAAGTCCTCCTATGAGTGAAGTCATACGATATTTGTCTTTCTCCGACTAATTTTGCTTAGCATAATACCCTCCAGTTCCATCCACGTGGTTGCGAATGGCAAGATTTCATTGTTTTTTTTTTTAATTTTTTTTTTAACGTTTATTTATTTTTGAGACAGAGAGAGACAGAGCATGAACGGGGGAGGGGCAGAGAGAGAGGGAGACACAGAATCGGAAACAGGTTCCAGGCTCCGAGCCATCAGCCCAGAGCCCGATGTGGGGCTCGAACTCACAGAGCGCGAGATCGTGACCTGGCTGAAGTCGGACGCTTAACCGACTGCGCCACCCAGGCGCCCCAAGATTTTATTGTTTTTGATTGCCAAGTAATACTCCATTGTATGTATGTGTGTATATATATATATACCACATCTTCTTTTTCCGTTCATCCCTCGATGGACATTTGGGCTCTTTCCATCCTTTGGCTATTGTGGATAGCGCTCTTGTAAACACTGGGGGGCATGTGTCCCTTCGAAAGAGCACACCTATATCCCTTGGATGAATGCCGAGTAGTGCAATTGCTGGGTCGTAGGGTAGCTCCATTTTTAGTTTTTTGAGGAACCTCCATACTGTTTTCCAGACAACAATTCTTATAGTAGGAAAATAGGAAAGACTTCATCAGGGAGTAAGGACACTGTGGACTGTCGGGCAAGTCCCCTGGCAGCGGATCCCACGGGATTGCTGAGCAATCCATCACGTAGAACCACCACGTAGACCCCGGGCTGCCCACAGACCCTCTATCCTCAGACTGTTGAGGGTTGTTTATATCTAAGAGGGCTACGCAGGCAGCATGTGGCTTCACGTCTCTGACTGAGTGACAGGGTCCGCCAGCCGGGAGTCAGGATTTTCAACAAGTGTCTCACTGGGTAAGTGCCCCCCTACCTCAGGGATAGTGGAGCCCAGGGTCCGGCATCTGGACCCCAGATAGCTCAGAGACAACCCTTTATCAAAGGACCCACCAGCAAAGTCCAGGGGGCTGTGTGATAGACACTTAAATCAATATTATTTATTCTTCAAATTCGTTAGAGGGGGGGTTGTTGGTGTGTGTGAGTGAGTGTTTCTGTTGTGTTTTCTCCCCCCAGACTCAGCACTAGAGACTTCTTTTTACGCCCATGAAACAGCCAGAGAGAGTAGAAGAAATTGGGCCACACCTAGCCTGGAACAAAAGGTCGTCCTCCCAGCGGGCTGGTCATTAGAAGGGTCCCTGAGAGCCAAGCGGGGGGTCAGAGTGGGGGGCGCCTCACAGGACACAGGACAAGCGCAGAGCAGAGGGCCGCTCTCGCTGGCGGTGCTGGCTCTCGGAGGGGCCTGCCCTGGGGCCGAGCTTGCCAGCGGGAGGGAGCAGAAAGCCACCATCCGTGGTCTAGATGTTGAGGAGACACAGGAGAGACCCCCGTGTGCCAAATCGGACAGCTCAGCGGGGGCTGCTTTGAGGCAGGAGCGCCGAGTCGGGGGACGGAGGCCAGAGAAACAGGCGATGTCCCCGTGCACGGTGACCCCCAGGAGGGGGACCGGGTGCATGGACACCACGCAGGAGCTTGGACCGACCAGACGAAGAGAGCGGTTGCCGTCCAGAGAACTAGTCCCGAGCCCCCAACAGATGCGTTAATGTTCTCTTGAGAGAAAACAGCAGCTGTTTGCTAAGCTGAAAAAGATCGCTTAGAAGACGCAGTGGTTGAGATAAAGGACAGAAGGGACAGAGTCAGAGACCAAGCTAACAGAGTGCGTGTTTAAGCCAAACATAGTCCCCGGAATGCAAGGGAAAGGGACAGGGGCATAGAAGAAGTCCTGTAGAGGGCACATTCAGAAGTCTCAAGATCCACCTGATACGATTTCCTGAAAGAAACCCGGGAGGCCTGCGGGGGGGAAAAAATATTCAAAGAGATAACGACAGGCAGAATTTAATCTCCAGGAAAGCTTCTGATGATTCTCAGCTCTCTGCCTTTCGATTACTCAGCCCGAGGACCCAAAGCGGAAAGCTGATTTGCAAGGAGCCCAGAGCCTCCCCGTCTCGGGTTACTGACCTGTGGGCGCGGACGCTCGGCAACAGAAGGGCCTTCCGGGAAGCACCTGCTCACCTGCGGGGCCGGCACGGAGCAGGGGAAGGAGGGCAGAGGCCGCGGGCAGCATGCTAAATCGCCATCTGCTCGGGCATCTATTCACCCCGCAAATGCTTCTTTAGTGCCCGCGGTGCGCCAGGCTCTGCGTTTGGCAGGGCCAACGGTGGGAAGTTGGGTCAATTCTTTGCTCTCGCGGGGTTCACTTTCTAGCAGGACAGACCAGCAGTGAACAAAGGGATGTGATGTCATTTCAAGCAGTGAAGCCCGCCTTGCGGAGAAACCAAGAGGAGTCAGGGGCTGGGGGCGCGAACTGGGAGGCTCTGTGAGTCTCGGCGTCCGGAAAACCTCCCCAGGACAAACTTGGCCACAGGCCTGAGGCATGTGAACGGTTGTGCCGGTAAAGGTCTGGGGAGGGGGGGTTGTTGGAGCAAAAAAGGACAGTAATGCCGCGTGGCGATGGGGTGAGAGCCCCCTTCACGTGTCTGAGGAACGGTTAGGGGCTCCCGGCCTCAGTTTCTTCATCTGTAAAGATGTGGATGATACGGGCACCTAACTCTTAAGGCTTCCTGAGGATTAAAAATTAAAAGGCGTGATCCATGCAAAGCCAATGGCCCAGGGCCTGGCACGTAAACGTTTTCTAATAAACATGGACTTGTATCTTCGTGATCTCTGGGAGCCTTGCCTTGAATAGTTTGTAAATTAGCTCTGAGCCACAAAATACTCCTTTATGCTTAATTTCTCCAAGGCTGCCTTGTTAAGAATATGCAAATCATTCCATTAGTAGGCTCTCCTCCCTCCAGGGAGCTGGTCTTCAAACAGTTCCTTGCTTTTGACCGACAGCTGCACCTGCCCCTCTGGGCTCGAGGGCTCGGGCTCCCCGGGGTGTGGCCTCGGCAGCCACCTGATGTGGGGCGAGCCGGGCCGGCTCTACCCGAAGTCGGTGCTGCTCGCATAAGCTCCTTTCGTTTCTGGAGACTCCGGTCTGGGCAGTACGAGACCCAGACCCCGGTCCCCATTCTTCATCTCTCCGGACTTCCTTGGATTTCTCCGATTGCCAAGTAAACCACCAAGGTGGGTGGTGGCCTCGAGGAACGGCTGGAAAACGACAAAAGCACCGAAGTGCTTTGTAGTGAAGTATCGACCCCGCCGGGGCAACTGCGTGGGGACATCTCCGTGCCAATAGCCACAGAGCGCGTCTGTTCCTGAGACGGGCCGCTCGGCACCATGTCACTGACTTTCCAGACTCATTCGCCCCCCCAGACCACACCACTTACAAGGCGCCCCGTTCCGCGCTGTGCCCTGGCGGGGTGGAGGGGGGAGCTTTTCCCTCCTACCTTCGTGTTTCTGGGAGGGAACGTGGCCTCCCAGAATGGAGAGCTTTAAGATAACATCTACCATTTTCTTTTTACCAAGTTCGTGCCCTTCCAGTGGTGACAGCAGAAAGTGTGTGTGTGTGTGTGTGTGTGTGTGTGCGGTGTGACGGTTCTTCAGGCCTCTTTCCTATCTCAGCCTGTCTGCAGGACACAGCCCTTCCCATGACGGTCACTGACCCAGCAGCGGTGGCCAGGAGGCAGGAAGCCAGGAGCTCTGGGGGGGGGTGTCCTCAGGCTCCATCACCTGGCAAATGCAGGAACCAGCACCCAGCCCTGATGTCACCCAGTCCTGGCTGTCCCTCCACTGCCAAAGAGCCTTGAAATAACTGCACAAAAGTACCTGGTGGGGGATGTCACCGCCTCCAGGGTACGGAAGAGAAAACCGGGGCTCCGAGCTGCGACCTAACTTGTTCACGGTCCCCGAGTTAGTGGGACGAATGCCCTGATCTTGTCTGGCCCCAAAGCTTACACCCTACATCGTTCCAAAGCTCGGGTTCCTGGCCTCTCGGAGGGGAGCCGTGGGGCCCAGGAGGCCTTGGTTACGGGGCACTTTTGTCCTACCACCTGCAAGTCATTTCTTCTCCTGGGGGTCTAATGTCAAATCTGGGGTTTGTCACTTCCTAGCTCCACACATTCCCAGCTGGGAGGCCGGAGGCGAATTGTCTGAGCCTCAGTTTGCTGAGCATGAAACGGGAACAACTGAAGGTCCCAGGCTGTTAAGATTGCTGTGAAGGTCATGGGCGCTGATCCACGTGAGCACGCGACAGAGGGCTCAGTAAGCAGTTCCCAGTAAACCCCGGCTGTCGCGAGGGGCGGGGGGGACACAGCAGCAGGAACAGTGGCGTTTGCCCTGGGTGCCCTCCGGGTGCCCTGTCGTGGCTAAGACAGAACAGTGTCCCCAGGGAAAGATCCTTCCGGAACGGCAGTCCTCCAGTTCTATGGCTCATCCAGCCTGAAAGGCAGCATTTCTTCTGCAATTAAATTTAGGGCACGGCTTCCATTCTGTTTCTCATTTCAGGGTTTGATGCTCCGGAACCCTGCAGAGCCGCTCACCCGCGGCTCGCGGTGCCGAGCAGGGGTCACAGCCCGTTTTGGGGCGTTCTTGTCAAGGGGACCAACACCCTCCATCAGGCAGGAGGGCTCTCGAGCTCCCGGGACACACATCCAAGCTGGGAGGCCTGGCCGCCTCTGCCCTGTCCTTCGTCCCCAGGGCAGCCTGCAAGGTCCCCGGCCAGTGGCTTCCTGAGCACAGACCCAGGGACTCGCCAGACTTGGTGCTGAGGGGAGGCCCCCCCCCAACCCCGGCAGGCATCGAGTCTGCAGGGCGGCCCTGTCCGAGTCGATGGCCTGATGCTCTCCGCCTGAGTCGGTGTCTGTGACAGCCAGTAATGACAGGGCCTGCCAGCCTCCTAAGGGAGCTCCAGAGATTCGAGGGGAGGAGACACTCACCTCTCCGAGGGCAGCCGGGGGGCAGACACACGGTGCGTCATGCCTGGGGCCCTGGAACCGGCAGGTCACTGGAGAGAGAGGACTGTCCCCCCGGGGCCCCGATGCCTGGCTGGTCGTAAGAGGAAGTCAGACATGCATGCATTCTGACCTAATAGAGCCACGTGGCCCCCACTCGTGTCTCATCACAGAAAACACCAGAATCAAAGCTAAGAGTAGGAAGGAATAGAAACTGAGCGAACGTTGAGTCCCCCCCTCCCCCACCCCATCTCACAGGGGGGGAAACAGGCTCTGTGCTGCTCAGTCCCATGCCCTCGGCGATACAGCAGCCGTCTGCAGTGCCGACCCCGAGGCCCCAGTCTCCAAACCCACCCAGTGTCCTTCCAGCAGAGGGAAGAATGCCCATCAGGACTCACTTCCCACGGAGGGGGCTGACCCCACGGAGGGTTCCCCTAGCATCGCACGTCCAAACACCTAACTTCTTCTTCCAGTCCTTGAGATGCTAGTTTGGGGATTGCACGGAAATGTTGCAAAGGGGGCCTGCGTTTGTTTGCTTCCTGGAAACAGAAGCCTCAGCAAAACAGAATCAAAATGACAGAACCATGAAACGCCTGTCACTGAACCATAAAACTTTGGGGCAGCCGGTTGTGCCAAAGGCAGCGAGGCTGGGCCCCCGGAAACCTGAGCTCCTGGCCGGGCCTACGTAGACTCCGGCCAGTTCCTACCCTTCTCCTGTCCAGCCACACCTGTCGCTCAGGCGTGGTCCGTGCATGACCTGGTGTGCCTGAGCCCAAGGGAACGTGGGAAAGCGTGTGCAGGCGTGTGCATGTGTGTGTGTGTGTGTCGGGGGTCCCTGGGAATCCCGTGGCGGGTGCCATCTTTCCATAGCAAGCTGAGAGCTGGGATTCGATTCTTTCGCTTCTGCGGGCACCGGAAACCGGCATTTCGAACTGGGCGGCAGCCCTTCAGGAATGATCTGTGTCAAATGGATGAGACCAAAGATGGGCATCAGGAAAAGGTGTTTCGAAGGTTGGTGTGGGGCCGCCGTAAAGGTTTGAGCGAGGACAGTAGTGTCCAGACCCTGAAGAGAGACCGGGAGACAGCAGCTAAGGAGCAGTTTGCCTGCGGACGAGGGGAGAGGAGAGGGACAGCAGATCGCGCTGGTGCTGGGGTGCCGGGAGGCGGGATGCACCTGAAGCTCGGGACCAGGGAGCCCCAGAGCGTCCCTTCGGAGCTCGATGGGTGCATTCCAGGATTCATCCGCGTCTTCCTTTCCCTCCAGACTATGACTTTTTTCTTCTATTTTAGAGAGAGAGAGATGGAAAGAGAGCAAGCGAGCAGGGGAGACGGGGAGAAGGACCTAGAGAGGGGCAGAGAGAATCCCAAGCAGGCTGCACGCTCAGCATGGAGCCCATCACGGGCTTAAGCCCAAGACCCTGGGATTGTGACCTGAGCTGAAATCAAGAGTCCAGGCTTCACAACTGAGCCACCCAGGTGCCCCCAGACTATGAGCTTTTGGAGGTAGGCACGGAGCCATCTTGTTTTTGTCTCACCCAAACCAAAGTGCCACGTAGTCAGTGTTCGAACAAGAAAGTGTCAGATGGATGAGTCATGAAGAGCTCGGGTCTCCATATTGTATTTGAAATAGAGGCAGCGTGTCTCCACAGGGAGGGGTCCGGCAGGCAGGCGGGGACTCGGCAATCATCAGTGGAGAGATCAGCGTGCGCGTAAAATAGACATTATATCTGGACTTGATTTCCTGTACGCAGATTTACCGAGAAGACACACCATGTGGGGAGACGAGGGAGTGAAGGCTATAACCTGCGTCATGGAAGAGGCAAAACGGATGCACCGGGAGGAAAAACAGAGCAAGCGTGCAACTAAGTGGAAAGAAAATCAGGAGCAGGTGCCTGTCGTTGCTTGAAGGAGAGCGCGCGGGGGGGTGTACCCCCGGCGAGGGGTGATTAGCAACTTTTCCGGGGCACCGGGGCGGCTCCAATTCTTGATTTCAGCTCAGGTCATGACCCCAGCGTCGTGGGACTGAGCCCCGCCTCGGGCTCTGCAACGACAGCACGGAGTCTGCTTGCGATTCTTTCTGTCCCTCAGCCCTTGGTGCGCGCAGGCTCTCTCTCGCTCTCTCGCTCTCTTTCTCAAATAAAAAGAAAAAACTTGAGATTTATCAGTTTATCAACTTTTAAAATAAATGTTTGGCATTGCCATTGGTTTCTTTTATGAGTCTTCAACATTGTGTTCTGGACTCCTAAAAAATGTCATTATTCTCTGCTTTCAAAGCTGAATGGCTTTTTAAATGGGTCGATTGTCTCATCACCCTTGGTCTTCTCTAGAAGGAAACTTAAGTTGGCCAAGTGCTCTCGCCATAAGGAGCACGTGAAAGGGGAATGCAGAACCGATGAAAAGGGGTGAGGCAGAAAGCCATCGAGGCGCCTTTGCAGCAAAGCCCCCCATGTGCCTTCCCCGCACTTACCAAAGTTTTAAGGGCGCGCTTACAACTTTTCCGCTCACCTTTTGGTAACTGCAGCATTGTCCTATGGCCCCCTGGGAGTTTTGCTTAACAGCAGATTAGAACTTCTCTTTTGCTCAATCAATTCTCCAGTAGATGTTTACCGCTGGTGAAAAATTTAAAAATCACTCACAAGAGTTTTCCACTATGACGGTAATGCAAGATAATGGCACTCTGATCGTTCTTTAAATCCTACACGTGGAATAAACTCTACAAGAATGGTTTCTTTCTTTGATTTACAATTTCATGACCATGTTTTCAATTCATTCAATTAATTTTAATTAACAAATGCTTCAATTAGTTCCTCGTAAGTTGTTCTGAATGCATAAGTCAATTGTTTTTCATCTTTCCGAATCTGAGTGCCAACACAGAAACCAGTTGGAGATGCTCGTTAAATTGTCATTATTCCAAGAAGACCACTTCATTTCTTGGTTTTTGAAAGGTAAGTCTCCTTCATGCAAAAATGTAATGGCAATTGCCCTATTTTCAGAGCTTCAAAATAACATTTATATATTCTTAAGGAGATTGATCGGTTCCATTTTTACGTGATCTACGTGTAACGCAAAAAACATCGCCTTCTTACACTCTCTGAGGCCATCATGACTCTTGAGGGTTTCAATACATTTCAGCAATCTGAAAGCCTGAGATTAGCAATGTCTGTCATGTCAAAACTGATCTGAAATACCTCAAAGCACTCAAACTTTGATCAGGTTGGATGACGATGAATATTAAATTTTCCCCTTCAAAACATGTTAGAAAGGTTTATTTTGTTCAATGCATATTTTGTTTGATTCTCTATTGCTATTATTGCATTGTAGTTTTGAAAACAAAATGAAAGCACGTTTCATCAAACAGAATGGAATGAGATACGGCTTATCATATCCGATCATAATGAAAGAATCATTACTGAATCATATCGAGTCAAGTAATTCATCAAAATGAAGTTGCTGTTGACCTTTGCGTACGCTCTGTTGACCCCACGGACTATGCTTTTATTTCCTATTACGTTTATCTTCCTTCTGCTTTTTCATTTTGTTTGAGACTATTCTCCTAATCTTCCTGATCTCGTCCGTTGTCTGTTTTCATTATCCACATTTTCTTGGCTATCGTAATTCTTTTCCTTACCATTGTAACTTTGACCATCAGTTTTAGAATTTTGCTTTTTATTGAGAGATAATAAGAGGTAAATTGTTTTCGGACATTTTGAAGCTTCTTCGAGTTTTTCATATTTTTACATTGTTGACTTCCAGTAAGGTACTTTCTCTCATTATATTTGAATTTTGGTATAATCAATCACTAAATGCACCAAAATCAATCTAAGATTAAAGATAACACAAGAATGATCCCCGTGCACTTTAAAATCGCTGCTATGCTGTAGTGAGATGCACAAATGTGCGATCAAATTAATACCACATGCACCGACTCTGGATGAATATGTGTAGGCATTTTGTCCCAGGGGCATATATGTTCCTCGCTGAACAGGGGGGTCATTTGGAGTGCAGCTCCATGGAATCACTGGACTTTGGGTAAGAAATGTCAGATACCTTAAAAGGAGTTCTCTTAAGACGGGAGGTATAAAATGTGACTTCCCACCAAGATTCCTCACTGTCTGTAGTATGTTCCATGTTTATGCCCTACAAATGGAAACTCTGATAAATTTTGCTTCAAGTGGTATCCATCCAAAAAGAAAATAATATATGTGGGATGTTAACGTTGTTAGAATTGCCAGGTCAAAACTCTATCATGAGAATGGAATCGGCTACTTAGAGAGTTAATGATTGGAACGTAGTAAAAGATTATTTGGATTTCATTTTAGTTGTTATTTTCGTTGATCTTCATTCTTTTTCGTGTCTCCAACATTTCCGCCAACTGGGAGCATGTTCCTTGTATCCTAATTATACCCTTTGGACTTTCTCACAATGTTGGTATGTGGGTGCAAAGTTGTTTCTCCTTTCTCTTTTTTCAAGATTGATTTAATTTTCTCTCGTTCTTTTCTTTAAAATTTTTTAATGTCTATTTATTTTTGAGAGAGAGACAGAGAGAAACAGAGCGTGAGCAGGGGGGTGGGGCAGAGGGAGAGAGGGAGACACAGAATCCGAAGCGGGCTCCAGGCTCTGAGCTGACGCGGGGCTCGAACCCGCTAACCGTGAGATGATGCCCTGAGCTGAGGTTGGACGCTTACCCGACTGAGCCACCTGGGCGCCCCTATTTTGCTCTCACTCTTGAGGGAAGTATTCACTGGGTATCTATAGGACTACCGTTACGTTTCTTCTGCCGATTCAACTTCTCTTTCCATCATTTCTGGCTTCCATTACTGTCATTGAGAAGTGAGCTGTCTCATTTTTGAAACTGAAGGTAATCTGTCTTCACGGGCTCTTGTCTTTTTGGTGCCTGGGTTTCGATTTATTTTTGTTTCTCCTACTGCAGATTTGTTGGGTTTCTTGAATCTATGAACTACCGTGTTTCAGTACTTCTGAAAACCGTTATTCCTTAAATAATGCTTCTTACCCATTCTCTCTCTTCCTTCTGGGAGTCCAGTTCAACACATTGGGAGAGTTCCCACTGTCTGACGCAACTTCCTCCATGGTCTTTTTCATTATGGGACTTTCTGTGCTTTCTTCTGGGTAGTTTCTTTGACCTCTCTTCCAGTTCTAATTCTCTTTTCAGCAGTGTCTAATCTGCCCTTAAACCCACGTGAGAAATTTGAGTTATTGTACTTTTCAGTTCTGGAATTTGCTCTTTGTTGTTTTCAAAATTTGCTATGTCAATGGCCAGTTTCCTACTCTTTACAGAAATCTGCAGATATGACTTTTCTCAGTTACATTGTAAGACATACCTGATTGGTCTAGTATCTGGAGTCCCCATAGGTCTATCCTACTGTTGTTTTACTCTGTAGGTGTCATTCATGTTATATGATCTTCCTGTGTTCCTGGTCGCCTTTGATTCTATGCTGGATATTGCATGGGTAAAACTATGTTAGAAAGTAGTTTTCCGCGGCCTAGAGTGAGGTGATCTTCACCTGGAGAGGATTCCGTTGGCTTTACCAGGTGTTTGTAGGGCACTCAAAGCGTGGGAAATTTGCCATAATGTTAGGTGAAAATGGTAAGATCCCATAGCTATCCTTACATTTGACATTTTTTTAATCAGGAAAAACACTGGTTAAATATTTATCTCCATTAAATTTCTTAGAAAATGCAGATCAAGGAAAAGTTCAAACACTCACAGTTGTGTTATGAATAACAGCCATTAAACATTGAAGTAGATATCTTATTAAATGTTGTATTTAACTGATAACAAAGGGAATTAAGAGTTGGCTTACAGTTATACCACTAGACAGGTGTATAAGCATATGAGGCACCTGGATCTGTCCCTCGTGCATTATTATTGTCCTCATGATGCGAAACTACCTCTGCTCTAAAGATGGGTGAGAAATGTACCAACGTGTATATAGCGTTGGGTTTCTTTTGATCTACAAAGTTCTCTATTTTCCTGTCTGGAACCCATGTTTGTGCACACCCAGGTTATTTTGAGACATTATCTAGACTTTCTTTTCTTCCCCGTATGCTTTTTAATACTATTTCCTTTTGCTCACTAGTCAGGGGGCTGTGATAAACTTGCTGTGTGAAGTAAGCGGGCTGGAAAGATAGAGCGGAGGCCCCAGGACAACAGACATCAGTGAGGTCACCGAGTGGATTTGTCAAACTCAAGCCAAGGTTTTCAATTGCAGAATACAAGTCTTTTGTTTGACTATTTGGTTTTGAGAGAGAGAGGAGGTCTTTTGAGACTAAATAGACTAAGAGCTCTGAAGGAGGAAGGTATAAAGTGTCTATAAAAAAACACAGTCGTTTGGAAAGAGAATGCATGCTGTTATAAGATCTAGTTCTTGTCCAAAAGGAAATAAAAATTCAACCCTGTGGCAGGAGGGGAAAAGCTTCTGCCCAGATGGGTCTGGCAAGGAGCTCCAGAGGGTTGTAGGGAGCACCTAAGAACAGTGGCATTTGTGTCTTTCTTTGAGGGTGACATCTGTGAACTTCTCACAGAGGCCCTGAATTCCTCCTAAAAACAGGGGTGTGGAGTAGAAATGACTGGGAAAGGTGGTCAGGGCGGTGGGGCAGAGGCACCTCCAGGGTCCTACACACACAGGACTGAATCATAGCACCCACTGAGGTGGGGCTCAAGGTGAGGGGCACTGTGGGTGGCATTGGCTGTTAAAAGCCGTGGCAGAACGGTGCACATCAAAAGGGAATGCTATAGACAAAAAGATGAATGGAACAGAACAGGGACCCCAGAAATAGCCCCACATAAATACAGTGAACGGATCTTTGACAAAGAAGCAAAGGCACTACAATGGAGAAAAGCTAGTCTATTCAACACAGGCTGCTGGCACAACTGGACCGCCACGTGCAAAAAATGAATCCAAACGCAGACCTTACATCCTTTCCAAAAACCGATGCAAAAATGGACCCTGGAGACAGAATGTAAAATGCAGAACGAGGGAAGTTCTAGAAGGTAACATGGGAGGAAATCCAAATGATCGCGGGTTAGCTATGACTTCTTAGGTACAACACCAAAGGCATGATCCGTGAAGGAAAGAATTGATCAGCCAGACTTCATTAGAATTAGAAATTTCAGCTCTGCGAAAGATGCTGTCAAGAGAAGGAGAAGACAAGCCACAGGCTAGGAGAGAGTATTTACAAAAGACGCGTCTGATAAAGGACCGTTACCCGCGCTAGGCAGCGAACCCTTAAAACCCAACAGAACAGAACAAACAACCCCATTAAAAAATGGATGAAAGGCTTGAACAGATGTCTCACCAGAGAAGGCACGCAGATGACAAATCAGTATGTTGAAAAAAAAAAAAAAAAGGAGTCCACATCACATGTCATCAGGGAAACGCAAATGAAAACAAGAATGAGATACGAACCTATTAGAGTCCCCGAACTCTAGAAACCCGACGACGCCACACACAGCTGGGGGTGTGGACAAGCAGAGGCTCTCCTTCGCTGGTGGGAATGCCTCACGGTGTGGCCGCCTTAGCAGTAAGCTTGGCAGTTTCTTACAAAACTGAGCATCCTCCTACCATAAGATCCAGCAATCACTTGCCTTGGTGTTTGCCCAAGTGAGTTGAAAACTTAGGTCCGGGCAGAAACCTGCACGAGGATGCTTTTAGCAGCTTTCCTCATCATTACCCCAAAGCGGAGGCAACCAAGGTGGTCCTCCGTAGGGGAACGGGTTAACCAGCCGTGGCGCATCCGGACAGTGGAATAGTATTCAGCGCTGAAGACACATGGGCCGTCTCGCCGCGAAAAGACGTGGAGGAAGCTTAAATACGTGGTACAAAGTGAGAGAAGTCCATCTGAAAAGGCAGCGTGCTGTACGACTCCGAATACATGGCAATCTGGAACGGCAAAATTTTGGAGACGGCAAAGAGATCGGTGGTCGCCACCGGCTGGGTGGAGAGGAGGGGTGGGTAGGTGGGGCAGAGAGGGTTTTTTCGCAGTGAGACCATTCCATGATACAAAAATGATAGATCCGTGTCATTACACATTTGGCCGAACCCATGAAAGGTACAATACCAAGAGCGACCCCTCACGTAAATACTGACTTGGGGTGATAATGATGTGTGAGTCCGTCCGTTCTAACAGATGTCCCACTCTGATGGGGCGTGTTCAAAGCAGGCAAGGCAGTGTGTGGGAGGGGGGACAGGAGGGGGAACTCTATTGGCTTTCCACTCCACTTTGCCGTGAACCTGAAAGCGCTCCTAAAAAACCCAAATGCCATTAAAAAAAATAGTGGATGGTTATGGGTCACCAGAGACTAAGATAAGAAACACTTGATTTGAGGCCAACGTGAAGGCAAGACTGTGGATCCAAAGGCCCCCTTTACTCTGATGTCAAAATCCTTTCTCCTTCCTCACCCTCAACCCCAGAAACTTAGATCATCTCCACGGAGAAAGGAAGAAGAGACAGGAGCTGAATTCTGCGATCTCCCAAATGAGTGGATGGTTGCCCAGCGGACGGATTCTCAAGCTGAAGGTGCCTGAGTTGTACCCTGAGTTGGAAAAATCAACTTCTGCGACGTCAGCAACATTGAACAACTTGAGGACCAAAATAACTGGTTAGAGTTCAATTATAGAGAGAAACAAAGAACGTCACACACCCGGGTTTTGGCACTCGGCGCATTCAAATCCCCTCCACGTACCTTACGAAGTTAGATGTGCAAGTCTGATCTTAAAAGAGAATTCCTGAGAAAAACGCACTCGGCTTACAGACAGCACCAGCCAAGGGGCATCTGATGGGTGAGACACAGCATTCCTCAGGGCTGGCATCTTCCCCACGCCCCGGGGTGAATTCACCCCTTACCCATTGAACCTGCCATTCTAGTGCACAGAGGGGATACAGACCTCCCCAGGGAGGCTTCCTAGAGTCAGACACCCAACACGGCCAGGCATCTTGCGGCCAGCCAGGCCAGAGGTGGAAAAACTCAGGCAGGAGCTGGAGACTGTCAGACTCACTGCTCAGAGAGACCAGAGGCAGGCTGTGCATGGCCGGTGGGAGAGCAGTGGACCGAAGCCGGTTTCTTTCTGCCTTTGCCCGGAGACAGGATGGTGATAAGCCAGGGGCCACAGTCTTCCTCCCTTCCTGTTTGTGCTCAACCCAGAGACTCGCGTTTCAGGTGTTTGGACAATAAAAAGGTCTTTGGATTAGATCTGTCTGAACCAGGGCAGGAAGGTGGGCTTAAGTCTTTAAAAAGCAGGAACCCAGGGGCATCTGGGTGGCTCAGTCAGTTAAGCGTCCCACTTCAGCTCAGGTCATGATCTCACGGTCCGTGAGTTCGAGCCCCACGTCGGGCTCTGTGCTGATGGCTCAGAGCCTGGAGCCTGCTTCGGATTCTGTGTCTCCCTCTCTCTCTGCCCCTCCCCCGCTCATGTACACACATACACACACTCTCTCTCTCTCTCTCAAAAATAAATAGACATTAAAAAAATTTGTTTAGGGGGCGCCTGGGTGGCGCAGTCGGTTAAGCGTCCGACTTCAGCCAGGTCACGATCTCGCGGCCCGTGAGTTCGAGCCCCGCATCAGGCTCTGGGCTGATGGCTCAGAGCCTGGAGCCTGTTTCCGATTCTGTGTCTCCCTCTCTCTCTGCCCCTCCCCCGTTCATGCTCTGTCTCTCTGTCCCCAAAATAAATAAACGTTGAAAAAAAAATTTTTTTTTAAATTTGTTTAAAAAAAGCAGGAGTCTGAATTGTTGTTTCTAACTGAAAATTTAAATACATAAGGAAACTCACTTCAATTTTGCAGACTGGAAGAAGGAAGGAGGAATTGGGAAAACTCACACAGGTTGGCAAAAAAAGAAAGACCCAGGAAAGAACTCATGGGGGGGGGGGGCGGGCATTCACCATCCCTGAATTTTCCCTGTCAAACGACAACCCATCCAAACTAGCTACATGCTGGGCCAGCGTCATGGAGCTACAAGGGTGAGGTGGTGTTGAATGCAAGACTAGGTTTCACTCCTGGCTAAAGAAACTCCTTTTTCTAGAATCTTACTGTAGGGTACATGTCCTCTTAGTGCAGGAAGGGTTAGCAGTGGACAAAAGAATCTCACTGGGGCACCTGGGTGGCTCAGTCGGTTCAGAAGGAGTCTGACTCTTGATTTCAGCTCAGGTCATGATCTCAAGGTTTGTAGGCTCGAGCCTCGCCTCGGGATCTGTGCAGAGTGTGGGGCCTGCTTGGGATTCTCTCTCTTCCTGTCTCTCTGCCCCTCCCTCTCTCCCTCTCTCTCTCTCTCAAAAGAAATAAATAAACTTAACACAAAAAAATCTCGTGCTAAGGCACAACCCGTGGGGTGACTGGAATTGGACTTGGCAGGCTGATCTTCAAATGGGGTGACGTACCAAAGGGGTATAATAACATGGAAGGTTAGGCAAATGTTAGTAGTGAGGAAAGCTACAAATGTATAGTAGACGGTTGAGTACAATTTGAGAGAGATTTAAAAAGAGAGAGATGCCGTGGAGACTCGGATCCCATGCAGCTCATCAGATCAAAGGTTCTGGTGAAATTTTCCCTAAAAATAAACATCAGATAAGCACGAACCGGGTGGGCATCTGGGTGACTCCATGAGTTGAGCGTCTGACTCTTGACCTCAGCTCAGGTCATGATCTCGGGGTCGTACGTTCGAGCCCTGCATTGGCATGGAGCCTACTTAAAAACTCTTAAAAATGTTGGGCGCCTGGGTGGCTCGGTCGGTTAAGCGTCCGACTTCGGCTCAGGTCGTGATCTCGCGGTCCGTGAGTTCGAGCCCCGCGTCGGGCTCTGTGTTGACCGCTCAGAGCCTGGAGCCTGTTTCAGATTCTGTGTCTCCCTCTCTCTCTCTCTGCCCTTCCCCTGGTCATGCTCTGTCTCTCTCTCTGTCTCAAACATAAATAAAAGTTAAAAAAAATTTTTTTTAATTAAAAAAAAAACTCTTAAAAATGTTTTAACTTAAAAAAAAAAAAGAACGAGCAGGGGCGTAAGATGTGGTAGTGATGCAGGGCTGTGTCAGGACCAGCGGTGAGTCCGTTACCGCTTGACAAAAGGAGATCAGGTAAGGGAAGGGAGGGATGAAAGGGGATGTCTGGGTGGATATCAGGGACGGGGCTCAAAGCAACAGGAGAAAGTTGGCTACAATTAGAAGGGACTTGCACAGAAAGCGGAGCGCGAGGTTGGTGAACACACGGATGTCCAGTCTGCACAGACTTGAATGATGACAGAGATTCCGAAGAGAATTATTAACCACAATAATTTTAATCAAAGGCAAGCGAAAAGGACTGTAGAAACAAGATGCCCAATAAGGCACACGTGATGAAGGGGAGCGGGGTGGTGGGGCTCTGGTGGAGGAGGGGGGAGGGCTGAGGACACGGAGGCAGCATCTGTGGGTTTGTAGCTCGTGCCTGATGACCCCCAGGCACAGCCCTTCCGGGGAGAGCCCTGCCCAACGCAGAGAGGCACGGAGATGTTGTCCCACCGCAGACCCGTCTCCATCTGGGGCAACGTGGGAGACCTCGGAGCATGGCCTGAGCCAACCAGGATTATCAGTAAAATGTATAAAGGCAGCCAGGCGAAAAAACCCGTGTAGATACCGGTGCTTATGTGGTCTTTGGGGTCATACGGATCACACACGGGGGCGGTACTTCTGTGAGTTATGAGAGCCGTCTAGAACACCGCCGGAGCTTCTGAACCGTGGGTGCCTGCCCTCACTGTGTGTGTGCCCCGAGGGGCGACCGTTTCTCCCTCAGTCCTGGAAGTGGCCAAGAACCAAAGCGTGAGAATTGCACTCGGGCACAAGAAACACCGAGAGGGCTTTTCCTCTGTGGAAAAAGGGCCCGTGACAAACGCTGACCGGGGAAGCATTGCCTCAGGGAGCATCGCTCCCGCCCGTTTGGACGGTACCACGCTCTCCAACATGACACCCGGCCGACCCCGCAGGTGTCTCAGAGGGCCATGGCAATGACCAGCTCGTCGTTGAACTCCAGCCGACCTTTGCACAGTGGAGGCTGCGAGCCTCCCAGCCGGTGCTCGGATTAGATTATGCTCTGGAGGGAAGCGTCAGCAGTGTCTCATTACCTAACAAAAGTCAAGGGAACTGATGAGGGGACTCATCATCCAGGTTCCTTGTCCACCGGCCTCTGGTGGATCAACCAATGGGAGGCACCATCAAGAGACAGGGGTGGGGGTGGGGGGCTGGAGGACAGAGGGACCAGCGTGTTTCTCCCCCACTTGCTTCCTACTGAGACATGGAGGCCGTGTCCCTCAGCAGCCGAGGCCCCCCGCTGGGGCCCATCCTCCTCAGGTCGAGCTCTCCCGGGCTTTGAGAACATGGCCCCACCCCTAGCCCAGTGCCATACTCTTCCGGAACTGGGCGGCCATGATGGGGCTAGGGGTAGGGGGGATGGCTCCCTGCTGGTTCTGTCCCACTCTCTGTTCTCACGAGAGCCCTCTGGCGCTTCGGAAGCTTTGACCCAAACGCGTCCCAGCCCCGGTGACAGAAGATATATCACAAGAGCCTGGCAGCCTGCAATGGAGAGGCTGTTGTTGCCAGTGAGCTCGGCTACCAACCTGTGTTCCTTCCTGTTGCCCAGAGCGGACCCTCTGCCACTCTCTGTGAAAGAAAGAGAAAGACGAGAGCTTCTGGAGACTGTTGATTGGTTTGGAATGCTCTATGACTTCTCTTGACCTCTTTTTCTCCCGGGGACCGATAAGACCCGTATCAAGAAGAAAATATTCAAAGAAACCTGTTTAATATGTTTTTAATCTTATTTTTCAAGAGCTATAAGAACTTTTGAAGGAAAAACAATTCCTCGCCAATTAGATTTCGACCAAACCTTATGGTAAAAGCCCCTGCGTAATTTTCAAGGGACCACTTAATGGCAATTTCACAGGGCAGAGCGGAGATTATGAACATGTGCCTGACACATCAATTCGGATGTTTGCGGAAAAATTATTTTATTATGGGCTTTAGAGACTTTGTACCTTCGTCCCACACCCTCAATGCTTTTCTACATTTTCTTCCAATCATTGTTAATAATGCACATTTGGGGCGTCTGGGTGGCGCAGTCGGTTAAGCGTCCGACTTCAGCCAGGTCACGATCTCGCGGTCCGGGAGTTCGAGCCCCGCGTCAGGCTCTGGGCCGATGGCTCGGAGCCTGGAGCCTGTTTCCGATTCTGTGTCTCCCTCTCTCTCTGCCCCTCCCCCGTTCATGCTCTGTCTCTCTCTGTCCCAAAAATAAATAAACGTTGAAAAAAAAATTAAAAAAAAAAATAATGCACATTTACTTTTGGCAGGTTATAGGCTCCCTCTGTGGACATATGAATTTCCATTCTGCTTTTTTTGTGTGTGGAATCTTATTTTTTACAGACAGTTTCTGGTATCATTTACTCGTGATCTTTTGTAGTTCCACAATATTCTGTCACGTACCGTTGTTTGCTAGCTAATGCCTGTTCGTGGTTATTCACGTTGTTTCCAATCAACAGGCTGTGATAGTTAATTTTATGCATCAACACAGGATGCCCAGATACTCAGTGAAACATTATTCTGGGTGAGAGAATCTTTGGGTGAAATTAGCGTTTTAATGAGTGGGCTTTGAGTGAAGTAGGCGGCCCTCCACAATGTGGGTGAGCCTCATCTTATCAGTTGAAGATGTAACCAGAACAAAGGACTGACCCTTCCCCAAGAGAGATTTTTTTTTTCCCCAGGCGAGGCCTTCGGACTTGAACTGGAACATCCATTTCTCCTACCTGCAGACACAAATAGAAAGATCGGCTCTTCCTGGACCGCTAGCCTGCTGACCACCGGCCATTGTCTCGCCTGCCTCTCCAGCTTCACAGCCCACCCTGCAGATACAGGGACCTTCCAGCCAATTCCTTCTAATAATCTCCATCTGTACGTACACATTCTATTAGTTCTATTTCTCCAGAAAACTCTCACTAATGCCCAGGTGATCCCTAGACATAGATTCTTGAGGGAACCAATAGAATTATATTTGCTGCGTTTGTGAATTTGCAAACTTTCTCGGCCAGGGACACCATGGGGTGACACTTAGGGTGACTGTTCTCTTGCACATGAAGAAGTGTCCCTTTGTGGCTTATATTAAATCCATCGGAACTGAATTCAGGCGTTTTATATGATAACATAACGTTATGTTATGACCCAGCGCTTTCTATCTCCTTGAGCATCCTGCTTCAACTTTGCTTATTCGGATAATAAATTATTAAAATGTAATTGCAGTTTGAAAGTAAGAAGAAATGAAAAACAATGCTGTTCTGAGACTGGGTGTATTAAAAAAGGAGGAAAGAGTTTGTTCTTCAGGAACTTGGAGACATCCAGTGATCAGGGTGAGGGTGGGGTTTTGGTGGGAGAAGAGATAGACAGCATCGGTTAACAATTTAAAGAAATGAGGAATTGAGAGAGAAAACGAGCAAAGAAGTAAGAGCAAACGCCTTGCAATTCGGCCTTGAACAAGACAAAGGCACTCACTATACGTCACTCTGATAGTGAGGAGGAAGCCAACACCTGGCTGGTAAAGGAGAGGACGTGGAGACAGGACGGTTAAAAAAGCGGAGGAGTTTTAACCAGGAAAAACTCTGGGCTGACGTGACCCTTGCCTTCAGATATCCGAGGACTCGCCATATGGCCAATGGCTAGAATTCACAGAGAAACAGATTTTGGCTCAATATAAGGGACATTTTCTAATAATTAAAGCTGTCACACAATGGAATGGATAATCTGGGGAACGCTGAGACCCCTACACACTGGAAGTGTTCGGGCTGGCTACCATCTGTCAGAGATTCTAACCAGACGACTCACTTTGAAAAATAACGCTTCGTAATAACGATTCGAAGGAATATGGCCACAGAGGACTATTTGAAACATAAAGCGTTAAGAAGGAAAGACGCGTCCCTAACCCTGCCGTCTATAGTTGACTTCGGTAAACAGTTTGATGTGTTTCCATTTGGTACTTTTTTCTATATGATAAAGATCGACATTAAGTGCTTTGTAAAAGCACACATATCTTATACACCATATGGTTTTCACGAGATACATATGTATTACCCATACAACTGTGTGCCTTATTTTCTGTAACTCCCATGAGACTTTTCTGTGCTATTAAATAGTCTTCAGAAACATTACTTAATGTTGTGCGTAACTTACTTCTTTGGATGGAAGTGTCCTTCTAATGGTCTTCATACAAATAATCTCCTACCACGGAACATCTTCTCCCCTACACACACTCGTTTGTGTGTGCGTGTGCACATTTTATTGGTCGGGTGGTGGGGGGGGATCTCAGAAATATTGAATCAGAAAACATGGACGTTTCTGAGTCTCTTGACTCAGGCTTCCAGAAGCCTGAAGACAGGCTCTCTCTCTTACCCAGAAGACAGGCTTCCAGAAAATATATGTCAATGTACAATGTCAAAAGTTTATGGGGACTCTGTTTTTATGACAGTCCTACCAGCAAAAAATCATATCATGTTTTAACGTATTGCCAACTTGATAGCCAAAATTTCACTTTATTTTTTCATAGAATGAATTTCTGTTATTAGCAGACTGCATGATCTGTAGCTTTTTCTTATTTATCTGTATTTCCTCTTTAGCTTCTTAACTCTTTTTTTTTTTTATTTTTTTTCAACGTTTATTTATTTTTTTTGGGACAGAGAGAGAGCATGAACGGGGGAAGGGCAGAGAGAGAGGGAGACACAGAATCGGAAACAGGCTCCAGGCTCTGAGCCATCATCCCAGAGCCTGACGCGGGGCTCGAACTCACGGACCGCAAGATCGTGACCTGGTTGAAGTCGGATGCTCAACTGACTGCGCCACCCAGGCGCCCCGCTTCTTAACTCTTAAATTGAAGGGTCACATTTTTTTCTATTGATTTATAAAATGTTTTTATATATCTTTGTCCTAATGTGTTAGTAGTTAAATATCTTAATACTTGATCATGTTATGACAAATATTTCTGTGTGTAGCACTAAAATTTAAGTTTGTTTGAATTTTTTTTTTCAACATTTATTTATTTTTGGGACAGAGAGAGACAGAGCATGATCGGGGGAGGGGCAGAGAGAGAGGGAGACACAGAATCGGAAATAGGCTCCAGGCTCTGAGCCATCAGCCCAGAGCCCGACGCGGGGCTCGAACTCCCGGGCCGCGAGATCGTGACCTGGCCGAAGTCGGACGCCTAACCGCCTGCGCCACCCAGGCGCCCCTGTTTGAATTTTTTGATAGCCAGATAAATGATCTATTTGTTTTGTTTTGTTTTGTTTTGTTTTGTTTTGTTTTGCTTTAGAGAGAAAAAGCGAGGGGCTCAACCCCATGTCCATGAGATCATGACCTTGGCTGAAATCAGGACTCAGATGTTTAACCACCTGAGCCACCCAGATGCCCCTGTGTTATTTTAACATTTGCATCTTGTTGATTTGTCAAAGATTAGGAGAAGTGAGGCCAAGTATCTCAATGTTCTGCTTCCTCCTATGTCTCACAATGTTAATTTCAGATATCATCATTTCATTGATATACCACTCGAGTCTCACTGAAACTAGAATATACTTTTTCCGTATCCTTACAGTAACTCTATTTCATAGGAACAATTTTCAGGATTACTCACACCAGCCACCCACACTTCCCTTCTCTTAGCCACTGAACATTTTCATATATTGTGTGATTTTTCCCTGTTGGGTAATTCTTAGATTTTAATAATACGTAAGAGGGTGTGAACTCTGCCAGGGCAGAGATCACAAACCGTCTCATTCATAATGATGCTCCTTGCTCCTGAAATATCACTTAAGGCACAGTCAGGTTTGATAATGGGGTTGCCATTATGAAGCACCTTCACTGAAAATTTATATATCCCACAATTACATTTATTTCTACATTTTCTACACTAAACTACCTTTTCAAACATTGTAAAATGTGTCAGTCTGAGGACAAATGAATATTCCTTGCACCATAAATAAGTTCTCAAAACACCGGGACTTAAATATTTTATCTTTTCTCCCATTATTTGTAACGGTATCTTTATATCAAATCTGCTTCGATGGTCTGTGTGCTTGTTCTTGACCCACTGTTCTTTTTTTTATAACTATTATTTCTTATATATAATTTATTGTCATGTTGGCTAACATATAGTGTGTACCCTGTGCTCTTGGCTTTGGGAGTAGATTCCCGTGATTCATCGCTTACATGCGACACCCAGTGCTCATCCCAACAAGTGTCCTCTTCAATGCCCATCTCCCATTTTCCCTGCTCCCCAACCCCCCACCCCCCATGAACCCTCAGTTTGTTCTCTGTATTTAAGAGTCTCTTGTGGTTTGCCTCCCTCTCTATTTGTAACTATTTTTTCTTTCCCCTCCCCCATGGTCTTCTGTTAAGTTTCTCGAATTCCCTATGTGAGGGAAAACATATGATATCTCTTTCTCTGACTGACTTATTTCACTTAGCATAATACCCTCCAGTTCCACCCATGTTATTGCAAATGGGAAGATTTCGTTCTTTTTCATTGCTCAGTAGTATTCCATTGTATATACGTACCACATCTTCTTTATCCATTCATCAGTTGGTGGACATTTGGGCCCTTTCCATACTTGGCTATTGTTGAAAGTGCTGCTATAAACATTGGGGTGCATGTGCCCCTACGAATCAGCACTCCTGTATCCTTTGGATAGATTCCTAGTAGTGCAATTGCTGAGTCATAGGGTAATTCTATTTTTAATTTTTTAAGGAACCTCCACACTGTTTTCCAGAACGGCTGCACCAGTCTGCATTCCCACCAACAGTGCAAGAGGGTTCCCCTTTCTCCACATCCTTGCCAACATCTGTTGTTTCCTGAGTTGTTAATTGTAGTCACTCTGACATGTATGAGGTGATATCTTTTGTGGTCTTGATTTGCATCTCCCTGATGATGAGCGACGTTGAGCACCTTTTCATGTTTCTGTTGGCCATCTGGATGTCTTCTTTGGAGAAGTGTCTATTCATGTCTTCTGCCCATTTATTCACTGGATTATTTGTTTTTTGGGTGTTGAATTTGCTAAGCCCTTTATAGATTTTGGATACTAACTCTTTGTCCGACATGTCATTTGCAAGTATCTTCTCCCATTCCATTGGTTGCCTTTTAGTTTTGTTGATTGTTTCCTTTGCTGTGCAGAATATATCTTGATGAGGTCCCAATAGTTCATTTTTGCTTTTATTTCCCTTGCCTTCAGAGATGTGTCAAGTAAGAAGTTGCTGCAGCCGAGGTCAAAGAGGTTGTTGCCTGTTTTCTCCTTTAGGATTTTGATGGATTCCTGTCTCGCATTTAGGTCTTTCATCCATTTTGAGATTATTTTTGTGTGTGGTGTAAGAAAGTGGTCCAGGTTCATTTTTCTGCATGTTGCTGTCCAGTTCTCCCAGCACCATTTGCTGAAGAGACTGTCTTTTTTCCATTGGATATTCTTTCCTGTTTTGTTGAAGATTAGTAGGCCTTAAGCGCCCTTTTAATTGTTAGAACTTTATAGCATCTTTTCATTTTGGATTGGCAAGTAACCCCTCATTATATGTTTGATTCAGAAAGTTTATTGACAGCTGACTTGACCTTTCTTCCACATTTGTTTGTCCACACGATGTTAGGTTTTTTGTTTTTTTGTCAAGACAAGTTGTGTGATTTTTGGTTGATATTCTCTTATAGATTTATTTCTTGACAGATCACTGAATGTCCATAAAGTAATCATGACCGAATCGTGTGGGAAGAATTACATCCAGAATATTCATCTTGCAAGGATGAGGGAAACTGAGAAACATTCTCAAATATACAAAAATTCAGAGGCACCTGGGTGGTTCAGTCGGTTAAGCGTCCAACTTCGGCTCAGGTCATGATCTCACAGTTCATGAGTTCGAGCCCCGCGTCGGGTTCTGTGCTGACAGCTCAGAGCCTGGAGCCTGCTTCGGATTCTGTGTTTCCCTGTCTCCCTGCTCCTCCCCTGCTTGTACTCTGTCTCTCAAAAATAAATAAACATTTAAAAAATTTAAAAAAAAAAGAATTTAAAACTTTAGGTTCTATGAGCCAAGACAGACGGGTGGGAGAGAGGCGCATAGGAAAACAGGAGCGTGAACAATCACCATTCTTAAATAAGAGAAACACAAAATCCAGACAAGTCAGCTGAAAGTGTTTTCAAAAGTTTTAAATCGTTAGTAAATGTAATTTTGAAAACACTGCCAGAGAAAAGAGTTTTGTTGGAAGAAGATGGAAACACCTAGAAACAACACCTAGAAAAAACCAATGTGGATGGAACCAGAAAATAAAAGTCAGTATTCAAATAGATGATGTGCTCAAACACCGTATATTTTAGTTATGAAACTACTTGACATGGGTTAGGGCTTCCTGTTGAAAGACAACTAACTTCTCGTAGAGATGACGGAAAAACTATCTCGTCTAACTGCGTATGCCCTTCATAAGAAAGACACCTAAAACAAAGACGCAGGGGGGAAGTAAAATGCAAGGGTAAGTAAGGGTTTTAAACAAGTAAACATAAAACGAATAGACTTGCAACCACAGCAATGTGGAATTAAAACAAAGACTATTATATAAGGCAAAGATGGTCATTTTATTTATTTTTTTTTAAATTTTTTTAACGTTTATTTATTTTTGAGACAGAGAGAGACAGAGCATGAACGTGGGAGGGGCAGAGAGAGAGGGAGACACAGAATCGGAAACAGGCTCCAGGCTCTGAGCAGTCAGCACAGAGCCCGACGCAGGGCTCGAACTCACATACCGCGAGATCGTGACCTGAGCCGAAGTCGGACGCTTAACCGACTGAGCCACCCAGGCGCCCCAAGATGGTCATTTTATATTCATGTAGGTTAATCTACTCCATAAAAGGAAGAAGAAGGTGGATGGATTGATAAGTTATGGAAATCCCCAGGGGAGATCCAGGGGTTGTGAAGACCAGAACAGAAGGGCGTCTAGAGACACGGAACAGGCATGGAAGAGAATTTGGGGGATCTTTACTCTCTCAGACATACCCCTGAAGAAACCATTGCCCCAGGAGACAGAAAAACAGCAGGGCAAGCCCAGAACCCCACAAAACCAGGTGATTGCCACCAAGGGAGAGAGATCAGAGAGCATTTCAGTCTGGGAAAGGGCGGAGAGGGGAAGGTATATGACAAGGAGGGGGGTCTAGAATGACACAACATGGTCACACTCACAATTTCCTCTCTAAGCCCATCACCCAAACTTTCCTGCCTGAGGGTTTTGCCCCTGGGCACACGTGATCTGCCAAGATAGCTGCTATCTTTAGGAAAATAGGAACTCAGGGAGAAAAATGTCAAGATATCTGAGCCAATCTGCATATAAGAAAGACCATAATCTGTCGAGATTTTATGGAGAGCAGAAAAGCAGGAATGTAAAATAAATGTAGAAATTGGTCTTAACCAACTGGGGAGATTTTGGGTAGCATGAAATGGAAAACACCCAATTGTAAGAAAGAATCGATTACCAATACTGGATATGAAACACAGAAGAATTGGGATAAAGAACACAATGGATGAGCCGAATAGCAAAATAGGTACAGCTGAGGAATGAATCAGTAGGCAGAGCAGGTTAAGACACTGTCTCAAAGGCATTGGCAAAGGGTAGAGCAACAGAAAATAGCAAGAGAAAAGTTGACAGAAGGAGGATACTGTAGAAATGTCAACATCTGCATAATAGAATTACAAAGAGGAGGGGAAATGTAAGCCAAAGAGGGAACACTTGAGAAATATTGGAAAGAATTTCTCAAAATCAGAAAAAAAAAATGGGGAAAATAAAACCCCTTTCATTGAAAAATCTAATGGGAGGGGAGAATAGTTACAGGTTTAAAAATATTTAAGAGCTATATCAGCCAATGCAATGTTTTAATTTTGTTTGTATCCTATTTTGAACAAAACAATTGTAAAAAAAAATATCTTTGAAACAATCAGAAAAATTTAACACAGATTAGATATTAAATGATGTTAAGGAATCAGTGGAGTGTTTTTAGGTGTAATATTACTATTGTAGGTATGTTAAAAAAATGAGTTTTTTTTCTCAATTTAAAGATATTGAATTTGTGGGATGCCTGACTGGCTCAGTTGGTAGAGCAGACATCTCCTGATCTCAGGGTCATGGGTTCAAGCCCCACGTTGGGTGTGGAGCCTATTTAAAAATTTAAAAATATATTTTGGGGTGCCTGGGTGGCTCATCTGGTTAAGCGTCCAACTTCAGCTCAGGTCATGATCTCACAGCTCTTGGGTTCGAGCCCCGTGTCAGACTCTGTGCTGACAGCTCGAAGCCTGGATGGAGCCTGCTTCTGATTCTGTGTCTCCCTCTCTCTCTCTCCCTCTCCTGCTCGGGCTCTCTCTCTCTCTCTCTCTCTCTCACAATAAATAAATAAACATTAAAAAAATTTTTTAATTAAAAAAAATATTTTTAAAAAGATACTGATTTTATTATGAACGAAAAACTATGATGCCTGGCATTTGCTTTAAACGGATGATGTGGTGATGGTGGGGGTGGTGAAGTAGGAAAATAAAAATGAAATAAAATTGGCTGTTGACATTTGTTCACATTGGATGATGAATACATGGGAGCTCATTGTAATAGCGTCTCTATTTTGTGTAAGGGAAAATTCCTACAAGGAATATGTTTTTTTTTAATTTTTTTAAATGTTTATTCATTTTTGAGAGAGAGACAGAGCACGAGCAGGGGAGGAGCAGAGAGAGAGGGAGACACAGAATCGGAAGCAAGCTCCAGGCTCCGAGCCGTCGGCACAGAGCCCGACACGGGGCTCTAACTCGAGAACGGCGAGATCATGACCCGAGCCAAAGTCGGACGCTTAACCAGCTGAGCCACCCAGGCGCCCCAAGAAATATGTTGTAAAATGGATTTTAAAAAGAAATGTCTTGTAGCATGAGTCCCAGAATGAATGAGAACACGCCCTAAGGGACGTGGTGGAGGCCTTCTCAGAGCACAGAAACGCAACGTGGCCCAATCAACGCCTACACACACAATGCATAGCTCTGACATGACTCTAACTTGGACTGTGTCCCATCAGACCACATGTGTCACCACGTATGGGAGACAGAGAAGTAGAAAAGCATAAAAGGCTACACCCTGATGCACTCAGGGCCCAGTCTTTTGGGATCTTAGCCCACTGAGCCCGTGCCGACGTGAATAAAGATGCTCCCTAGAAAGAAAGACCCCAGTGTCCCGTCCCTCTTGTGTGAGAATCCTGCTACAAACATACACACAGAGACACGTGTACGCACAACCTCACAACTACTCACAATGTAGTGACATTCAGTGTTAAGGTCAGACAAAATTCTAGAGGGGCCCGGAGAGAACGAGAAGATTACCTACGAAGGACGAAGACTGGATTGACTTCCAACTTTACCAACAGCGATGTCAGATGCCCGAAGGCAACGGAATCGTGTCTTTCAGTTGTGGACTCATGATAACCCAGAGCTTAGAGTCATATATCAAACCAAGGTATCTTTTAAATGTAAGGACCAAATAAAGATACTTTTAGACAGAAAAAACTTTAGAAAGTTTCCCAAAGACGCTCTTTGAAAATTCATTGGAATGAATACGTTAAGAAAAGGAAAACTAAATTTGAGACCCCATGAGATATATGTAAAGGAAGAGTAAGTTTACCCTGGTCTAAATAAATAATTATTCCACCCCACCAAGTTAATCATGATAGATAATCAATAAGATTAAAACTAACTATATGGCTTGGGGTTTGGGGTGGGGCAGTAGGCAGAAAAGGGAGAAACCAGAGGGAGATAAGAGCTTACTAAGGTATTTTTTTCTTATTTAAGGGAAATATTTGAAAATTTGCAAATATTTGAAAAATATTTACCTACTGGTGAGCCTTTAGGAATAGATTGGGAAAAAATAAGTATGAATTTTAATGCCTGGTGAGAAAGCACCAGAACGATAGAAATTTGTAACTTTCAAACTAATGGAAAGCAGAAGAAGAACATAAAAGAACTAAAAAGACACTGTGATGGCAGAAAAAAAAATTTTTTTTTAATTTTTTTTAACCTTTATTTATTTTTGAGACAGAGAGAGACAGAGCATGAACGGGGGAGGGAGGGGCAGAGAGAAAGGGAGACACAGAATCGGAAACAGGCTCCAGGCTCCGAGCCATCAGCCCAGAGCCCGACGCGGGGCTCGAACTCACGGGCCGCGAGATCGTGACCTGGCTGAAGTCGGACCCTTAACCGACTGCACCACCCAGGCGCCCCCATATCCAATTTTTGAATTATCACATGACATCTGCAAATTTCAAATCTAGGTGGATTCAGACAAACTATAGACATTGATTTTTTTTTTTTTTTTACCTTTATAGGGTAAAGGACTTCTCAAGCTTCCAAAAACACAAAAATTTAGAAGGCAAAATTTTATATATGACTACATCAAAATTAAGGATTTCAGGTTAATAAAGGACACCACACATAAGGTTACCAGAGAGCTGACTGGGAGGGTGCATGCACCCTGGGAGGAGGCAAAGGTGAGACACACAATAGGAAAGCAAACATGACAAGATATTCCACAGACCAGGACTGGAAATGCAGCTTGCATATGAAGCGAATTTTATCAGTCAGTGAGATTCCACATTAGAGCCACCAGATTAGACCAACAAGAAGGTTTGGGTGCTGAGAATAAGAACCTCTCCCTGCCGTGGGGAGCAGCGTGACCACACTTGATGACGTTATGCAGCTACAGTAACCCACCAGTCACCTTCTTGAATATGTTCCCTAGAGCGGCAGCCCAAACTAGAGGCGTTTTGGCCCCCAGGAGCCATCTAGCAATGTCTGGAGATTTATTTGGGTATCACAGTTTGGAAGATGCTCCTGGCTTCCGGTAGGGAGAGGCCAGGGAAGCCGCTGGGAACATCCTTGCACAGGACAGCCCCACACAGCAGAGAACACCCAGCCCCGGGTGTCAGTAGTTGTCCTGCAGGAGCCCTTCCCCAGGTGTACAGGGGGCTCATGCGAGGTCTTGTGTCCCGGTGCTGTTTGCAGAAGTGGGGAAGACTAAATACAATATGGATGGTATTCTTTTACAAGACGCCGGATGCACACTGCAGCGGGTAGCAGTGATGGGAAAAAGCACAATATGGATAGATCTTAAAAGGCAGTGTTGAGGGGGGAAAGGTAAGAGCTGAAATTAAGTCCGCGGCATAGTAAGATTTACATAACCAAGAAACACATACACAAAGCAACATCAGCGTTTACGATGGTGCATCATTTCAGAAGACATTAGCAAATGCATTAGAGAAACTCTCTGTGGATGAAGAGAGGAATGCATGTGGGGGGTGGTGGGAGGAAATAAAACAGATTAAAGCAAGTCAACTTAAAGAAAAAAGAATCCTTGGGGCGCCTGGGTGGCTCAGTCAGTTAAGCCCAAGTCTGACTTGGGCTCCGGTCACGATCTCGCTGTCTGTTGAGTTCGAGCCCCGCGTCGGGCTCTGGGCTGGCTCGGAGCCTGGAGCCTGTTTCAGATTCTGTGTCTCCCTCTCTCGCTGACCCTCCCTCGTTCATGCTCTGTCTCTCTCTGTCTCAAAAATAAATAAACGTTAAAAAAAAATTAAAAAAGAAAAAAGAATCCTTAAAGAAAAAAGAAAGATGATGCTGTGTCATGAGCAGAGCAATGTGGCTAATTTGCCCCTCTGAAGCCGAGCGAAGACAAACGAATAACCAATAAACACCTTAGTAAAGGTTTTACTCTCTGTGGAATATACCTGTTCCAGTGCCCACGGACCGTTTCTAAAGAACTGATGACGTATTATGCCGGGAAGGAAACCTCAATACTTTTCAAGAATCAGAATTTGTAAAGACCACATTTGTAGCCATCACGTGAAGAATTTTCAAAAATAGTTTAAATAGAGGTCCCATTGGCTTTCAGGTACAGAGACTCTCTCAAGCCAACTCTTGGGTCAGAAAGAAAAAACGGGAGCAAAACACAGGCCAGTAGGACAGAGGCAATTATGTATCCACACTCATCACAGCTCCTCAACGTTTTATTCAGTAGGAAACTCCTAAGGCCTCTCTGGCTCTTATTATTAAACAAGAAAGAATATAAATATATGATGGGACCATTCACCTCAAAATGTTATTTAAAAACATCGCAATCAACCCGAGGAAAGTAGGAAGAAAGGGTCTATGGTAACAAATTTAATATGAAAGCACCAGACAAGAACTGGTTCTTTGAAAATTAAGAAGAAAGAGAGAAGGAAGAAGGAAAAGAAGGAAGAGGAGGAGGAAGAGGGGAGTTGAGTGCCAGCTGTGCATGCCTGGGGTCCTGTCCGGTGTCACCTGTCCTCTGGAGTCCCCTTTGGCTCCTCCTGTTCTGAGCTACTGACTCCCGGGCCACGAGACTCCCACCACCTCCAGCTTTCTGCCTTCGTGGTCTTGGGTGCCCTCCTTGTGGGTTCCAGCCACGTTTCAGAGTGAAACGATCCCCGCGCGTATATCCGTGATAAGAGCCTCTCAGCCTGACTGGGCGTTGCCTCCACGGCCCAGGGTCCCCTCCCACTCTCAAGATTGGAGCCCCCACCCCAATCTCAGAGGACAACACGGGGTGTCCTTCAGACCGGTCCCACAGGCACGGCTGGGCCACCTCCCTTGCAGACGGCTGCGTATGAATGACCTTGTCCCCTGGGGCTCGGTGCCGGGCAGGTGTCTCTTCATTTGTTCACGACTGTGATCATCTCCCATCGGTGTCTGGGAAGGGCAACCACAAGTAGACGCTGCACGTCCCGTCGCCTTCGTCCTCTAAGGGTCTTCCGATTTTCCATAAAGCAACCCGATGCCAGGACTCCTGAGCAAGCCAAAACATACAACCTCCCGCCACTTATTTGCACAGAGGTTTTTTGTGTTTTTCAAATTAGTAGCAGCCAGGTGTTCAAGGACAAGTAGAAAAAAAATGCCATCAATTTTCTTAAAAAAATCATACCTCACCTGTTTAACTACAAAAATAATGCATCCTTACTGTAAAAAGCCAACACCAGGGAGATATTTATGGAAAAGAGAGTGCTTTCTTCCACTTGTTCTCCAATTCCATCCACTGCCTTCTCTCATACGAGAGCAAATGTTAACAATTTGGAGTATATGATTCCGCAGTTCCCTCTCTGTCTGTTCCTATGTACTGTTGGTTGATGTTGAATATTTAAACATATATGACTTCATCTTGATGGACTGACAGAAAACCACAGCCCCCTTGGTTTCACAGTTACTTTTAGTGGTAAAGTAGGGAGTGAACACCCAAAAGAATGAATGGCCAAACGACCCACAGAACTGAACCCCTGGACCATGTCCCGAAGAGCTCATCCCTCTTTGGTTTTCATTTAGGGTTTTCATTTAGTTAGCAGAATTAGCTGGACTGGTGGCTCAACATCTTTGGCTCTAGAAAACAGATCAAGTGAGAAGATTTTGAGCAAAACTCGCTAGGCTACCAACACCCCCCGTGAATTAAGAGAAGAACTTCTCTTAAGACGCTAGTTACGTGATCTCTGGTTTCCAATCACCATGAAATCGTAAGCAAAATGTTCACTGTCATAACTTTGCCACATGTTGAACATTTGCATCACTGGTGTGAATGATCCTACAGGCCACCCCCACCTCCTTGGAACCCTCCCCCCGACAGGAGAAGCACAGAGGGACGTGACTCTCAATCAGGTGGGAGAGAATCGAATACAATCTGATTACGAGGACCAGTCTTCACTCCTGTTCTTCCGGCCACTTCAAATTTTTTTTTTCAAAGTTTATTTATTTTTGGGACAGAGAGAGACAGAGCATGAATGGGGGAGGGGCAGAGAGAGAGGGAGACACAGAATCGGAAACAGGCTCCAGGCTCCGAGCCATCAGCCCAGAGCCCGACGCGGGGCTCAAACTCACAGACCGCGAGATCGTGACCTGGCTGAAGTCGGACGCTTAACCGACTGCGCCACCCAGGCGCCCCATCTTCCGGCCACTTCAGTTTGATTGCCCCGATGCAGGCCTTGATATTTGCTGAAGCTTACTTATTCCCCCCAGCGTGAAACCAACCTGCAGAGAGATGGTTTCCCTCCACGCTGGTCTCGACAGGTACAAATATTTGCAGGGTCCTTTGAACGTTGTTTCCTTGCACATGAAATAGATGTGGGCTTGTGGGGTTTGGAAATGTCAATGAGTAGAATTGTCTGATCACCCAAAGGACTTGCCTCGTGGGCGTGTTTAGAAGTGGAGAGGTGCGGTGTGACTTATCACACAGGGGAGTGTCCATGGCAACCGGCCCTGGGTTTCCTTGGAGATACTGTGCTTTGGCGGGAAGCCAGTGCGAAGAGTGCATTGGAATGGAGCCCAGGCAAGAACAATGAGACAACCTTTGCACAGGGACCGATTGCCCCAGACACGCATTTCGCACCATAAATGGATGCGAGGCTCCACAGATGGGACGCGTGCCACACGCACATCAGAACTGCGGTTTCTAAAAAGGAGAGCCTTGAAACAGAATCTGTGCTGAGTGGCCCTAATCTCAATGGAGCAAAGGAAGCTATGTGATTAAGCCTTTTAAGCAATCCCTCCGAAGATCACCACTCGCCAACGAAACAAATAAAAATGTTTCCAAAAAATAAAAACGTGAAATATGAACCCCAAACTAGAAAGCCCAAAAGAAATGAACATGAAGACGTTGACATTGAAGCTTGTAGATTCCACTAGGTCTCCTTCTTCTCTAAGGAAGGCAGCTGTTTACATTCTTGGGTATCTTTTATTTTTCTTGTCTTTACCTCCGACAGCTCCCATACTTAGAAAGAAAAGAGGAGAGAGAGATTGAGGTTTGAGGTATTGGAACAGTGGAAGAGGCTCTGGGGAATATCCACCAAGATCCCAGATGAGAACTGGAAAGCAATGTACGGTTAGCCCGGATACACAATGCACCCCATAATTCTCACGACTAGTAGTGGTGTCAGGCTAAGCCCATGTTTCTACCGTGCAAATGTTTCAGGAAGACTCATGGGCAAATTCCGTTTCGTAGGCCTGCAGCCCCATTGACACTCAGTGTATATTCTGTGCCTCCGCGTGTGTTTCCTCTCGTCGGAAGACAAAAAAGCAAATTTTGGCTGTCAGCTATTTTTCTCAACTTCAAGAAAACTCGAAGCAGCTGAAAACGTTTCTGGAAGGAAACTGTTCAAACCGTGTACCAGCTCGCTGTTTCCTACAGCTCCTAAAGAAGAGGAAGAGACCTGCCCGTTAACGTCACTTCGAGGAGGGAATAATGCGCTGGCTCAGCGGTATCGCTCGCCGTCATTGGTTTGGTGTTCTAGTCAGATTGCATCACGGCCCATCATTTCTGCCTCCAGAGGGGTGTGAGGAGGAAAAGAACTTCTCGTCTTGGAGTGCAGATGACCTAAGTCCTCTGTCTCTGTCCCACCCACAAAAAGAGGAGGTTTTAGCTCCGCTCCGATATAGGGACTGAGAAACGATCTCAAAAACGGGGGGCTAAACACCGAGGCAGAAGAGTATCTGACACCTTAAGGGGTGTGGGCGTGTGTGTGCTGTCTATTGAAAACAAATGAGAAGTTCTGTAACCATTTGATTAGTCTCTAAGCGTCTTGGCATCTTGAAATTTTGCCTCGTTGCTCATTAAAATAGTCAAATATGTCTAGTCTACTGAAGGAAGTCCCTTCTGATTTTGTCAAGCACCTAAATATAATAAAGCATTCATAGAGCAGGGCAGTATTCCAAATTCTCTCTTGGTTAACCAAACACGTGAAGATTAGGTTACTCAGAGTTTTAGGCTATGGCTTTAAACTCCCCAGGGGAACGCGCCAATGTCCAAGCCTGCTTCATTGGTATGCTGGTAAATGTTTAATAGTAAGCTCTCCTGGGGGCCAATTTCCATGGTGTAAAACTTCCACGATGGCTGATTTCAAGCTACTGAGGCTTTAACAAACGGCTTGCAGAATTCCTGAAAAGACGACATTCGACTCTTGCAAACTGGCATGCGTGTGGCTCCAATATGCCACCGTACATGGGCTCCCAGATGACTGCCAAAGTAACGACAGTGTCTTCTAATTGCAGACAAATTGACCCAGTGCAACAAGAAAGAAATTTCCTCTTAGAGCTGGAACTTCAGTCCGAAATTGAAACGACCTTTTGTAGAACCGGACTCCACAAAAGGTCCAAAGTTTGTGAAGAGCCGTTCTATTTTAGTTAACATTTTGTTTTCAGTCAAGAAAGAAATAGCATGCTCATTATAAAACAACCGGAAAATGCGGAAAATCATTTTCTCTGGAAGCCCGTAGCAAGGTCCCTTGGGAACTAATTCGGAAGTCACTGACAGGGTCCAAGAAATGGCCCAGAAGTGGAAAAGCCAGTGCACATTTTCTGATCTGTCCCATACACTGTCAATTGATCACACCGACCCTTCTTGTCTTAGGTATTGGTTTGCCTCTAATATGGGGATAAAAACCTTTGTGCCTCAGAGAATGTATCGGAATCCTCACGAAGCGTTTCTTCATGACCGGGAGGAAAGACGAGGTATAATGAAGTGTGACCCTCTCCCGGCCTCATGTTCATGGTCACCCATTTAAGAAACAAAGGAGTTCCTGCAGATGATGAACAATGAAACACAGATACAGGTTCAAATCACTGCTCGTACGATTACACAAATTAATATCGAAGATACACGTTACTCGTTTATTCAATTTTTTTTCTTTATGTTTTGGAGATAAAATGGTCACCAAAACACTGTCTCTGCCCACATGAAATTTACAAGCTCGTCTGCAAGCCAGCATCTAATTTCCCACAAAGATGTAATTATGAATTCTACTAAACGCCATAATCGAGAAAGGACAAAGTATTATCAGTGTGGGGCGCCTGGGTGGCTCAGTAGGTTGGGCGTCTGACTTGGGCTCAGGTCATGATCTTGCCCTCTGGGCATTCAAGCCCCGCATCGGGCTCTGTGCTGACAGCTCGGAGCCTGGAGCCTGCTTCAGATTCTGTGTCCCCCTCTCTCTCTCTGCCCCTCCCCCACTCATGCTGTGTGTCTCTCTCTATATCAAAAATAAATGAACATTTAAAAATGTTTAAAAAAAATTATTATCAGGGTATGTAAGGGTGATTCTCGACTTGAGATAGGAAGGATGAGTGGGAATTTAACGAGAAGGGGATGGAAGGCTTACACACGCAGAGAGCACTTTGTAAGCAAAGGACCCTGAGGCAGGAGAGCGACACAGCACCTGTCTGGAACCGGCCATCGGCTGGTGTGGTTGGAGACTGAGTGCCTCTGGGAGAGCAGGACAGAGCAGAGCAGGTGGAGGCAGGCATCTGGTCAGGGGGCACGGGGTGGGGGGTCTTGAAATTTGAAATGAAAGCCTCAGACGTCAAAATGAAGTTAATTTTAATCACAGAGAGAGATCTAGATTTAGATTTACATACTATGGCCACAAACTCTGCAGTGTAGAGCAGAAGGTAAGACAGACGGGAGTAAAATTCTGCTTAATGCTTCACATTTAGAGCAGGATCAACAGATACTAATTAATTTCTGACATTAATTTAAAAGCAGGTTTTTTTTTCATTTTAATTACTAGCGGTAACCACTTTAATAGAAATAAAATGTGTAATATACCAATGTGCAAGAAAAAAAGAGAAATTGATCCAGAAAATGATATAAAGACAAATAAATGAGAAAGCGGCCATTCTTGTCTTCCTCGTGACCTAAGGTGCTATATCTTTAAATCGAGTGTCACCTTCTGGGCTGGCATTTTTCAAATTAAACATAATAGAAATGTGTTTCTCATCTTGGCTTTAAATTTAGGGAGAGGTTGAGTTTTGTTAAATGCTTCTCTGTCAATTGCTAGTTTTCTACGACCTACCAACGTGACTGAATGTGTTAATAAATCTATGACATCGAATTAACTTTGCATTCCTGCTACTGGTGATTTTCTTATAATGTACTTTCTGGTAGGACTAAAAATACTTATTTTACTGAAGAAGCTCACCAGATAACAGATAAAAAGTAAATGAAATAGAGATGTGGTATTAACACAGATCATGGGAGTACGTATTTGGCCGAAAGAGACAAAATGATCAACAACAACAACAAAAGTCATTGCACTAAAAAACAAATTTAATTGGCCTAGAAAGGAAAAAGATAATAAAGTTCATCAGGTGTAATACCTATGCAAGAATGCCTCTTTGTGTCTGTCTCTCTCTCTCAGCATGGGATGGACTTGATCTATTGGATTTTTGGATAAGCTTAGAGACAATTGGGTAATCACATATTCAGACAAGTTAGCTCTGGACCTCAACTCAATCCCTAAAACAAATCACAAATGGTTTAGAGGCAAATGTTAAAATGGAATCACAAATGAATGAGAAGAAAGCATAAGCCCGTGTATATACATGTGTATATATATATATACACATATATATATGAAAGGTTTTCTGACATAAATATCGGAAAGCATTTCAGGAAAACTGATTGATTTGATTTGATGATATAAAACCAAAAATTTGCATCCATTTAAAAAAATGTCATACACTACTGAAGGGCAGAGGAAGATTGAGGGAAGTTTTACAATATTACAAATATATGCAATGAGTGTAAATTCATGTCCAGAAAGCCCAAAGAGTTCTAAATAAGATGAACCCAGAGAGATCCACACCAAGACATATTGTAATTAAAATGGTAAAAGTTAAGGATAAAGAGAGAATCGTGAAGGCTCCAAGAGAAAAACAACTTGTATGTACAAGAGAACCCCCAGAAGGATATCTGCAGATTTTTCAGTAGAAACTTTACAAGCCAGAAGGGAGTGGCATGATATATTCCAAGTAATGAAAGAAAAAAAATCTTCCAACCAAGCATTTTCTACTCAGCAGGGTTATTTTGAGAATTTATGAATAGATAACGAGCTTCCCAGATAAGAAAAAAAAAAATCTCATTTGCAATTGCATCAAAAAGAATAAAATCCTTGGGAATAAATTTAACCAAGGAGGTGAAAAACCTATACCCTGAAAACTATAAGACATTGATGAAAGAAAGTGAAGAAGACACAAATAAATGGAGAGATATTCCATGCTCGTGGATTTGAAGAATTAATATTGTTAAAATCCCCATACTACTCAAAGCGATCGATAGATTCAATGCAATACCTGTCAAATTCCAGTGACACACTTCATAAAGCTGGAATAAATAATTCTAAAATTATTACAGAACCACAAAAGACCCCAAATAGCCAATCTTGAGAAAGAAGAACAAAGCTGGAGGTTATCATCCTCCCTCAAACTACAGTCCTAGAGCAATAGTAATCGAAACAGTGTGCTGTTGCTGTCAATACAGACACGTAGATCAATGGGGAAAAAATTCAGAGCTCAGAAATAAACCTGCACATCTATGGATGATTAATGTGTGACAAAGGAGCCGAGACTGTACAATGGAGAAGGGACAGTCTCTCCAATACATAGCGTTGGAAAAATTGGAAAATCACGGGCAAAAGGATGCAACTAGAATATTACCTTACACCAGACACAAAAATTAACTCAAAATGCATTAAATACTTGAATGTAAGACCTGAAACCATAAAATTCCAGGGCACCTGGGTGGCTCAGTCGGTTGAGCCTCCGACTTCACCTCAGGTCAGGATCTCACGGTTCATGAGTTCGAGGCCCGTGTCGGCCTAGGTGCTGACAGCTTGGAGCCTGGAGCCCGCTTCGGATCCTGGGTCTCCCTCTCTCTCTGCCCCTCCCCTGCTTGTGCTCTTCCTCTCTCTCTCTCAAAAATTAATAAACGTTAAAAAAAATTTGAAGCCATAAAATTCCTACCAGAAAACCTGGGTGGTAAGCTCCTTGACATCAGTTTCCATGATGTCTTTGTGGATCTGACTCAAAAGGCAAGGCAACAGAAGCAAAACTAAACAAAATAAAAAAATAAATAAATAAAAAATAAATTAATTAATTTAAAAAATTAATTAATTAATTTAAAAAAACCTAAACAAAATAAAAACCAAAGTAACCAAGAGGGACTACATCAGACTTAAAAGCTTCTGCCCAGCAAAGTAAACTGTCATCAAACAGAAAAGGCAACCTACTGAATGGGAGAAGATATTTTCAAACCATGTATCTGATAAGGGGGTTAATCCCGAAGACACATAGAGAACTCCTACAACTCAACAATAAAAGACCCAAACAACCTGATTGAAGAATGGGCTGAGGGTCCGAAGAGACATTTCTCCGAAGACGTACGGGCAGATGAAAAGATGTTTAGCATCCCTCATCTTCAGGAAATGCACGTCAAAACCACAGTGAGCCTTCACCTCGCACCCGTTAGGATGGCTGGTATCGAAAAGTCAAGGAACAAATGGTTAGCACTCTGGACTCTGCAAAGGCAAGGAACAGCAGGGGAGTGTGAAACAGAGGCCCAAGGACTGAGTCCCAGAGCACTCCCTTATTGGAAGTCAGGAAACGCAGGATAAGCTAGAACGGGGACTCAGAAGCCAAATGGGGACAGGACAGCAAGAGAAGGACATGATTAATTGTGTCTAAGTCTGCCAGCAAGTCAAAAAGAGAGGGGCCAAGAAGTGACCCTGGTATTTAACAATGTGGAGGTTTGCCAGTGACCTTGACTGAGACAGTTAGGTGTTGTTGATCAGAAGACGCAGAAGATTGACACCATTAAGGTAAAAGTGATTATTCCAAGTCTGTGGTTCTCAAAGTGGGGTCCCAGGACCAGCAGCGTCACCAAAGACCACATTAGAAATGCAGCTTGTGGGGCTCTACTCCTATCAATGATGCAGAAACTCAGGGGTGTGAGGCCCAGCACCCTGTGTTTTAATAAGCCCCACAGGTGATTCTGATGCAGGGTCAAGTTAGAGAACCATCACTCTAGGTGAGAGGATGATTACAGATTTTTACTTTCTTCTTTTACTTTCCAATTAACCATATATATTTGGGGCCTGTGTGTAAATTATCCACAATAATGGCCTCCATTGTTTAATTTGTTTTTAATGTTTATTTTACTTATCAGAGAGAGAGACACAGAGCACCAGTTGAGGAGGGGAGGAGAGACAGAGGGAGGCACAGAATCCAAAGGAGGCTCCAGGCTCTGAGCTGTCAGCACAGAGCCCGACGACGCGGGGCTCGAACCCACGAAGCGTCCGAGGTCGGACGCTTAACAGACTGAGCCACCCAAGCGCCCCCTGGTCTCCATTTTTAAATTTTTTTTTCAACGTTTATTTATTTTTTTTTAGGGGGGTGGGGAGGACAGAGAGAGACAGAGCATGAACGAGATCGTGACCTGGCTGAAGTCGGACGCTTAACCGACTGCGCCACCCAGGCGCCCCTGGCCTCCATTTTTAAAGGTCCAATATTTCTGTTGAAATTTCTGAGTGGTACAGTTGAAGTATTGACATAGATGAGCTGAGTTATTGAAACCAGTTAATTCTCTATTTCATTAAAGTACTCACATGAGGGCTGAAGGCCTTCCTCAGATCACCACGTCCATGTTCTAGAATTCACCCTTCCGTCAACAGTGTGTGAATATTGCTGAAGAACGTTCAGAATGATACCCGACACACGTGAAGTCACTAGCAGAAAGGGCAAATGTGATTTTTAAGGGGCTTTGCCGTCTTCTGTGTGTCCATGGGTCTGTCATGAGGAAATCCGCAAAGCTTAAGACATAGAGGTCTATGCGAAGCAAGGCATCTTTGCAACGCCGTACTGTTTTCGTTGAGTGCAGGCCTCTCGGGCTCCGGGTACTATTCCACATTTTGGTGGCCTCTCAGGCTCTGAGACATTTGTCTCAAAATGTGAGACCGCATTTCGGTTTTGTAGCTCATTCATCGTGAACTTCTAAAAAGCCATCCAGGAGCTCTGATTTTTATTACGGAAACCATACGGGAATGTTAAAACTCCAAGACATCACTTCTGGGCCTCCTTCCAGCCTCCCCGCTCCCAAAGAGAAATAGCGAAGAAATGGCTTGAGTTTTAGCAACACTAAAAACATTTGTTTTCCTCCACCGGATTTTAAAAAAACAAAACAAAACGGATTTGGGTTCAGGTTCTTCTTTTGTAAGGTTTTATTTACTCTTAGTTATGATTACATGGGACTCTGATGAGGAAAAAAAAAAAAGAAAGAAACAATACATATCTAACAAGGTAACAGATTCTTTCTCTTACAAACTGGAGAGAGAGAGACTGTCCAGGGCTGAGTAGTGCTTCTGGAAGCAAGATCCCAGGCTTCTTTCTTGTGTCCTACTGGGCAAGGCCTCCTGTCCCAGGACCTCCCTGTGGCCCCAAGTGCCAGTTGTGATTCCAGCCATGGAATCATGGAAATTTAAGAACGCTTTTCAGAGTCATTCAAACTATTTCCACTTAGATGCCATTGGCAGACCTCATTCACAGGCCCCATGTGGCTGCCGGAGAGGCTGGGAAATCTCCTCTTCATTGAGGGTGGCCACAAGCCCAGCTTACCCTGGGGGTGAGGTCCATTGCTCTAAGAGAAGGAGAAACAGATCTTCGGGGATATCGAGTTGTCTCTGCCATAATAGCCATTTAACTCTTTATTACCGATTGAAATATCCGGGAAAAATGCTTAATATTTCAGTTCAGGCTGTACAGTATGGTAAAAGGCTTTACTCGACTAGACGTCAAAAGAACGGAGTTGAGTTACACTACTTACAACAGGTGGTGCGAGCCCGGGGAATTATAGCCAACGGCACTGTGCCCGGAGACACAAGACTGGATTTGAATTCTGGCTCCGTGCCTCAGAGACGTGTGACTTCGCAGTCTTCGCCCGTAAAGTAGAAATAACAATACCTACCTCATATAATTGGTGGCAGGATTAGATAATGGGTGTATGTCAGACACATAATTGTGATGTAATCAGTATTAGTTTCATTATCTTCTTGTCTGAAGCAGGCTCCAGGCTCCGAGCTGTCCGCACAGAGCCTGACGTGGGGCTCCAACTCACAGACCGCGAGATCATGACCAGAGCCAAAGTGGGACGCTCAACCGACTGAGCCACCCAGGCGCCCCTACCTTCTTGAGCTTCTGATTCATCATTGATGAGACCCTTTCATTATAAATCGCCATAAAAATAGAAAACAGTCGTATAACAAATGTGAAAAGTGCTTATAAAGAAAACCTAGAAGGTTGGGGATCTCCAAGAAAGCCAAACCCAAATGGGAGACGGACAGTGAACATAGACCTTGTCTTACCTCTGTTTTCCTTCTTAAGAAGAGAAGCCCACCCCGTTACTGCTGACACATGGGCAGAACCTTGAGCTATGTGTTTAGTTCTCTCTGCTCATCTTCTTAAGGTACGTAAGAAATCGTTCCCAGCTTCATGATACAATTGAGGGCACTCCATGATGGAGACAGTTCGAAGGCTCCAACAGGTCAGGAGAAAGGCTAGCTCTGGTCATGTGTATGAGCAGAAAACGTACCAGATTAGGAGAAGATTTCAGGTCACTCACTACATGTGACACCGACAAAGGTAAAAGTATCCGTGTCTTATACTTGTAAAGAATTTTATTTAAAACTTTCACATTGGGGCGCCTGAGTGGCGGCTCAGGTCATGATCTCACAGCTCGTGAGTTTGAGCCCAGCATCCGGCTCTGCTGACAACTCGGAGCCTGGAGCCTGCTTCCGATTCTGTGTCTCCCTCTCTCTCTGTCCCTAGCCCACTCACATTCTGTCTCTGTCTCTCTCAAGAATAAATAAACATTAAAAAAAAAATTTTAATTTTCACGTAATAATACAGCTGACCCTTGACCAACATGGGGGTTGTGGCAGCGACCTTCTACGTGGTCAAAAATCCACATATAACTTTTGACTTCCCAAAACCTTAACTACAAATGGAAGCCTTACCAACAATACAAACCGGCGATCAACACATATCTGTATGCGCCCTGTATTATACACTGTGTTCTTACAATATAGTAAGCTAGAGAGAAGAAAACATTATTGAGAAAATCATAAAAAGGAGACAATACAGTAGCATTACTGGACAATCTTTTTTGAAGAAAATCTGTGTATAGTTGAACCCACCCAGTTCAAACTCATTTTGTTCAAGGGTCTACTGTGTTCATCCACTTAATCTCAGAGATGTATCAGATAGGCCATTTGATGAAACCACTTTGAAAAATATGTATCATTTCCACAATATTGAGGACTAGAGGCTTACACATTCCTCTTGTTTGTAAACCTCTTATAATTTGGGAGAAAGCTGTAGTGTCCTCCGATATTGGACTATCCAAATAGGAAAGATAAATAGGGGTGCCTGGGGGGCTCCATCGGTTAAGTGTCCGACTCTTGATTTCAGCTCAGGTCATGATCTCATGGGTCGTGAGATCAAGATCCAAGTCAGTTTCCATGCTGGGCATGAAACCTGCCTAATATTCTCTCTCCCTCTCCCTCTGTCCCTCCCCTGCTCTCAATCTCTCTCTCTCTCTCTGTCTCTCAAAACAGAGAGAAAGAAAGTATGAAAGAAAGAAAGAAAGGTGATTGCAGAAAGAAAGAAAGAAAGAAAGAAAGAAAGAGAAAGAAAGGAAGAAAGAAGGAAAGAAAGAATAAAGAAAAGAAAAGATACCTATGGGGATGCTTGGCTGGCTCAGTAGATCATGTGACCCCTGATCTTGGGGTCATGAGTTCAAGCCCCACATTGCGTGTGAAGCCTACTTAATAAAAACAAAAATTTTATATAAAAAAAGAAAAAATAAATGTACTTAATGATTTTAAACAAAAAAGTTAGCATTAAACATAAAGGGAAATATTTAAAACTCTAAGCCTAGCTAGTCTTATCGACAACTTCTATTAAATATTTAAGGGCTAGTTATTTTTCAACTTATATAAGCCATTCCAGGAAATAGAAAAGAAGGAATACCCTTCAACTGCTTTTTGAGGCTAGCTTGACCAAAACCTAAGAAGGCCAGAATGAAAAAAAGGATAATCACAGGCCTACCTCCTTCACAAACCCAGATACAAAAGTCCTGAATAAAATATTAGCAAGCCAGATCCACCAACATATTAAAAAAAAAATAGAGCGTTGGTATCTTGGGTTTATTCCAGCAATGCAAGGTGGGATTAACATAAAAAATATCTAATTTAACATACTGACATTAAAAGATCTATTTTAAGGTAGTGATGTAATTCACTATCTTAGGAAATGTAATTTACTTCTTAGAGGAGAAGAAAAAACACCATATGATCATTTCAACTAATGCAGGGGAAAAAAGCATTCAATGAAATTGAACATTGAGTCCGGACTTAAAATCTTTTAAAACACACACACACACACACACACACACACACACACTTAGAAATTTAGGAATAGAGGGAAATTTCTTACCTCCATAAAGAGTATGTAAAGGAAAAAAAAAACTATAGTAAACATTAGTATTAATGGAAAAACTTAAACCATGTTTTTACAATCAGGGAAAAATAAAATAAAAACACCCATCACCATTTCTACTCAAAAAACATACTGGCGACACAGTAAGAAAAGAAGACAAAAATTAGAAACAAAGAAAGCAAATAATCACTATGAACAAATGATACAATTACCTCGTAAAAAGCCCTTTGGAATATTTAGATTATTTCCCATTATAGAAAAAGATTTAAAAAGTACAACTGCATTGAAATGTAAAACCCTTTTGATCGAAGACGTCCTAAGATTAATTTTTTAAAGTTACAAATAGTGAGCAGATGTTCACAAAACATGACAGGAAACTGATGAAGTGTGGGGATGAAATACTAAATTGATAAGAAAAACGGTGATTGCAGAACCGAGCAAGTGACACAATCAGACGTTTTGCAAAAGAAAACACATGAATGGACAATACGTACATCAAAAGATGCTCCATTTTATCAGTAGTCAAGGCAATGCGGATTAAAATCACAGTAAGACACCGTTTCACACCGAATAAATCGCCCAAAATCTTCAGGTCCCATGACCCGGAACCAGCAGGCTGGGGGCTGGAGGAGGCACCAGGAACCAGAAGAGCAGTGTGGGTGATGGTGGGAGCTTGGCCACCCAGCAACTCCTCCCTCTGGAGCACCCTCCCCTGGTAGGTCATCCAGGTCCTGGGAGACATGGTCCAGAATGTGCCAGCCTGATGGGCAGGCTGAGGGATGTCCAGATGGCTGGTAGAGTGTTATTTCTGGGGCGCCTCGGGGGCTCAGTCATTAAGCATCTGACTTTGGCTCAGGTCATGGTCTCATGGTTGATATGTTCGAGCCCCACATCAGGTGAGCTCAAGCCCTGCTTCAGGTGAGCCCTGCTTCTCTCTCTCCCTCTCTCTCTCTCTCTCTCTCTCTCTGCCCCTCCTGGGATTGTTTCACTCTGTCTCTCTCTGCACCTCACTCACTTGCGCCCTCTCTCTCTCTCTCTCTAAAAAAAAATAAAAGAACATTGTTTCTGGGTGTGTCCATGAAGGTGTTCCAGAAGAGGTGAGCATTTACATCAGTAGACTGAGCAAAGATCACCCTCACGATTGGTGGGCATCATCCAGTCCGTTGAGGGCGCAGACAGAACGAGAAGGCAGAGAAAGGGTGAATTTGCTCTCCGTGCTCCAGCTGGGACGTTCTCCTGCCCAGACGCACTGGTGCTGTGAGTTCTTGAGGACTCCGGCTGTGACTTACACCGTCGGGTCCCCTGGTGCCCAGGCCTTAGACTCAGACTGAAGTCCACCACCAGTTTTCACAGTCTCCAGCTTGTACAAGGTGGGTCGTGGGAATTCTCAGTCTCTCCAACTGCATGAGCCAAGTCCTGCGATAATGCATCTCTCTGTCTCTCTCTCTCCCTCTCTGTCTCTGTCCCTCTTTCTATAGACAGATACAGATAGATAGATGATAGATAGATATAGATATGTAGATATATAGGTATATAGATATAGATATAGAGTTGAAGGGACTCCAATATACACACGTATACGGAAGGAAGGCATCTATACATGTATAATGTATTCTGTTCGGTCCAGTTATGTTTCACTGGAGAACCTTGACTGCTACATGATACCATCTTGGTGTTTTTATTGTAGCAAACCCACATGGGCCAGACCTTAATATTTGACAGGAAAAACAGGGAAGCAGACTTTGGTCTATTCACAAAATGGAACATCACAGAGCGGTGAAAATAGAGGATTGTCAGCCGCATGAATCAAAATGGATCACGCCAACAAAGTGGGAAAACAAAGTCACAGGACGATATGCACCCCACGTACCACAGGCAGGTGCTCAGAGCATGTCTATAGAGTTCACACTCAGGCAAAACTAAAATATACTGTTTATCAATATGCACCTGTGCGTGTGAAGATTTAACGAGAGGCAAAGGAATTATAACTATGAGGTTCAGGCCAGAGGTTAACTCGGGGTTAGGGCAGTAAGGCTGCATAGGAGTCCTCAGAACTAGGAGCAAAGTTCTCGTTACTTCACCACGTAGGGGCTCGTGAATGTATCCTTTACACCTTTTGCACACCTGTACATATGCCTGATACGCTCTGATGTACCTAATAGTTCCTAAAAAATAAAAATAAATAATAACGCATAACGTAGAGAGAGTTGAATGCAGATGACTGTTTCGTCCACATGACCAGTCCTTACCAAGAACCGTTTTAGACATCCAACGACGTCTTACCCGAATCTCATCCATCGCGTTTGGTGCTATGCCCCCTCCTTTGCGAAGCATTTCGCAGACAGAGAGAGTGCTTGTGTCTGGGGACAGTCTGGTGTGCGATGATAACAGGGGAAGTGTCTCCAGGCTTCCTCTTTCCTATGAAGATGCTCCAGTCTGATTCTCCTGGAGCCAGCTGCCCCCCGGAGCCAAGCAACCCACTTTGAAGGCGTTACTTTTTATTTGCAAAAGCATCTACAGGCGTCGGTGACAGGGTTCAGCAACTCCCCTCCCCCAGTCCTCCCAGACCGCTCTCAACCCTTCGAGCTCAGATCTGGCCCCGAAACAAAATTCTCCCCGATTAAGCGCTCACCTTTATTCCTTCTCCTCTTCCTCAGTGTTTCCTTTTCATGCAAGCAGTCCTCCCCGCCCTCCTCCCCCTTTAACTAGAAACAGAGTGAACCAGTCTCCTTCCTGGTGGTTACTCAGCTCTGTCTATTCCCAGATTCTATTCAACCAAAGCATAGAAACTGGGCCAGAACCCAGACTACAAACCGATGAAAGTGTTGCATCGCCAAAAATATAATTTTTCTTTAGCAGCATTGCTCTTTAACAGGATTTTCTTTTAGGAAAAAATTTAACCGTATCAGTATCCTTTTAGGCAAAAATCACCTTCACGGTATGGTGCTCAGACTGTGTTCTTTAGAATCTGGCAGACTGGGATTAAATCTGGGTAAATTATTTCACATCTTGGCACCTCATTTAACTCGCCTTCATCAAAGAGAGAGATTCTTAAATACGGGAAAACCTTGAAAATACATTGCCTTGTGTACCCTTCGTGAAAACCTGACGCAAAACACAAGGCAGTTACCTGAGCTGTCATGAAACTGTGAAACCCAAGGCACCGGGGCGTGGCTGCGTAGCCTGCCCTGTGGGGTTTCCTTGTTCTTGAATACTAGGTTTGTTTTGTTTTGTTTTCTAAATAATTTGTAATCCCTAACAAAAACAATAGCAATGTAGCATGTGTTGGAATCGTTCTAGGAAAATTATTTGAGAAAACCCAGCAATGTGGCATAGAGTCACTAGAATCCTGGGACTTGACATAGATGTAAAAACCAGGGCTGCCTGGGTGGCTCAGTCAGTTAAGCACCGATTTCGGCTCAGGTCAGGATCTCGGGTCCGTGAGTTCGAGCCCCGCGCCGGGCTCTGTGCTGACAGCTCGGAGCCTGGAACCTGCTTTGGATTCTGTGTCTCCTTCTCTCTCTGCGCTCCCCTTCCCCCACTCCTCTCTCTCTCTCAAAAATAAATACGCATTAAGAATTTTTTTAAAAACATATGAAATCGCCATGTCATTTTGAAAGAAATAGAAACTCATAAAAATAATGGCAGATTTTGACTTTCATCCTTCACCTAGTGCTTCCCGACATGTCCTTGCACTTAAAAATCAGTGGGTGCATTTTGTTTTCACCTAGAGAAAATCACAAGAGAAAAAAATACAAGAAAATGAGGAAGGTGGGAACCTGGGTAATTTGTTAATTTTTTCTTTATGATCTTTATTTCCCCCCCGAATTTTCAGCCCTCAACTAGTACATATTACACTGAATACACACTATCTTGGTGGTCATAAAAATGATATTAAAATCAATATATGCAATTAGATATCTGCTGTAGGATGAGCACCACATGAACAATGTCCTAAAAAAAAGTCCTGAAAGTGGATATGGCCACAGCCAACCACAGAGTCTTCTGGGTTGTAGCACTATGGGGGGTTGTTTTAATCTCCCCCCCCCCGCCTAATTTTTCTGTGTTTCGCAAATGTTCCACCGTGACTGTATGATATTTTTTAAGTGGGAAATATAACCACAGTAAGATAAGTTAAGATAAAGTAAAATCATATGAAATAAAATAAAATAAAATAAGATAAAATAAGATAAAATAAAATAAAATAAATCAATAAAATAAAATAAAATAATAAAATAAAATAAAATAAAATAATAAAATAAAATAAAATAAAATAATAAAATAAAATAACATAAAATAAAATAAAATAAAACGATACGATACAATACGATACGATACGACACGATACGATACTAAAACCAGGGGTCCTCGCCCAGCAGGGCAGAGCAGGACAGAGCACAGAGAGCAGTTCCAGCTTTGAAGCTGAGAGAGACTCATGGGGAATTTCTCAACACCCCCCTGCCCCAGTCCTCCAGTTGCCATGACGGCCACAGGCACCTTCCTGCTGTTCCTGAGAGCACGTTTGTGTATACATATGTTTTATGTTTGTATACATACAGGGTATAATTTTGTGTATGTGATATATAATACATATCATAGATAATTACATTAGTAATACACAAATATAATCTCAGTGCAAACCCTCTCAGGCAGTACGGAAGAAACTAAAATCTCTCTGGACCTCCAGCCCCAATCCTTGCCTCCAGTGCAGAGGTTTAACGGTCACATGTTACAGGTGCAAATTTGCCCGTGTGCTCACGGCCAACCCCAACGCGTTCAGACCTTTTTATCTGCGGTTACACAGACACACGTCCACACAGAGCGTTCTAATCTGGATCCGTGTGCTCGTGTTTGCAAAAACGGTCTTCTGCCCTACGCGTCGTCTGCTCGGCGCCGTCTGAGGGGGAAGCTTCTCTGCCAGTCCCTGTAACGCTATCCTTGTATTTTCACGAGGTGTGAGTAGCAAGGAAGCGAACGGTAGTAGGTTATTTTTTTAATTAAAAGAATTTGTTTTACTTTAGACGTCTGAGCATTGGTGCCAATTTTTCACTGCAGTAAAAAACAAACAACAACAACAAAAAAACAACTTTAGCAATAAATAGGCTTCCTTGCAACAAAGCCGTTCTCTCCAGAGATTTAGCAAAATAAAGGGATATGGGACGCATGTATTTTTAATTTAACAGACACACCCTGTAACGCCTTGACAATAGGTCCTCTCATCTAGCAGCGTGCAACAAATACTTGTATTTCCTCCCACACTGGATAGTATCAGTTGGGTGTTTTTCACCGACCTCGTTCTGTTGGATGAAATACTCCCTTACTGTTATAATTTGCATGTTCCCGATGACCCAGTAAGGTTGCGTCTGAATTTTTGGCCCTTTAGACTTTTATTTATTTTTTCAAGTTTATTTAGAGAGAAAGAGAGAGAGGGCACACGCAAGGGGAGGGGCAGAGAGGGAGAGAGGGAATCCCAAGCAGGCTCCACACTGTCAGCACACAGCCCAACACGGTGCTCGAACTCACGAACCACAAGATCGTGACCTGAGCCAAAGTCAAGAGACAGATGCTCAACTGACTGAGCCACCCAGGCGGCCCTGATCTTTTAAATGACTCTTAGTCTCTCCTACGTCACCTTTCCACTTGCTCCGTCATCTTGACTCCTGTTAACGAGGTTGATAAACCAGCTGGCTAGTCCGGACGCTGTGGAAACAAAAGAACAAACAGAAACTTCTGGAGTCACTTGTACTTGGCCACGTACAGCAGGAACAGTGCATGGCTGTTGATTTCCAGCCCGTCCCTTCTGGCCCCTTCTTCAGTAGTCACTTCTGCAGCAGAAGGTCTACTGGAGTGATCGTCAGAAGATTCGGGGGCAAGTGCGGTTAGGGCCACTTTTTGACCCTATGTCTTTGGTGAACTTTCTTTAATTTTTTGGCTTCAGATTCATCACTTATTAAAAGGAGTGGACAGGGACACCTGAGTGGCTTGGTCGATTGAGCATCCAACTCTTGATTTCAGCTCAGGTCATGTTCTCATGGTTCATGAGTTCAAGCCCGGCATGGGGCACTGAGCTAAAGCGCAGAGCCTGCGTGGGATCCTCTCTCTCCCTCTCTCTCCACGCCTCCCCTGCCTGCTTCTCTCTCAAAATAAATAAGCAATCTTAAAAAAAAAAAAAGAAGAGTGGATAATAGATATTATACCTACTTTATAGATGTAAATGTGCCCTCCATGTGTGCACGTGTGTTCTCCATTACCCAACCTCACAGAATTCATTCAATTCCAGCTCGTGCGAATGTTTTTCTTCCTCATCCCAGTCCCGCGGATGTTGTCCGTATTTCCCACCTGATGTTAACAGAACTCAAACAGGCCTAGACTGTTGGTCACTGAGTTGTCTACAGACAACTGGTCAGCACGGGGGCTCACACTTAAGACAGCTCAGCACTAAGGCCCCTTGACTCCATTTCTTGGCTTTCCTGAACAAAGACCCTTTATCGCCTGCCTGAGTCAAAGGTTCTGCTCTTTCTACACCTTCTGTCCTGTCCAAGTTTCCTTCTGCCCCTTCACTGTTTCTTCCCATCTCTAGTCTTATCCAGCTTGAGGCCTGGAAAACGGATAACTCTGCGATGAGACTTGCTTCTGGTTCTGTGTGGGATGGTGGTGGAGAAAGGGAGCAGAGAGAGAGGGAAATACACACAAAACATGTACACGCAAACACACATGCACCCGCACGCACGTGTGCACCTTCACACACGTGCGCATATATGCACATAAGCAAATACGCCTGAGCTACAACCCTGTTGTCTAGGGCGAGTGTAAAGGACCCAGGGAGATAGTATACATGCATGGGCTTTGTACACTACAGAACCCCATACAGTTAAAGGAGTCATTGCTCTGAAGTGTTCCCGGTGAAATTTTTGAAATCTTGCAATATTTTCACCTTCCAAGCAGGAGTGACCTACCCCTCTCACTAGTCAATGTGAGCCCCGTGCTCCTGAGTTCCTGGGCACAGGCTGACCAACGGGGCTGAGCCACACCAGACCCACCTGAATCTTGGAGTCTTCCCTAGAAGGGGACCCTCCTCTCCTTCTACTGTACTGTCCCTGCAACAGCCTCTCCATCTCGTTGTCATCAGGGAAGGGCCATGAGATGCATTTTAGTCACAGCGAGCGGCTGATAACACACGATCCTTGGGGATCGACTCCACCCTCCGACGGGGCTCTGTGCTCATAGGAAGTATACAGTTTCCACGTGTTCTTCTGGCCTGAACGGCCATACGCTTTGCTCACAGGCTGTTGAGGCATAAAAGTTCAGCCACCTGGGGGCAGATTTTGGTGGGAGTCAAGAAGAATAAGGTTAATTTGGGTGGGAAGCAAAGCCAGAGGCGGAGAGGCAAGGGCAGGGCGCAGTCCAGCCTGGGGAGGGCATGGGATGTTTGAGACACCAGGGCCCAGGTAGAAAGTTTCGGGGGTTCAGAGAATGGGGTGGGAGGGACAAGAGGCTCCCGTTCTGAATGCTCATAAAGGCCACGTGAAGAATTTGGACTCTATCCTTACAAGGGGCGGAGGCAACGGAGGTCTTGAAGCAGAGGTCTGACGTTGTTAGGTTTGGTTCTCAGGGAATATCCCTAGAATCCAAGCTCTCACACCACTGGTTGAGAAGCAGAACTAAAGCCAAAACAGCATGAGCTAGGAGCTGGGATTAGATTAAGGACCACGTGGCAAGATTTAGAAATGGATTGCATAGGGAAGATGGGGTGAGACCCTCTTCCACTGTAGAGTAGTCAAGAACAAGAGGCCGTCTGGGAAGGGTTTCCTCTGGGAGGCAGGAGGTTTCGGGCACATGAGGGACACTCCCCAGACACGGTCTCATCAGCTTCCAATGCCGAGCGCTCCATGGCATTCCAAAAGGAAAACAGTAGGCAAGACAATGGGGTCCCGCTTTCACGCGGCACACACGCCAGTGGCGGAGACAGACAACACACGGGTTAGGTAGGTAAACCAAATAACAGATTGGGATGAGTACGAGGAGGGACACAAAGAAGAGGGTAGGAAGAAGGTAGATGGTATAAAATTAAAATTTCAAGTGGACTGTTCAAGAGGGGTAGCGAAGCGAGGAATAAAGGGGTGAAGTCGTTACTACGCATGTTGACGGTTTGGCTGTCACGGACCCTTGGCGAAGTGTTGGGAGTCATGTGCCCTGTCTCCAGAAGACACACAAACTCATGATCAATCCATTGAGGAATTTGAAATTGTTAGAGTAAAAACATACACTTTTCCCCCCCACTCTTGTCTTTTACTTCATGCTTTCTTCTTCCTTAATGATACCTTGCATAGATTCTGTAATCTGTTACCCATCTTTGCTTTAAGGAACTAGCTCAGATCGATTTAAAATGTGGACAGTGTAGGGTGCCTGAGGGGCTCGGTCAGTTGAGCATTTGACTCTTGATGTCGGCTCAGTTTGGGACCCCAGGGTGGTGGGATCGAGCCCCATGTAGGGTTGTGCCCTGAGCACAATCCCTGTTTGGGATTCTCTCTCTCTCTCTCTCTCTCTCTCTCTCTCTCTCTCTCCCTCTCTGCCCATCTCCCTTGCTCACTCTCTGTCTCTCAAAACAAAGTTTTTAAGTGTGGATGGTGGACAGCGTATCTGAAACCAGGCTGCCCGCAGCCCCAGCATCAGCCTCTCTTTCTGTTGGGGGCGTGGCCGAAGGATGTGCTGCTCTTCCCTTTCTCTGACCTCCTCTTCCGGGAAGGGTATAGACGTGGAAGATCGGGGCACAGTCACCGGCCTCTCCTCTTTGTTGTCATTGTGTCTTGGGCCACACCAACAGGCCATGAAGCTCTCAGGCTGTGTATGTGTACTTTTTAGGGTCCCCGGGGTCTCCCTCCTGCCTGGTGCCCTCACCAGCTGGCTGGGGTTCTGACAGAATAGCTACACAGTCATCTTGACTATTTGCACTTGACTTACAGGACCTTCCTGTAGCCTTGGCTACAAAGAAGTTGAAGGTGTTCCTGGGCCCTCTGGCCCTCACTTTCAGCCCTACCATTTCTGTCCTGTTATCCCTTTTGGTGTAGGTACAATGTCATATCAGCAGTTCCTCTGCCTTGGCTGACATCCATCAAAGGGGAATACGTGCCAGTCTTCATTTCTTACACATCCATCTCAGCTTTGCAAACCATTTTCTCATAGTCTTACCTTGTACTAGGGAGGGGAAATGTCCTCTCCGTGTGCACCGTGCTTCTCATGGTAAAGGGCACCCCTTTTCCCTCATGCCCTTGTTAGACAGGCTGGGCGCCTGGTGGATGATGCTGAGGCATGGTCTGCTGCCTCTAAAGAAGCCCTCGGGAAGCCCTGAGAGCTGGCTGATTCCCACTGCAGGCAGATCTCAGAGACTGTCTTCAGAATGTAGGTTACTTAACACTCCCTCTTTCCCTGGATGCCTTAGCAGCAATGCCAGGATAACAGGAGGAGTACCCGCTGGTGCCCTATAACAAGATTTAACTAGGGAAAGAGAAACTACCTCAACATGTATCCACCAAGAAATTTGAATACAGGCAATACTTACGTGAACGCTGGAGGGACCAAGTAGCCCAACAGAGTGGGTGAGAATGACAGAGTGGAGCTGGTGTTACTGGAACACAGGAGCTGAGGTTTATCAGACAGCAGACCTGTCCTGCAGAAACTGAAGGCCTAGAGGAGAGACCCTACCAGAGAAGTCACCTGAGGAGAGTCAGTAGCCTGACTTCTCCAGCCTTGATCTCCAGTCTGTAGCCAGTAGTCTATCTACAGATAGTCAGACTATAGACAGTCTGTAGTCTATCTCACTAGACAAGGCTAGGGGGGACGTCAGCTGACATGTAGACCTGGAACCAGATCCTGCAGGGCTGCAGTCAGTCCCTCTGCTTTAGATAGAAGAACCAGGAAAGAGCAAGGAATGGGATCTGGCAGGGGCAAGGTGCAAACAGATAGTTCACATACAAATTATTGAATACAGTCTCAGAAAGACTACTGACTTTTGATGGTTCCCCTACTCAAGCGTAAGTAGGACTCTCTGATGTGGGGGGTATGAAGGCATGTCATGATGAAATTATCCAGAACAACCCCACGTTGACTGGAATTGAACTGGCGCGTCTTCGGGAGCTGAGAAACATAATGACACATTCACCCTGGAACCGGTAAACAGGAATCAATTTTTGAGAAGGCTTTCTCTCCTCTATATTGCAATGACTTTCACGGTAGCCTTGTGATAGAATCCATATGTCCTACAAAAATAGTTCATTTGCCTTCACTCCTTTTGGAAGCCATGTTTAGTAAAGGGACAGAATCTAAAAGTTTACTACAAACCCAAGCTAAAGTTGAAGAACTGTCTTGGACAAAGCAGAACTAAGATGGAAACCTTCCCAGGGATGGGAGCATCCTGACTTCTTGTTCAACTTGAACATTTTTTAAGCCATAGGAAATTGTCTGGCAGTTGTATGTAAGGTTAAGTTCACTAAGCTGAATCAAATTTTAGAACAAAAATGACATAATGCACTCAACACTCTATTATCTATTCTCAGATAACCCCCAAATCTTTGATATGGAATGCATTTTCCATTTTTGGCAGAAGCTTTTTCATCATAATTATGCTTGGCTTTGAATAAGGTTTCAATTAGTTTACGGGAGAAGACAGCAGTGGTGCCAACATGTTCCTTCCTGCAGATCTCTTTAGAATACCAAAAGGTCATTGAAAAACAAAACATTTTTCAGCAGTAGCAACAAGAGTTTCAGATCTTACCTTCTGAAAATCCTGGCATTAATTCCCTCTCCTAATTCATGCAGCAGAAAAAAAATATATACGTAGATGGGTCATTCAAGCAGCAGGCCCCCCACCTTCCCATGTTTACCTACCCAGAATTCATCCTCTCCATAAAACACAGCCATTGAAAGTGTAGACTCTGGGAAAAGACTGGCTGAGTTCTGGTCCTAATTCTCAATTTGAAAGCTGTGTGATCTTGGGGTAAGTCACTTGTCTTTTCTTAACCTCTTTCTCCAAATATGGAAAGTATTTAATCTTTCTAGTAATTAAAAAAAAATGTCAACAGCACTTAGGCTTCCAGCTGAGATGGAAAAGCTCATATGAGATTGAACCTCCCACAGGGAACAAATATAAATTTCAGGTATTACACAGAAGCGAATAAACAACAACAACAAAAGCTGCTTGCAGGTGTTGGAAAACAATCAGAGCATATGGAACTTGAGGGGGCCAAGATGGCAAACAGAAGGGAACACATTGAGGTGAGCAGGGCCTTCTCTACTGCTTTTTAACATTTCTGAAAATCAGTTTTATTCGGGTGTAAGTGACATACATTAAAATGCATCCTCTTAAAAGTATGTTTGGTGAGTTTTGGCAAATGTATAAACCGGTGTAACCACCATCACATGGAAGCCACAGAATACTTCCATTGCCCAGAAAAGTTCCCTCGTGTACCTTCGCTTTCAGGGACCAGCAACATGCACTGCCTTAGGTAGCCACTGATTGGATGTCTATGACTATGACTTAATTTGTCTGCTATAGGATTTCGTATAAATAAAATCATCAGCATATAAAGTATTGTATCTGCTCCTTTCACTCTGTGTGTTGTTCATTGTGACATTCATCCATATTTTGGGGTTTAACAGTAGGTCATCTCTGTTGATGGTACTTCATGTATTTTGAAGGTCTGTTATTAGGTAACACACCTGTAGAAAGAATCATTAGGTCTTCTTCATAAAGTAACTTCTTACCATTATGACGAGATTTATCATCTTGAAGTCTATTTTCCTGGGATTAATATGCATAAGCTTTTTTATGCTTATGATTTGTGTAGTATGTATTTTTCTAACCCACTGTTTTCAAATTTAAGTTCAAAGTGCAACTCGCTGTAAACAAACATGGAACTGGATCTTGCTTTGTATCCAATCTGAAAATCTCTGTCTTTTAATGAGAGTGTTTAATCCATTTACATTTAATGTCATTATCATACTGTTGGGCTTAAGTCTATCATCTTTTTATTTATTTCCTATTTATTCACTCTACTCTTTGTTCCTTATTTCACAAATACAGTTTTAGAATTCTATTGCATCTTTTCTATTATTTTTAACTACCTCTATTATACTTTAGTAATTGCCTTCACTGTTTACCAATACTACAATGGAGACATAAAATGTAATATATCTGTACCATGGAGTAAACCAGCTACTGTTATATGCAACATGGATTTCATAAAGACAATGAGCGATTTCATCCAAAAAAAAAAAAAAAAGGACATGTTATAGAATGGTATTCATAAAAATTTCAAAACTGACAAAATTAACCTATGGTGATAGAAGTTAAAATGCTTGGCCATGAGGTAAAGGCAGGAGTTATGGCATAACTTATAGAATGCTGATATGATAATATTCTATCATTTTATGGGTATGTTCACCTTATAAAAATATGTTGTGCTACACACTCTGATTTTAGTGTTTCTGTATATAAATTATATTTCAATTTAATAAATTACTCAAAAATTCACAGCACAGGTCACCAGTTAATACCTCGTCAATTTGCAGAATATGAAAAATATAAATAATATCGTGAGATTTCAGTGACATTCATGCTCTCACATATTGCTGGTAGCAATATAAATTTCTACGATTTTGAAACGTAATTTGGCCATAAGGCAAATCAAATTCCGGGAAAGGCCTACCACATCATAGTTTTCTGGTTAGACGTTTTCACAACCAATCACACCGTATCCTCACGATAAGTACGGAGAGCAGGCATTATTATCAACATCATACAGGGGAGCAAACTGGTTCTGAACCTTTAAATGCCTGTTGAATGTCATAGGACTGGTAAGCAAGTAAGCAGAAAGTCTTACCCAGTACTACTATAACTAGGAGAAACTTCTGAGAGTAAAAGGAGGCTCATCAAAATTACCCGGGCGGGGGGGGAGTGAAAATAGGGGGTTGTCACTATGAGAAAAGAGCTGGAGGCAAGGAGACCCATATTACTGCTTTACTTTTAATATGGAAAACCGAAAGCCTACACACCCAATAAAAGAGGATGCTTCAATAAATGATGCTTCTTAATGGCATAGTATGGGGATATTATGTAGCCTTTAAAAAAAAGTCATTATTAAATTTAAGAAGCAGAACAAAGGAGCAAACAAAGAAAAAAAGAGACAAACAGAAACCCAGGCTCTGAACACGGAGAACAAACTCCTGGTCACCGGAGGGGAGGTGGGTGGGGGGATGGGTGAAATGGGTGATGGGGACTAAGGAGGACGCTTGTGATGAGCACCGGGTGACGTATGGAACTGTTGAATCACTCTATGGTATGCCTGCAGCTAATATCTCACTGGATGTTAACTATCCTGGAACTTAAAAATAAATAAACGAATAGCATAGTTACGATTTTTTATAATAACTGACTCATAGGAGCCCATAGAAGAGAGATGGCCGAGTGAATGAATTTTCCAGCAACACAGGAAATGCTTAGGATGTAATATTAAGTGAAAGGCACAATAAATTCCACTGAGACTCTGAGTAGAACTATGTAAAACTTATGTGCGCACACATGAGCACTTGGTGAATAGATTCCCAGACGGGGAGAAAAATGATGCACAAGAACGATGGGAACTTCAGGGAAATTTAAACATCTTTTTCCTGCTCTTTCATTGCTGCCCCAATAGTATTTATGCAGTATGCTAAAATGTAAAAATAAGAAGCCAGCCGGTAAGCAAAAGTGAGCAGTCCAGGCTATCGGAGGTATGGCAGGTTTTTACAAGGCGTGTGATCTGACGAGAGTGCACTGGGGTAGCAGATTCCTAAGTGTTTTAGAGAATAAAGGAACTTGGGCGGAGAGGAATTAGAAAGGGTAAGTGGTTTTCCCGAGGTCACTTCGCGGATTACTAGCAGTCAAGATCTTTACTTGTATTTTTAAGTACTTATATTTACCACTTGGACAGTTTAAACAGTAACAGTTCTTAAAAACAAACACACCAACGACCACCAGCAACAAAAGTAAAACTTGGCTAGGAACAAATCATTAAATCGATGACTTACAGTTAAGGGATGTAAGACATACACCGCGTATCTAATATATCTTATGGCTGAAGGAATCTTAGCATTCTTAACCTTCCGCTACGTGGTCATGACTAAATCATGCTATGGAAGTGCTTAGACGTGTAACTCAGTGTCAGTCTCATTCCTCAGGTTCAGAACATGCTTCTTACACATCTTGTTCCTCCTGCTGGCCTTTATTAGTCTCCGTCTTTAAACTCAAACACGTGGCATCATTTTTTTTTTCAACGTTTATTTATTTTTGGGACAGAGAGAGACAGAGCATGAATGGGGGAGGGGCAGAGAGAGAGGGAGACACAGAATCGGAAACAGGCTCCAGGCTCTGAGCCATCAGCCCAGAGCCCGACGCGGGGCTCGAACTCACGGACCGTCAGATCGTGACCTGGCTGAAGTCGGACGCTTAACCGACTGCGCCACCCAGGCGCCCCAACGTGGCATCATTTTAACGGTGTCACCCACAAAATCACTTCCATCTGCTTTGGGTCATGGGAATTAAGAGACAAACCCACCTCCTTCCTGTCTGCAACGAAGTTTAATGAGAGTAGGAGACGCTAAAAAATAATAATGGAAGCACAAAGAGCATCATTTTCATTTATAGCAGCGCTTACCTTCTGCAGGACCGAAAGGGAGTCGGGACAAGCCCTCATTAGAAGAGCAGTGGACACGCTGGAGAGAAAATTGGGGGGGGCGTTTTGGAAAAAGGTGATTAAAAGTTAGATTTCCATGCGCTGTGCCAGCGGGTGCCGAGGGAGGAGGGGGCTCAGGGGGTGCGGTGGCCAGACAGACCATTAAATTGGTATTAAACACTTTTCCATATGAAGGAAGTGTCCTTCTGCCAAGAGCCAGGAGTTGAGAGATCGGTTTCCACGCAAATGCTCCGTGAGAGAACTAAGTAAACGGGGAAAGATCAGGAGGTTAGCGGGGTGAGAGCCCCGGACGCGGAGCTATGTCTGGCTGCACTTCCTCGCAGACTCGGGGAACTTGGCACAAATCAGCGGGATAAAGGGCCTGTATAAACACACAAGCCCACTGACTGGTTTTTTCCATAGAATTAACTCAACCAGAAATATATTACAAAAATAGAACAAAGCTGGAGTCCGTCAGCCCTCGCCGCACCAGCCCGTAAAGGATTTCTTGCACCTTGTCCAAAGCAAAGTGGGGGAGTGACAGCTCCGGGCCCAAGCCTCACAGCGGTGGTTCCCGCAGCTGACCACTGCCTGACCCCCTTCCAGAGCCGAGCCGTAACAAAGACCCCATTGAGTGAAATGCCGCCCGTACGCGGCAGGAGGGTCTCCTCCACTAAAATCCTCAAAGCGATTCGTTTGCAAAATCTGTCTAATAAGTACCACGTGGGTTCCCGGAGACTCCTGGGAGCTTGGTAAGAATTTCTGTGTGGCGCTCAGACCCTGACCTGTCTTAAGTAACCCTAGCTATGAAGCAGCAGCATTAGCCTAGCACGGCAACCTTGGGCTGTCTGAAACAAAGAATGTTAGAAGCATTTGGAAGTCCTTTCGAGATTGGTCTCCAACCCCCTTCGCGTTTCCAGTTCTGGCAAATGCATTAGGTTTAGCGTGGAAGGTATCAGCTGTGGGATCAGACCGGCCGGGACGATCTCGTCCATTACTGGAGGGGGACCTTCCCAAGCTACGCCAACTGTGCTGGCCTCAGTGTCTTTATTAGAACAATGAGAACAATCCCTACTTTCGAGGCTTGTGGAGAGAAGTCGACAAGAGAAATAAATCTGGTGTTGGACACGCGCAAGGGCAACGGATGTGAGCTCTCTTCTCTCCCACACAGAATCTGACCTCGCTTGAACGACTGTTCGGCAGGGCGCCGTGAAGATGAGCGAGTGGTGGGGGCATCGTCTGGGGATTATAAATAGCGGTTTTTTGTGTTTTCTTTTTTATAATTTTTTTTTAACCTTTATTTATTTTTGAGACAGAGAGAGAGCATGAATGGGGGAGGGTCATAGAGAGGGAGACACAGAACCTGAAACAGGCTCCAGGCTCTGAGCTGTCAGCACAGAGCCTGACGCGGGGCTCGAACCCACAGACCGCGAGATCACGACCTGAGCTGAAGTCGAACGCTCAACCGACTGAGCCACGCAGGCACCCCATGAATAGCGGTTTGAAGCCACGGTCAGAAATTCCTTACGGGACTGGTGTTGTAAGATGTCTTCGGCCTAAGGCTACACAAGCAATCCAAACCCTGTCTTTGTCTCGAGGCCTTTACGAGCAGGCCGAAGCCGAGGGTGCTTATGGGGAGGTTAACCCAGGAAAGCCAAAGTGAAACCATTGTGTGCTACAAGCAGGGAGATGCTTCGCAAAGAAAGACACTGGATGCACCATCAAATCGACGACTTCTGCACAGAGCATGGCTTTTCACATTGAACTCTGCCCAGAATCTGTTGTCTTCTCACAGAAGATAGGGTTTATAGGCACATAAAATGGCTGCGGCTGCCAGAGCACGGCCCGGAGGAAGACAAAGTGTGGCTTGAAGAGCATGCAGACCAGAGCAGAGACGTGGCTTCCGGAGGGAGGTCAGGCCTCTGCTAACCACGTCCGCGGCCATCTGTTTTGAAGCGCGCACGTCACAAGCTCTGGGGTTTGCGGAGATCTGTCAAGCGCCTGTCTCAAAAAATGGGACCCCGAAAGAGAAAGAACAGTATAAGACTATGCACTTGAAAGTGACAGGCGTTGGGCCACTGACGACGGAGAACCTGAGTCCGTCGTTTGGGAACACCAGAGGGTGGCCGTGTGATGACAGTGCACACGGGAGCTGTGGGGGGACAGAGGACATTCCAGGGATACACACAACTGGAAGCTGAAGAAAGACGGCCTCCTGCACCAGAGCCAGAGCAAAAACATTTCTCTCAGCCACATCTGGGGCGGGAATTCGCCAGCTCCCCAGGGAGAACAGGTCAGGAGTTAGTGCCAGAATCGTATTTTACGGGCTTTGTCGCTGCAATTAATTCTTCAGATCAAGTGTGTGAGTGGTTCCGTCCATGACAAGGCGGCTGCCTTCTCACCTAAGCTTCCCGGCTTTCGTGCGGAAGGGACTCCCTTGGGAACTGTTGAAGATCTTGATCTGAAATCAGGAGGTGGAAGAAATCACTTCGATCGGAGACCTTGTGTTAAGAGCTAAAGATGGGCCCTCAGACGTCCCGGGCCTGCCCCACGGGAACGTGCACTCCGTTGTCCACACAGCCTCAAAATGTCCACAGGATACAGGACCCGCTTGGGGGAATTCTTTTAAGACAAAAACCAAAACAAAACAAAACAAAAAAACCCACTGTTTTTTCCTTAAGCATTATTCCAGACACCTTTCTACACATATAATTAGACTGATAAAGTCAGTCACGTAACAAAGGTGGAAAGTAAAGACCAGGAGATGGGTGGGTCCATGAGGATGCCGAGAGCCACCTCTTCCGTTGCAGGGAGGTGACACCACCCAAAATGGAAATAGGTGATTTAGAAGACACAACAATCGCTCTTACGGTGTGGGTGGGGTTCGGGGGCCGCACCATCCAGTGACGCACAAGAATCCTTTGTTCTTTATTCAGTCACCATGTGGGAGAGTTCATGGCTTTAGATGAATCTTTCTACCTTTTCTTGGATTGATGACTGTCGGTGAGTTTTGTGGCTGTTGTGAGAAACTTACATTCATCTCTTTATGTGTTAGGAGACAGCTTTATTGATATTATTAATTGCTATGTATGTTCACTCCAGTCTCTTAATTTGTATCTCACCGGTGTTTTGTTCGTTGGGTTGGTTGGTTGGTTGGTTGGTTTTTGGTACCTTTGATGACAGTTCGAGTCACACGTGCAGGTTGCACGTGGATGGAGGTTAACTCTCCTACCTATGTGTCCATGATATCACGCGTGGTCTGTAATTAGCCAAACACCAGGCTCTGTGCTCATTACTCAAGAAGGAGGTCATCCTGGTAGGGATGATCCTATGAGGGGGGAGTGGGAACCCAGTAAGTCCCAGGTGAACCAAACAAAACTGGCTCCCCCAGGCCTGGGCCGTAGCCCCTCATGTCCCGTGGTCCACATTGGCAGGGGCGGCTTGCTGGAGAATGAACCAGACATCTTTTGATAGCCACACGCCCTGTGATAAAACTCATTCAGAGCAATGCTGTTTCTAATCCCAATACTCCACGTCCAAACTCTATCTCGGATGTTTCTACTTACGACCACAAGCTTCCCAAGATCTGCAGGCGGCAAACAAAATAGAGCGAAAAATAACCATCAACATCCGAACTACCACATTTTCCGCCTCCCCCAAAAGTTGCAAGAGGTGTCCAAAGTTTTGTTTCGGAAAATAGCCACCATGTCTCTGAAGGGCAATAAGGCCATGGCACAGCCATAGTCAGGAAGAGTCCTTGGCTTGCTGTTTTCAGCAATTTCTTTAAAAATTGTTAGAGACAACGAACACAGTTTAAAGATTGAAAACTCCCCCTCGAACTTGGGGGGGGTAGGAAAAGAAGATTCTTAAAAATTATGGAGCGCAAGAAAGGCAATTGTCATGGTTGGTGGCCTGAACACATTTGGTGGCCTGATCTACTTTTGCGGGGGGGGGACACTTAGCGACATCTCCTCAAATTGAAGATACGCGTCGCCTCTGGTGGTTCTTCATCTAGAAATAGGAAGGATTCTCACAAGTGAAAGTGCTAGAATGTATGCACGCAAAGATGACCAGGGCAGTGGCGTCTGTTTCACTGAACATCTAAGAACAACTCAAATCTCTACCCACAGAAGAGTGGCTGCGTTAATCGTGATTTATCCACCTTGGGTCCACCGTGCGACCATCACAAAGAAGCGAGCGTAGACCCGGGAAGATCTCTAAGAAAAAGTTGTCATGAGAAACAAATCAGTCAATCCGAAATATGTCAAAACACAAGACCAGTATGAATGGATGATAACATTAATAAGGATCAGAACCAGCCTTTACTAAGAGTTTACTCGGAGTCAGGTCAGCTCTCCGTGTTTCCTGTGAATGGCCTCCTTCCATCCTCACAAAAGTCCCTGGAGGTAGTCGCTGTTGTCTTTGCTATTTTGCAAATACAAAGGCTCAAGCACAGAGACAAAAAATAACCTGTTCAAAGTCACACAGACGCAAAGGGAAAAAGAGTCTTCCGAGCGTAGGGAGGAAGAACCAGAAAATAAGGACAGAACTCCCATTTTACTCCATTTATTTTATATTATTTAATTAAAAACTTTTTTAAGTCTATTTATTTTGAGGGAGAGAGAGAGCACGGGGTAGGGCAGAGAGAGAGGGAGAGAGAGAGAGAGAGAGAGAGAGAGAGAGAATCCCAAGCAGGCTCCCCACTGTCAAAGTGGAGCACGATATGGGGTTCGAACTCAGGAAACGCGAGATCCTGACCTGAGCCCAAACCAAGAGTGGACGCTTAACCCACTGAGGCACCCAGGCACCCTATATTTAATTTTCTGATGAGAGTAAGTACCCCCTGGGTTGTAAAAATTGTGTCATTGTTTCAAAGTCAGTGACATACGAGATAATCCCAGGAATCACAACGGACTCGGAACCAATGTGAGTCATGTCACTGCGTCTGGGTACAAGTTAAATCGCATTTCTTTTATTTTTTGAATTATGGCCCCCACCTCCATCCCCCAGTCCTTTGGCTCCTAACCCCCAGCAGGGAGAGAAAGAGAAGGAGAGTGAGGACAGCCACCAGGAACCCCTTTTCCCATCGGACTCCCTTGGTCTGGAGGAGTTTTGCCCTGTCCCGAGAGCAGCAGATTCCCAGACAGGCTGGAGTAACTGAGGTTTATCCTAACAGACCGCTCGCTCCTGGGTGTATTGGCCACTCCGAGGCCATCCTCTGGGCTTCGCAGAAAACCGGTAAGGCTTTGGTGGCTACAGCACACACAGCACACAGCACACTACACGCGGCTCCACGATGGTGCGAACTGCTTTCCTGCTCAATGTGTTTCTTTGTGGTTTTTTTATCCCCAGTCCTTGGCACACACGTCCCGGAATGGGTTCCACGTGTGCGAGTACAAATATTGGTCCCTCTAAATATCCTCTCGGCACAACACGGGCTGTCTGCGAAGATAAAGAGGTTCCAGGCTTAGCTCAGGGAGGAGGGAAATGAAAAAGCAGAGAACCCACAGTGCCAAAAAAATAAAAATCAACGGATGCCCAGGAGACAACAGAGACAGAAGGGAGAGAACTAACAGATACTGGAATTTGGGATTTTCTTGAAACGCTCCCACACGTCTTCGTTTCTATGAGCCGAGACAAAGACATCCTTCCTACCTCTGTGTCCCACCTTTTCAATATATTTTCACCTCATTAAAAAAAAAACTAATTTAATTGTTAATTTCTCTGTTAGAATTAATTTTAGGACCAAATTTCATCTTTTCCAGACGCTGGAGTCGGCACAGATCCTTATTAGCTAAGTGTTGCCTCACCCTAAATTCCCAAAAGCCAGGGAAGAATGTCAGAAAACGCAATGAAATTAATAATGGTAATTGCTGGAGAAATATGCCAAATACTACAATGTTAAAAAAAAAAAATCCTGGCTCATGTTGGTAAATTTTTTTCGGCCCGTATCGTTTCCTCAGTGTTTTCTCACTACCATGAGATTCAACTCACAAGTAAGTACGCCAGCTTGCAGTCAGGTCATGGTATTGCATTGAAACAAATATGTAAAATATGGTCCTTCGAGTAAAATTAAAGCAAGGACTAAATGATGTAATTTTTTAAAATTTATTTATTTATTGTGAAAGAGAGAAAGAGAATGGGGAAGGGGGAGGGGGGGGGGAGAGAGAAAATCTCAAGCAGGCTCCATGCTGTCAGCACAGAGCCCGATGTGGGGCTCGAACTCACCGACCTATGAGATCATGACCTGAGCCGACATCAAGAGTCGGATGCTTGGGACGCCTGGGTGGTTCAGTCTCTTAAGTGTCTGACTTCGGCGCAGGTCATGATCTCGCAGTTTGTGAGGTCAAGCCCCACTACAGGCTCCGTGCTAACAGCTTGGAGCTTGGAGCCTGCTTCTGATTCTGTGTCTCCCTCTCTCTCTCTGCCCCTCCACCACTCACGCTCTGTCACTCTCTCAAAAATAAAAAAAAAAAAAATTTTTAAAAAAAGAGTCGGTGCGTAAACGACCAAGCCACTAGGCAGTCCCTACAAGATGTGATATTTTAAAAGCAATATTCGGGGCGCCTGGGTGGCGCAGTCGGTTAAGCGTCTGACTTCAGCCAGGTCACGATCTCGCGGTCCGGGAGTTCAAGCCCCACGTCGGGCTCTGGGCTGATGGCTCAGAGCCTGGAGCCTGTTTCCGATTCTGTGTCCCCCTCTCTCTCTGCCCCTCCCCCGTTCATGCTCTGTCTCTCTCTGTCCCAAAAATAAATAAACGTTGAAAAAAAAAAATAAAAAATAAAAGCAATATTCATGACTTCCAAATAATGAAACAAAATAAAAGACTAGGAATATAAAAATCCATCAAGAAAGGAGAAAAAGAAACAAATCCATTAAGGAATATTGTAAGTCAGACATATTTTTTTTTTATCTCTCGGAGTCATCTTTCAAAACAAAAACCCATGAAATTATCCTGATGGTATTTATTGAGTATCTACTGTGCATCAGGCATTGTGCAAGACCTTGAAGATCGTGAATAAGAATGACAAGTTCAAAAGGAAGGCAGAAAGCAGGCAAATGCAAACAAATTTGGGAGGACAGTATTAGAACAAAGTAGTAACGGGGGAGAAAAGAAAGAAACACGATAAAAAGGTATGTTTCGAATCACTAAAGGATAAATACATAGAAAATGCAAGGAAGCAATCAGAAAGTTTTTAGAAACCAACTGGCATAGACAAAAAATATACGAAACAAGATTTAAAGGCGTGGAAGGTCACACTTGTTTGGAGACACACGAACACACCTCTCAGCCTTTCTACCCGTCAAGTACACAAAACTTAGGCAAGGGGTTCACTTAAGACTTTCGTCAAAGTGATAGAAATGTAAGACAAAGGGGGATTTACGGGTTGACATGAGAAGACTTCTTCCAGTCTTTTATTTTGTCTCCTTATCTGGAAGTAATGAGTAGGATGTCGTTTAGTCCTTGTTTCAACTTTGTTAAGGACCACGTTTTACTTTGCCTGTACCTCCGATGGTAGCCCTGATGTCAGGGGCAGAGACAATGGACAAAGACGTGGTTTCTGATCCCCTCTCGGCCCTGCTTCTCCCCGCATTGACTCCGTTTTCAGACGGCCGCTTCCCTACACGGTCTCACGGTGGCCAAGCTCTGTGGCACCAGATGACGAGGGGAAGAGCGGCTTCCCTGATCCCTCCAGCACAGGCCGCGGGAGTGAGACGTGTCGGCTCTGAGTGGCCCTTCCTGAAACAAATCTGTGGCCAGGAGAATGGATGGGGAGGTGTGACGGACTTAGGTGGGAGTCACAGGCTCCAGGCTTGGAGTCGGGCAAGACGTGAGCCTGGCCAGAAGCATACGAGGAACGATAACAACACAGGCAGCTGGGGCCTTGGTCATAGCCCTTCTTCCTGCCCTTCCTTGTTCTTGCAGAAAGTCCCTGTGCCATTGGAGGCATCTCAGGGCACCCTGCTTTGGAGATGAAAAACACAAGTTCCGGCATCCCTTCCAGATGGGCGCGGTCGACCAGATACAAGTGGCAGTTTTCAGGTACGCCTTTTGGAAAACCTGTTGTAAAGCTGGGAGGTGACCCGTTTGCCCTGTCTTTTCCTTCCTTCTTCGTTCCCGTTTCTAGAAGATGCTGGTTTCGGCAGCAAAGCCCAACTCGACACTACAAGGTTATCTGGGCGGTAGATCCCACGTGCTAACCTGACCTGCAAGAAAGCTGGCCTCTGCCTCGAGTACCTGCAATATTATGAGAATATAAATAATAAGCCTCCCTCGGAGCTGGACCACTGTGATTTGTTTCTACTATGAAATTTAGTGACATACAGTGCTTCCTCCAAAGTCAAGTCATGTTTTGGGGCAGAGAGTGGCTATGGGACAAGGAGGCTTGAGCAGAAAGGGGCTCAAATGTACTCTGTGGGTCTTAGAAGTGCTCTGTGTTTTGTTTTATTTTTTTTTTTAACTTTTTGAATGTTTATTATTCATGTTTGAGAGAGAGACACACACAGAGCACGAGCAGGGAGGAGCAGAGAGAGAGGGAGACACAGAATCCGAAGCAGGCTCCAGGCTCTGAGCTGTCAGCACACAGCCCGATGCGGGGCTCGAACTCCCAAACCGCGAGATCATGACCTGAGAAGAAGCCGGCTGCCTAACCCACTGAGCCACCCAGGTGCCTCTGCATTTTGTTTCAGATAGTGGTGATGTGCGTGTATACGCTTGCCAAAATTCATCAAACCCGGTGCTTAACATCCAGTCGCTTCATTGTAAATGAATAATAATCTCAATTTAAAAAAAAACCTCAACTGTGGCCTCAGAACAGGTGGATGCTGGGCATCAGAAACAAACAAAAACCCTCTATAATAAGAAAATATGGGAACTTCACAATCTAATGAATAAAATGGACATATATACACGAGCTTTGATTCTATAAATAATGAAACATGCACATTTTTTTCTTTTTTTTTTTTTAGAGAGAGAGAGAGAGAGCACACAACAGGGGAGGGGAAGAGAGAGAGAGAGAGAGAGACAGAATCCTAAGCAGGCTCCATGCTCAGTGTGGATTCTGACATGGGGCTCGATCCCACAACCGATCCCTGGAATCAAGACCTGAGCCGAAATCAGGAGTCGTATGCTCAACTGCCTGAGCCACCCAATTTTAAAAGATGGCCCCCCACCTTTTAAAATTCCTATGAAATGTGTACAAAAGCAATTGCAAACTAGGCCTCAAAGAAAATCTAAATAATGGAAATGGAAAAGACTATATTCTTTGGCCATAGTGTGATGAAAGGACATATTTAATTTAAAACCAAACAAAACAAATACCATGCAAGGAAACCGTTTGAAATTTAAACGTGAAATTCATCTACGGGGCTCCTGAGTCAGAGAATCAATCAACATTGTTTTCTAAATAATCTCTAGTTATAGCAACCGGAACTCCAGACCAAGGAAAATATTACGTATCTTAGCTTTAGCCTAATGGTAGAAGCCAAATCTGTACTTAAAAGGAAACTCATAGCTTAATTTGCTTGAATATCAACTAGTGAAAACAAATGACTGTGACTTTTGTGAGCATTTAATGAAAAGTTAGAAAGAGGACAACATAATGGACCCAATGAAGACACGAGAGAACTGTCATGAAATTTATAATAAGACACGAACGAATTTGAAAACGAGAAAAAAGACAGAATTGATTAAAATTCTGATTTCTTTTTTTTTTATATCCCATCAAGGCCTTTATGCGGTCAGTGATCAAGATGCACACTTTTTTTTTTTTTTTTTTTTGGCTTTGGGAACTGAGCTCATCACATGAAACATTTTCTGGCTCTCGCCTAACTCAGCCCTTCAGAAGATAAATTTTGTGTTGTTTCCATACATGTTCATTTACACAGGTGGTAGTGTTCCTAACTTCTAGGCCTAGAAGCATTTCTAGTGCCCGCTGCCTTCTACAAACAAAGATGCGTTCACCGCACAGAGTGAACAGAAAGGAAAAAGGAGCCAGCTCCCCTTGTCCCGCCCCTGACCCCTTGTCCCGCGAGCACTCCCATGCTCAGGACGGATGGAACCGGAAAACCGTGCAATGGCTGGCATCGTCTTGCTCGCGGACTTAACCGCCCTGGGTCCTCGCCGAGGCCCGGCCAGCCACAGATGACGAATTTGGGTTCGGTGCCCGAGCATTATCTGAAAAGAAAGTATGTGCAAACTGTAACAGCCGTCTTCTTTTACCGGGGCCAGCTCTCTTCCAGAACATCCTTCCGTCCAAGAGCAAAACCATCCAAGTCACAGCGGCAATGAAGGTGAAGATCATTCTCCTTTACGGCTCTCAATGAGAAGTACAGAAATATCTGATCTGTTTTCTGGTTCCGACTAAAACCTACCCCACAGTGGGCCCCCAAGTTCCTCCCCGAGTGCACCATGCTGGTATGGGCGCATGCCTTTTCCAAGGCTGTGGAACCATCACATGAGTCTGGAAAATTGTCTACATTCATTCCAAAACTTGCTTTTTTTTTTCCATCCACTTTTCCTTAAGGCTCATCTTGGGGAGGGTCACAGAGGGAGCTTTCAGAATTGACCTGGAAGGGGCACCTGGGGGGCTCAGCCGGCTGAGCGTCCGACTTCCGCTCAGGTCATGATCTCGCGGTTCGTGGGTTCCAGCCCCGCGTCGGGCTCTGTGCTGACGGCTCGGAGCCTGGAGCCTGCTTCGGATTCTGGGTCTCCCTCTCTCTGCCCTCCCCCACTTGTCTCTGTCTCTGTCTTTCTCTCTCTCTCTCAAAAATAAATAAACATTAAAAAAATAATTTATCTTTATTGTAAATTATTTTGGTTAATAGCCTCTTTTTCCTTAAGTGGTCCCAAAGTCTTATAATTTTCATTAGCATTTAGAAAAACATTAACTTTTTTTTCTTAATGCGGCCCCAGATACTTCGATATCTAATAGCATTTGTAGCCACTTCGGTCGGCTACTCTCGAATGGAAAGCTGGGGTTCTCCCATCTGGGGACTCTCACTCTGACAGCCCATGCTCTGAGTCACTACCTCCAATCCCTCACCCCTCCCAAGTCCTGTCTGCGTTTCCCCATGTGCCTGGCGGGGGTCCCCTGTCTCCGTCCCTCACCCCAGACTTTCCAGCCTGGGCTCTGCACCCCCTCCCCTGATCCGATGTCCCCCAGGACTCGAAATGCCTTGCACGCCTGGTGATCCTGTAGGACAGGTGCAGCCGGTCTGCTGGCCCAGCCTCTCCACTCACATGTCAGGGCAGCGGGGGGAAAAGACCGCTACATCATGCACCCGGACCTCCAGCCTCTGCACGGTTCTCAGCGCTGTTCCGTTGGCCTCGGTCAGTCTTTGCTCGTCGTCGGTCATTGTCCCCTCTTCAGCTCCTGCTGCAATGCCTCAGTTTTCTCCAGCCCCCCAACCCGCCTCATCCACCGCACCCACGGTCACGGGCCGAATTGTGCCCCTGCCACACTGGTATGTTGAAGCCCTCGGCCCCAGTGTGATTGCATTAGGAGATGCAACCTTTCAGGAGGCAACCAAGGTTCGATGAAGTCTCAAGACTGGAGCCCTCATCCAGTCGGACTGGTGCCTCTCCAAGAGGAAGAGTCTCCGGGTGTGCGTGCACCCCGAGGAGAGGCCGTGTAACACCCAGTGAGAAGGTGGCCTCGGGAGACACCAAGTCTGTCAGCGCCTTCGGCGTGGACGTCCGGCCTCCAAAACCAAGAGAAAATGAATCTCTGTTGCCTGAGCCCCCCAGTCTGTGGTACCGCATTATGGCGGCCACGGAAGACGAACGCACCCATAGCAATGACTTAACCTCACGCTTCATAAAGAAGATTGAGGTCTTCTGATGGGGACCCATTCAACTTCCTGCCCTCCTGCGAACCGGTGTGCGTCTACCCCTTCCTCGATGTCTTCCCACATGCATGAGAGATTGAGTTCCTCCCCTTCTGTCCAAATCCAGATTGTGTCCTCAGCAGCATGGAGAGAAGAAAATGAGAGGGGCCAGACCATCTCTTCCTTCTGGGTCTGTCCGGCAGAGTCCTGGACATAATCTCCTGCCAAAAATCTGACGTGTCTCTTTTTTCTCCCAAATCACTGAAAGCGTTGCTGTCGGACTCTCCACACGACTGAGATCTCTAGCTAAGAGACCACGCTTGACCGGTGGTCTCTCTCTTCCCCCTTGGGCTGCATTTGGTATCTTTTCTCTTGTACCTGTTTGGAATATTCTTCCTTTGATTCCCATGAGATACTAATTATGGCATTGCTCCCACTCGACGGACTCCTTAAGGTTTGGTGACTTATTCGCCTTTGAACGCTTAGTGTCTCACACAGGATTTTGCGCATTGATGACCCTCCACCAGCATTTATTGGATGGATGCATGGTATTCCCACTTTCTGCTGTATCTTTAGCTTCCGCGTGGTGAAGGTGACGGGTGGCATTTGATACTCACTTTTCTTCCCTCTGGCCCAAAGTAAATAACCGAACACGTGTACTATTGTCCCCGAAGAGTGGCTGAGTGAACACTTGTTTCCATTAACGGCATTCTTCAGGTAGCATAGCCAGGGAGGCCAATTGTTCTGGAAACACGAGGAAGTTTCTCTCTGCCTCCCCCTTGCTTTTCAGGTGGACAGTCTTAAAGGGAAAAAAAAAAATGTTACTAAGTTAGCGCATTGAAGCAAGCTTTAAGGAAGCAGCCAAGACTCATTTGCAGCCATCGCTGCTCTTGGAATCTTTCTCCATCTGGTTTCACATCTCGTGGTAGATCAGGTTTCCTTGACCTTTCCTATCACTTGGGGCCGATTTTCTGCTCTGTAATTCCTTCCCTTTGTCTTAGTCATTGAAACTCTGCGGGCTTTGTTGAATTCAGAGACTCCTCCCTGCCTCTGGGGAACCACGATAAATCTCAGGGATCAACAGCTTCTGCTGTTTCATTCAAGATGTTCCTCTGCTGCACCATCACCTGTGCTGTCCCAGGTTCTGGAGCTTCTCTCGAGCCCGCCCTTCTACCAGAACTCTCGGGCCAGCATGGATTTTAACGTCATCGATTGCAAACGCATTCTCTCAAAAAATGGCATTTCCACTCCTTATAATTTTCTTTCCAGAGATTTTCCTAAATTTCCTTTTTCGAACTCCCTTTAGGAGTGAAATCACACGTCCCATCAATCTCTGTACATTTCTAGAGGGGAAAAAAACCACATTATTTTCATTTATAACTGGGACACGTTTTTCTTTTTCTGGCAGACATAATTTCTCAGTCTCATTTTTACCTTTTCAAATATGCCATATCCCCCTGGACGATTTTGTCCACAATTTGACTTTGTGGGCCCACACTATTTCCTTGTTCAGTCCCCGCTGTTCCTAAAAACGTTGGGAAGAGCAGTAGGGGTCATCTAAAGAGCCTCGGCACCGACTGGCTGACCTCCCTCTCAGCACCGAAAACCTTCTCTAAAACTTGCTGCTTTAAAGAAGGTGAGCAGGGACAGGTGAGAAATCACCCGAGCAGGTCTGCTGTGAACAGCACACTAATTCTGCTCCTTAAGTTGAGCTTGAAAAGCCCAGGATGTGAACCTTGCTTCCCGATCTCAGCCAGCCCAGCCCGGGAAAGGACTGGCTCCCCAACTCACTTTCCGCGAGCCAGACTGGGGTCACCCTGGCTCTGATGTCACGTTTTCCACGCGAGATCTCTTGAACGTCTGCTCTCGGCTTGCCTCCTACTAATTCAGTCTTTCCCTCAACAACCCTTGAGTCTTGAAAAATGTCTCAAGCATGCTATCCTCCTTGGGATGCCTTCTTCCTTCCTCCCAAACCAAAGGGCAGGGCTCCTCTCTGGGTCGTTTTCTGTCTGCCCAACAGGTAGATCGTGGTTTGCAAGGACAGGTATGTCCCTGTCTTCTGTCCTTGGTAGAGACTAGAGTAGCAGGGACCAATACCCGGCTGGCCGCTGGAACCCCATGGGTGGCTTTTAAAGATAATGGGAGGGAAAGGGGTGGGGGAGATTTTCATCAGACGTCTACTGGATGTGGCTTTCCGGTATGAGTCCCAAGAATCTTTATCATTAAAAAGCTTATCCGGTAATTTTAACGATTACTTTGTAGGCGGATCGTGGGCATGTTTCGGAGCTCAGACCATTAGCCATCAACCCTCGAGTGAGCGACCTAAATATTCTGGGTCATCTTCAGATTATTCATGAGCTTGTGATGAGCTGAGAGTCTCATCCTCCTGGAAGAGAAGTGAGTATTCAAGAGCCATAGGAATGGACAGCAGTGAGTGGCCAGGAAAGCCAACCACGTGGCAGGCAGGGCCGGCCGGCGAGTGTCCCCAGGAGTACTCGGGAGATGATTCTTGTGACAAAGTTTGCTGCTTTGCGGCCCAGGACCTGCCCTCTACCCCCAGCGTTTCCGTGGATTCGGTACACTAGTAACTTTCAAATAAATCTCTTTCCTGTTTTTGTTTTTCTGCTTCTCCCATAGTTTAAAGGCATACGATCTATTTTAAATTCTACAGGTTTACATTTTCAAAGGCAAAACTTTACCTGTAAGCTATATTCTCCGTCAGTTATTCAATACTACTGCAAACAGTGAAAGGGTCCCTTTTGTTTGTCGTGTCAGGTTCTACACATTCTCCTTTTCTATCTGTCCTGTTATCTGTCCCTGTTTTTTCCTGTCCCGGGTTCTTAATATTCTCTAGAATTTTGGATTGTCATTTTTATTGTACACGTCTCCTTTTAAAGAGTAAAATTTGAATAATGTATGTTTCTTAATTGTAGCAATAAGCTATTTTGGTTTAGCTTTATTGAATTGATCCCAGCGGCCAATATCAGACTTTTTGTGCTCTGGTAGTCTGCTTCTGAAATTCAGAGATTTGATTCATCTCTTTACAAGGATTACCTGTTAAAATAAAATCTTCAGGTGAGATGCATGATGCATTTTGTGATCCCTTACCTGGCTGGGGGTGTCTATTCCCACCAACCATGAGCACAGGAAAGATACTGAATGGATATACTGAAATATCACAACATTTTCTTTCTCTTCCGGGACACCTAGAATTGCTGTTTTGTTTCTAAGATTATCATTGCACTAGAGAAGGATGGGACAGCCTAATTTATGTCACCAAGCAAGTAATAACTTATTTTATTTCTGCCCAGATGTTAGATGAAATTTTACTTTGTCCTTTAAATTGCACCGGCATTCTTCTCAAAGCTAGAACAGACGGTCCTAAAATTTGTATGGAATCACAAAAGACCACAAGTAGCCAAAGTTATGTTGAAAAAGAAAACCAAAGCGGGAGGCATCACAATCCCAGACTTTAACCTCTACTACAAAGCTATAATCATCAAGACAGCGTGGTTTTGGCACAAAAACAGACACATAGACCAATGGAATAGAATAGAGAACCCAGAGTTGGACCCACAAATGCATGGCCAACTGATCTTTGACAAAGCAAGAAAGAGTATCAAATGGAAAAAAGACAGTTTCTTCACCAAATGGTGTTGGGAAAACTGGGCGACAACATGCAGAAGAATGAACCTGGACCACTTTTTCACACCAGACACAAAAATAAACTCAAAATGGATGAAAGAGCTAAACGTGAGACAGGAAACCATCAAAATCCTAGAAGAGAAAACAGGCAACAACTTCTTTGACCTCAGCCACAGCAATTTCTTGCTCGACACTTTTCCAAAGGCAAGGGAAATAAAAGCAAAAATGAACTATTGGGACCTCATCAAGATAAAAAGCTTCTACACTGCAAAGGGAACAATCAACAAAACTAAAGGCAACCAACGGAATGGGAAAAGGTATTTGCAAATGACGTATCGGATAAAGGGCTAGTATCCAAAATCTATAAAGAACTTACTGGGGCACCTGAGTGGCTCGATCAATTGGGCATCTGACTTCGGCTCAGGTCATGATATCACAGCTCGTGAGTTCGAACCCCGTCTTGGGCTCTGTGCTGACAGCTCAGAGCCTGGAGCCTGTTTCGAATCCTGTGTCTTCCTCTCTCTCTCTATCCCTCCGCTGCTTATGCTCTCTCTCTCTCTCTCTCTCTCTCTCGAAAATAAATAAACATTTTTAAAAAAATTTTAAAAAAAGAGCTTACCAAACTCAACACCCAAAAAACAAATAATCCAGTGAAGAAATGGGCAAAAGACACGAACACACACTTTTCCAAAGAAGATGTCCAGATGGCCAACCAACATGTGACAAAATGCTCAGCATCACTCCTCATCAGGGAAGTACAAATCAAAACCACACTGAGATACCACCTCACACCGGTCAGAGTGGCTAGAATTAACAACTCAGGAAACAATAGATGTTGGCAAGGGTGCGGAGAAACGGAGCCCTCTTGCACCGTTGGTGGGAATGCAAACTGGTGCAGCCGCTCTGGAAAACAATATGGAAGTTTCTCAAAAGAATAAAAATAGAATTACCCTATGACCTAGCAATAGCGCTACTAGGAATCTATCCAAAGGATACAGGAGTGCTGATTCGGAGGGGCACATGCACCCCAATGTTTACAGCAGCAATGTCAACGAGAGCCAAATTACGGAAAGAGCCCAAATGTCTGTCAACTGACGAATGCATAAGGAAGATGTGGTTTATATATACAATAGACTACTACTTGGCAATGAGAAAGAATGAAATCATGCCACGTGCAACAACGTAGATGGAACTGGAAGGTATTCTGCTAAGTGAAATAAGTCCGTCAGAGAAAGACAGAGATCATCTGTTTTCACTCATATGTGGAATTCAAGAAACTTAACCGAAGATCATAGGGGAAGGGAAGTATCTTTGTACTTAAAAAATTTAATCTCACCTGAACCCAAGAGAGTCTTCCTTTGCATTGAATTGCCCGAATGTGAACAAACTTGTTTTCTTCTTGAAATTTCTACTGTATCTTTCATTATGTTCCTGCTTTTATTCCTAAAATTGCTTATTGTGCCTTTTTATTTCAGACCAGAAACAGAACTGTTGCATTACTCTTTTTGTAACTGTATTTATCACAGAAATTCTATTACTATTTTATCTTCTTTCTAATTTTTCGTATTTCCCATTTTTACAATTAAAAAAAATTTTTTTAATGTTTACTTATTTTTGACAGAGAGAGAGAGAGAGAGAGACACAGAGCATGAGTGGGAGAGGGGCAGAGAGAGAGGGAGACCCAGAATCCCAAGCAGGCTCCAGGCTCTGAGCTGTCAGCACAGAGCCCGACGCGGGGCTCGAACTCACAGACTGTGAGATCATGACCTCAGCCGAAGTCGGATGCTCAACTGACTGAGCCACCCTGGTGCCCCTACAATTTTTTTTATCTCAGCAATTTCTTTTATTCTGCTTTCTAAGGGATATCAGCGTATATGGTTCATTCCATCCACTTTAGTTGAATTCTTATTTATTTTCTTCAGTTCAGAAAAAAAGTGTCTCCTATTATATCCGCGGATTTCTTATCTTCTACCTTCTAGTGCCTTCTTTGGAAGTAATCTTCTGTCTGCTGAGGATGCTTTTGCTGTCACTCATATTTAGAACTTTCTCTCTCGTGATTTCCCATCTCTGCCGTGTCCCCTAAAATCTGAGACAGCAAGTTACAAAATTGTGTTCCACTTGACTCATTTACTTGGTATCTCAATCATTAATGCCGCCAACGTTGCACGGATAGTCTTGGGTTGTGACCCTCTTTTCCTCTCCCTCATATTCATGTCCTGTATTTCCATCTTTCTGTTTCAGCCCATTACGATTTTATATCAGAGTATCTATATCTGCTTAAATTCTTTGCATAGTGTGAAAAGCTTCTAGAATTCTCCTCTTAAATGCCAAAGTAAATTGCGATAGCAGGCTTCCTATGCATCTTGTGAACATATCTTCCTTTTCCTTGCTCTGCTATGCATTTTCATAGGTCCCTTCTTGGTTTTCTCCTCTCCATTTACCCACGGATACCAAGAGAATTTTGTTTCCAGACTTGGAAGTCAAGTCTGTTAATGGACCACATCAGCTCATTTCCATGTGTCCCTCTCTGCCCACTGGTGCCACCTATCGTTTTGGTTCTCGTTCACCACCGTCCTAAGTCCTGATCTCCTGGAGTCGCTCTCCTGGTGTATTGCCCAAAAGCTGGGGTAAGGGTCTGCAGTTCTGAACTAAGGAAATCATTTTTAAAAAGTATTCCTAATACGAACCCCGTCAACTCCTTCCTACAGAACTTCATTTGAAAGGCAGGGTCCTCAGAACATGTGCCGGGCCTGTGCTCCCTGCTGCCTGACTGCTGTCCTGACACCTTGAAGAATGACAGCCGTTAGCAGGCGGGTCTTTCGGGACAGAAGGACATCGGCGAGTGGTGTGGAGGCATCGCGTTTGGTTCCGCCTCTCTTTGGTTTTTTTTCACGCGTGCACAACTCTTGGTTTTGGAGAAGGTAAATGAAACCTTCCCGACTTTTTAGAAAATATATATTTGCAGTTGCAAGACACGAAAGCCAATGGTACTGTGCAAATATAGAGAGGTTACTCGTTTCACCTCCATATGCTGTGCTGTCGGTGTCCGGGTCCCCCAGGAACCAGAGAGAAGCCCCTGCAGGCGGCCCCGGGGCTGGCTGTCCACACAGCATTCTGAATTGCCGAACCTTGCTTTGGCTTTGCTTACTGCCTCTTCTCCATACGTGCTGCTCTCTCTCTCTCTCTCTCTCTCTCTCTCTGTATTCTTCTCTTATGGATGTTGGATCTTTCACACAAAATTCCACATGTCTTCTCTTCTGGTTATTTTCGTCCCTTTATGTTCCCCCCGAGCCCTGGAGAATTTAATAATGATGTGTTTTAATTCACTGATTTATTTCTTTGGATTTCACCAAGTAGCAGCCCGCGGTAAATATCGGTTAGGGTAGAAACACTAGAACCTATTACACTTATTCTCGCCGTCTTAGGAACTTCTCAGTCTCACGTCGTGCTGGTATGACTGTTGCTCACGGTACCAAACTCCACTCCCAGACCCAGGAATGTGCATTTGACGATCTGTGCCGCATCCCAGCGGATACAGGGATATTTTCAGACAGGGGTACGTGACATTTTTCCCAGGCCAGAGTTTTCCCTGGGATATTTTGGGGGAACTTGACTTTTTTTTCTTTTCTTTTCTTTTAGGATTATGAGCTGAAAACATAATAGGCCTGGGACTTCTGATGAGTGTCTTTCCAGATACTTTGAAAGGCTGCCTAGCCTAGGAAAGATTTGGGGCCAAAGTAAAAGAAAAGCGGAGACCGAGTAACGTTGCAGAATAGATCGAGTTCATGACGTCATTTGGGCTTCCACATCAGCCCATGCCTGAAGCTAGACCCATTCCACGGGAATAGGCAGTTGTGTGAACCAATAAATTCTTCAGGTTCGTCTATTCTATCTTGTGAAAATAGGGAACACTGATTATTACCTTTAATTTGCCATCACTGCCTGTTATAGTCTATTTAATGAGACATTTTTCCGTTTCCACTGTGAGCACCTTCCTGGTCCTATTCGCTTCCTTCTGCGTGACTCTCTGTGGTAGTTTTATACACGAAATGAGAGATTTTTAAGCATTTTCTTTCAGGTTACAGTCTTCCAAAAAAAAAAAAAAAAGTCTTTCTCTGAAATATCAGCTAGCTCTTTTCCTCATTATTGAATCTTTTCAAATGTCTCTTCATAGAGATGTTTTGTTGTGAATGCTTATTCAAAACTAGTGAATATTGCATATCAGGGTTAATACAGTTTGGGGAGAGGCATAGATAGTACACGATAACCCAGAGTTACCTGGGTCACTGCTCCGACCCCTCAAGCTATCAGAATGCTTGCATCGTAACTGATTATTCTCCAGCTTTATTCAGCATTTTGTCTATACAAACTATCAGCCGAAATCAAGCATTATATACGTATTCCTATTTTTGCGGAATTTGGTTCTAAGTATCAGATCTGCGTTCTCTCTCCGCACCTGCTTAGAGGCCGTCATCACGGCTCGTCCTGGCTGCCCTAAGAAAGGGACATTAGGGGCGCCTGGGTGGCTCAGTCGGTTAAGCGTCTCACTTCGGCTCAGGTCATGATGTCGCGGTTCGTGAGTTCCAGCCCCGCTCCGGCTCTGGAGCCTGCTTGGGCTTCTGTGTCTCCCTCTCTCTCTCTGCCGCTCCCCCACTCACCCTTTGTCTCTTTCTCTCCCTAAAAAGTAAATAAACATTAAAAAATTTTTTGTTTCAAAGAAAGGGACGTTGGTGGGCAGCTACTGAGAGCTGCCATTCATCCACAGTTCACACCCTGGAAATGTAAGTGTTCTCAGCTGGTCCTCCCTGAGTGCACCCTTGGTGGTATTCCATTCATGGGGACATTTTCTGACTTGCTGGTTTACACATTGTAGCGTTTCCTAGAATTGAGTCTCAGAGTAAACGCTTTCCTATTTCTTCATTAGAGGAAGAAAAAAGAGGAGGAGGAGAAGGAGGAGGGAAGGGGGAGGAAGAGGAAGAAGGGAAAAGGGGGAAGGGAAAGAAGGGGGAGGAAGGGGAGGAGGCGGGCAAGAAGGGAAACCTCTCCGTGGAAAGTTCAGAGAACAATAGTAGCTAAACGTATTTGCATAGATTGCCATCCGAAACCCGCCGTGGTGCATCAGATTCCCGGGAATGGCACTGACAGTGTTGTAGCATACAACAACACGGTTTACTTGGTGGATTGCCGTGAGTCGCCTCTCCTTTTCATAATCCAAGGCTTGCATTTAAAACATAGGTCTTCGGGTGGCTTAGATAAAACCACGCGTCTTCTCTCTCCCCCCTTTCATTGTTCCCCTTTGTGAAGGCAAGTATTTGCGTTATTAGTCATCAGGGTTTCATCACAAAATGTGACATGATTGGCGATTCATTGAAGACGTGGGAATTTTCTCTTGTCTGCGGAGTGATCGTTTCTTCTAACAAGAAACATATGTGCAGAGTTTTTTTTTTTTTAAACTGTGTCTAGACTTGGGATCTTTCCCAAGAGAGTTTCCAGGTGTTTATCTAAGCATAACGGGCCAAATTACTACACTGCAGAGGCTGGGAAATAGGAATGCATAACAGAAGTCTAACCGTGACTGGACGGCCTTGTAATTCTAACGTTGATTTGGAAACCGGAGAACCTTGAATGAAATTCATATGCCGGAGTTGGGGGATTGAATTTCATGTGAATTTCTTCTTTTTTTTTTTTAATGTTTTTATTTATTTTCGAGACAGAGAGAGACAGAGCATGAGCAGGGGAGGGGCGGAGAGAGAGGGAGACACAGAATCGGAAACAGGCTCCAGGCTCTGGGCCATCAGCACGGAGCTTGATGTGGGGCTCGAACTCAGGGACGGTGAGATCATGACCTGAGCTGGAGTCGGGCGCTTAACCGACTGAGCCACCCAGGTGCCCCGAATTTCATGTGAATTTTTATTTGTTAATCTCAGCTGATGATGCCCTTGCTCTCCGTCCTCTTCCACTTTGGGCTCTTCCTTGTCACTTGTAAAATGGAAGTTTCCCTAACTCCGTGCCCATGTTCACAGTAGGCCTGTGTCTTCAAATCCCCCATCACTTAACACGGTTTCACTCATTCAATGGTAAACTCAAATCCGTAATACTCACTGAGATCCCAATTCAGAAAAACCCAAACAGTACCCATGTGACTTGACTGCAGAAAGCTTATTCATCAATTCCTTTTTTCTTCCTTGAATGAACAAACTAAATTCTTCACGATTCCCCAAAGAAAATGGGCTGTGGCAGTCACTTACCTATAATCTTTTGCCAAATTCAATCTTCTATGCAGTGTCTTGAGATTGGAAGTGTTGGGGTATGTTTCTTTGCCGAGTGACTGTGTGTTACGTTCTGCCAGCAGGGAGGCCTGGGGGGTATTGGAAGGAGGGAGGAGGGAGGAGGGAGGAGGGAGGAGGGAGGAGGGAGAGGGAGGAGAGAGCTTCCTTCTTCTCTCCTGCAGGCTGTAGCTGGTCACCTCAGTGGGGCACTTCTCCCCAACAGCAGAAATTCGTTCTAGATTCCAACTCCCTTCAATACTCCTGAACCTTTATCATCATGGACCTTCACAGTTATTTCAGCTCCACCAAAAAAATAAAATAAAATAAAATAAAATAAAATAAAATAAAATAAAATCCCCTTCTCAAGGGTCTAAGTTCAAACCCCATGGGGTCCTGCCTCCAAAATTATATATTCTGATAACCTCAAATGATTTCCTTCCTTCCCTTTCCCCCTCACACTAATGGATGATAACTACTGTGTGTGTGTGTGTGTGTGTGTGTGTGTGCGCGCGCGCACGTGTTCTGGGCTAGCTACTTGTTTCTTCTCTGTTCTTTTTCTTTTTTTTAATTTGTTAGTGTTTATTTAGTTTTGAGAGACAGCGTGAGCAGCGGAGGGGCAAAGAGAGAGAGGAAGACACAGAATCCCAAGCGGGCTCCAGGCTCTGAGCTGTCAGCACAGAGCCCGATGCGGGGCTCGAACTCACGAAGTTCGGGATCATGACCTGAGCCGAAGTTAGATGCTTGACCGACTGAGCCACCCAGGTGCCCCTCTTCTCTTTTCATTCAGCATGCCAATTGTGGTGTAGCCAATTCCTATATTAAATCCCCTCAGTTGAAAATACCCATTACGGTTTCTACTTTTATGACTGAACCCTCAAAAATACACTATTTAGTAAAAATCCTAGGACACAGATCCTCAAGGATGAAATGCTGGTTCACAACTATCGCTCTGTAAAATAATTTCCATCCAATATCAGTCTACAAGAACCACCAGAAGTTTTCTTTCCTCTGGTAGAACGAGAGTATATATTCGCAGTCTTGCCTCAAAGGGATCTCAAATCTCCCAAAACTGTCACGATAAGTCTTCAGAGCTCCTAATCCTGTTCACATCCCACAATTGTGACACTGGCCCACGGCTACGATGACGTCACACTGATGGCACGTGATGACTAACAATTAATAAGTGCTTCAGATGTCTTGGTACAAAGGACGCAAGCCAGAGGGTGGAAGATGAAACCATGCATGTTCAAATGCCTGTCACCTCAGTGGAATTACTCAAAGTACCTCACACAGAACATGATGTCCTTTGGAGTCTCTTGCAAGCCACTCTAGGAGAATCACAGTGAAGATTATTGAAGATTTTGGCTCAAAGCCGTGCCCTCTTTCATAGACTCAAGAATTAGAATCGTATTTCCCCTTCTATGCTTAGGTGGCCTTGAAGTTCTAGAAGGTGCCCTGCCGAATGGAAGTCTTTCCCCTTCCTTTTTTCAAAAGTAGGAGTTTCTCTTATAGGCATTTTGTGAACAACTCAAATGAGTGTGTATCCCTTGCTGTATACTTGTGAGAAAGAACTTCTCTTGACTGAGGAGTGATCGTTTGCCATATCTCAGCAAGTGGGCACATCCCTTTACATCCAGACAAGGTTCACCATCGGGACCTGGTCAACACAAAATATACATCCTGACTTTCCTCTGGAGCATCCAGATTTTTTATCCCAACAGTTGCTGGTGTTTTTGTGGGGCTTTTCCTGTTTGGTGTTTTTGTGAGTAATTTAATGGAAACTGTAAAATGGAATTTGAGGGGCACCTGGGCGGCTCAGTTGGTTAACCATCCGACTCTTGGTTTTGGCTCAGGTCATGATCTCATGGGTCGTGAGTTTGAGCTGCACGTCCAGCTCCCCACTGATAGCGTGGAGCCTGCTTGGGATCCTCTCTCCCTCTCTCTCTGCCCCTCTCCCACTCTTGCTTGCGTTCTCTCACTCTCTCTCTCAAAATAAATAAACTGGGAAAAATAAATAAAAACAAAATGGAATTTGAACTGTTTTACTTTGATTTGCGATCTTCTCCGAAGTGTATGTGTGTTTTACCAGGAGGAAAACCATGGGCTAAGATTGGGCTGCATGGGTTCGGCCAACGATACGTTCATTGGATCATGTAAAATCACAAGCAATTCGTATAATAGTGACAAAGCAGAGGTAAGAAAAAGCTGTTTTTGAAACAAATATATGAAGTCTCAAGGCGTAGGCGTCAACTTGTCTATGTCTTGAGAAGGTAACGAACGCTGAAAATGTTATTTTTTTTTACTTTTCAAAAGGTAATTACCAATTGCGACCAATCATTACCAATCAGCATGCCCATGCAAAATCCGACCATTCTGCCACTGCCTAATATCGGCCTAGAAATGTTAAAGATGTAACACCTGGTTTTCTGTCACTGCTTCCCTTGGGTGACTTTAAACAATTCGCTTTGGGTCTCCCCACCAACAGTTGCATTGTTAAAATAAAATGAATTTGACTTGGATGGACTTTATTTGGATTCAGTTCTATGGATCAAGCTCTACTCCCGGGGGTCTGTTTCGTTCAAGCATCCGTCACAAGCAGGGAATGGACAAGTGATGTGCGGAGCCACCAGATCAGTGGTTGTGGCTGGTTAGTTTCTTCTCAGAACCGATACAATGGATGGGCCGTGGGTGGACCAACCTTTGTTTTTCCTAAGGTCAACGCATCCATAGATCAGTAAGCCCTCAACTAGAAGCTGTGTGTCCTCACCAGTGTTTGGGGTACTTTGAAGAGCACCAAACACTTATAAGAGTCCATTTTACTCTCAAGAAGGTCCTGAGCTAGCCAGGAAGAAACAAGTAGGGACAAATAGGGCACGCACGTTTAAGAGACACATGACGTGATGCTGATTGCCAAGTTCTCAAGTCTTCTTTCCTGCAGGTTCCCACTGTTGCGTCTCTCCTAAGTCCCACCTAAAAAGGCCTTGGGATTCAACTCTTCTCAATATCTCCAGGCCCCTCCTAAGCACTTGGAAATAGTTCTGCTATTCCGACAGCCCTCTGAGAACCTGAGAACCTTCTTCAGCTCTGTCTCAGTGTAAGGCACTCATCACAGAGAGTCACCAACTAGACCAGGGATACAGAGCTTCCTTCCCCCAAATGCACCAGAATTCAAGCCCTAACTCCTCTTAAAACTCACCTCTCAGCCCTGCAATACAAGGACAGTTCTCTGGTCTCAGTGAGCGGGGAGTCACGTTATGACCCGCCCAGTAGTCCTTATGCCAATAATTTGTAAGTTGCTTCTCACATGAGCGCACACACTTACCAAGCAAAGGCGTGCTTGGCCAAAATTCATATGTTCGTTTACACTCCCACCACCATCACTGGGTGCGACCTCAAGGAATTAGACATATTTAGTGTGAGGTTCATCGTTCACGGTGGTGGGTTTCCATCCGTATTTCTAATCATTTTAACGATTTCAAGACTGAGGGCGGATGAGATTGTCATTTTTAAACTCATGAGGTAGCTGACAATTCACTTTGGGATTGATGTGTCAGCTCTGGTGTCGTGTTTCTGTCTTGTGCATATATGAGGGTACTGTTGTGGAATCAAAGTTCCTTCCAGAAATCTTTTAAAGCCACCTGTGCATTTTTTTTGAGGGTTGATTTAGTGACATTGAAGAAATATAACTTAAATGACCAAATAACCGGGAACACAGGAATTACAAAGCACACATCCCGTGAAAGAAAGAGTGAGGTTGTTAGATCCCCGCTGATGTGAAGATCCCCCCCACTCCCTCAGGGGACCCCACTGACTGATCATGAGGTCATACCTCAGTCCCTTCATCTGAGCAAAGCTAATACTTTCTTTTTTCTTTTTCTTTTTTAATGTTTTATTTATTTTTGAGAGAGAAAGAGAGCGTGAGCAGGAAAGGGGCAGAGAGAGAGGGAGACACAGGATCCGAAGCAGGCTCCAGGCTCCGAGCTGTCAGCCCAGAGCCCGATGCCGGGCTTGAACTCACAGCCTGCGAAATCGTGACCTGAGCCGAAGTCGGTCGCTTAACCAACTGAGCCACTCAGGTGCCCCGAAAGCTAGGACTTTCTTCTCAGGTCTGACTTGTCCACTCGTCTTTAGAGACCACTGTTCTCCGCTAGGAGAACCCTTTAAGGCTTAAGCGTTTGAAATGCAGGGTCCTATTCTCTGCAGAGAATATCCTTTCCATCAAGTGGCAGATGGGGGAAGGGTCACGAGATAAGAAGAAGTTGTGGGAAGAGAGAAGACACAACCATGTATATAAGTGTGCTTTCTCACCTTTCCAGGATTGGGATGCATGACCAAAGGCTTTCTAGAGGGGAGGACCCGTAGACAAGTGCTGGACTGGGGGTCATGGGGGGTAAGGAAAGGATGGGCTTCCGGGGGGGGGGCACAGTAAGACCCTTCGGGTAAGGAAGTGCCACTCAGGGAGGGGCGCCTGGGGGCTCCGTCGGTTAATCGTCCGACTTCAGCTAAGGTCTTGATCTGACAGTTCGTGAGTTCGAGCCCCGCGTCAGGCTCTGTGATGACAGCTCGGAGCCTGGAGCCTGCTTCGGATTCTGTGTCTCCCTCCCTCTCTCTACCCCTCCCCGTTCACCCTCTGTCTCTCTCTCAAAAATAAATAAGCGTTAAAAAAATTTTTTTTAAAGAAATAGCCCCAAAACAAATATTTTCGCAGGAGAATCTGCAAGTGGTCCGATGCGGTCTGTCCCTTCGGTGGAGGTGGTGGTTGGGGTGATGGGAAAAACCTCAGCTATACAGGCAGCCCCCTGCCTCATGTAAACATCCCTGTGAGAATCCGGTGTCTCCATTATTCAGAGAACAGGTGGGCTCTTTGAATTCCGATTCAGTCCCTCTCCTCTAAATTAACATGGCCAGTTCTGAGTTTCTAAGATAGTTCTTTTCTTCAAGAATTAATCTGAGTTTTCTAAAAGTAGTTAGATTTTGATACATAGTAATTAAAAGTAGCTACAGGTTAATGAATATATATATGTATATGTATACATATATATGGTAATTATAAACATAAAGTCATTAGACATTGGGACTCATTAACAAAGGACAATTCATAAGTGAAGGTGACTAAGTGATTACTAGAATTAACGTAGGCACGATGATCAGCATCGATTTGCTATTTCAATAGCTAAAGCGCACGAGACCTATCGGTTGATACCCAGAGCCAAGAAATCGTGGCCGCGGGTCAGGAAAGATATGGGCAGCAGGTGATACCAACGAGGAACATTTCCGCACGCTGTGTTACAATACGACTTTGCCAGAGCTCAAAAATATTTGAAAGGTTTGAAAATATATCACTACATATTCAATTTTCTTGTCAAAATGACTCTCAGTGATCACTTTAAAAAAGAGACTTTTTAAAAGCTTTGCCCAAAGAATCACATCTGTTAAAGGAGACATGACAATTTGTCTTTTCACTCTGCGCGAAGCATGACTCAAGGCAGGAAATGTGAAAACTTATTCCATCCGAGGGGCTCGCCTAACTTCCGGTGCTGTCGCATCAAGAGCTTTGGTGGATACGTTCCTTAAGACAGAACTCACGCAAAATAAAGTTTGTTACAAACAGTGTGGGTAATTGCACATCACCCTCCAAGACCCACTCGGTCACCGATCTTACTGGTATCCCCAGTGGCGTGTTTGGTAAATGTGTGTTAACGAGCTTTCCGAAAAGGAAGTCTTCATTTACAGAAGTTGCCAGCGTGCTTGGTGCAAATACTCCGAATGTGGTTGATTCTGAGCCAGCAGCTCGATGTCATGGGAGAGCGACGCCCACAATCGGCTCCCGTGAGCTGGAGCGTCTCCAACACTTCGTTCTAAAGAGTGAAGAGTGAACCAAACGTTCACGGGACGTGCTGCAAACAAAACCCAGAATTACCATGAAACATGCTCTTGCTGGATAAAATCAGCATAGTTTGTATTAGGAATCCATGATATGTCACGTGTAACAATCATGAAACATCTCTCTGGTCACAAAAGTCAATATATTCGTTGAAACAGTTAATTCCGGGGGCACCTGGGTGGCTCAGTCGGTTAAGCGTCCGACTTCAGCTCAGGTCATGATCTCGCGATCCGTGAGTTCGAGCCCCGGGTCGGGCTCTGTGCCGACAGCCTGGAGCCTGCTTCCGATTCTGTGTCTCCTTCTCTCTCTGACTCTCCCCTGCTGGCAGTCTGTCTCTCTCTTTCTCTCTCAAAAATAAATAAACATTAAGAAAAAGTTTTTAAATAAACATTAAAAAATGTTTTTAAATAAAGAAATAGAAAGGTAATGGGGAGATCTTAAACACTGACAGCTGGACTACATGTCGATAACACATCTGACTTTTTGAAATTTAATGTAGATATAATTTTAATAAAATTTCTTTTGTAATGTTTATTTATTTACTTATTTATCTATTTAGAGAGAGAGAGGGAGAGAGAGAGAGAGAGAGCAAGTGGGAGAGGGGCAGAGAGAGAGGAAGAGAGAATCCCAAGCAGGCTCCGCACTGTCAGCACAGAGTCTGGTGTGGGGCTCGAGCTCACGAACTGCGAGATCATGACCTGAGCCAAACTCGAGAGTCAGATGCTTAACCAAATGAGCCACCCAGACACTTCAGATAACATTTACTTTTTATAACTTTAATAGTTTAACTTTTAAATTAAGTGTATTACTCCATGTTGCGTGTTCCTTTTCCCCAAATGGAGAGGAACAGTGCCTTGTATAAATACTCACATTTACGCCAATATTCAGAATATACACACAACAAATTCACGCTTTGCTGACTCAGTGTTCTCCAATTAAGGAAGAAAACTGAAGGAAAAAATATTTATTGCATTTTGAATCAGCTTCAGCAAGTCAAAGAGAGTTAGATTTTTGAGTCTTCTGGAAACCATCCGATGGCCACAGACCCCTAAGAGGCCAAGGTATTCTGTTTGAGAATCCCTACGTCTTAGAATGCTTTTTATCCACAAACGACGACAGATACCATATTGGTATCGGTACATTTCTTTAATGTTTATTTCTTTTTCAGAGAGAGAGAGCACTAGTGGGAGCACAGAGAGAGGGAGACACAGAATCCGAAGCAGGTTCCAGGCTCTGAGCTGTCAGCACAGAGCCCGACGCGGGGCTCAAACCCACGAACCATGATGAGATCATGACCTGAGACTTAAGGGACTGAGCCCCCCAGGCGCCCCGGTATCGGTACATTTCTTACGTAAAAAAAAAATGGTCTTTCTTATTCACGTTTGAATACACTTTCTAATGTACCGCTGTGGGACTTTAAACACACTTTGAACACCTCTCTTAATTTTTTCTTTTTTTACGTTTCAGTTGAAAATAAGTCCTTGAGTAGACTTTGCCCGAGGAAAAAAGGAATTTTAAAAACGTGCTTCCTATAGGTCATTTACGTACTCGTCAGCCCGTAAACACAGTTATGACTCACATGTCTGTCCTTCCAGGGAGGAGTCACGGAGCCACTGCAAGGAGCCCGCCCTGGAGATGCGGGGGGCCGAACCCCTGCCCCGGGGGTGCCCGCAGACCAGCAGGAAGCCAGGCGTTAAACAGAGAGGGGTCATCGGGGGCTCATCTGGAGGAGGGACCACAGAGCGCCAAGGGGATGTGCGCTCCTGGAGTCTGGCGTCCTCGGGTGGAGGCAGGGAGGCCTCACTGGAGCAGGTCCTACGAAGCTGCCCCGGGAAGGACAATACTTGGACACGAAAGTCGTTTCCTTCAACCCCGTTTCCACTGGAGCTTCCCAGGGAAGCCGGCAAGGGCACAGGAGCACTGAGGGGCAGACAGGCCCTCGACATTTGAATGATGATAACATCCGTGTGCTGGAAACAGGGGGCCTGCTCAAGTCCCCCCCACTTTTAGCCAATAGGGACTGTGGGCTTGCCAAGCGATTTGTGTTGATCGACGGCTCTCGAAAGTCAGAGGGGCCGTCAGCGACCATCGAAATGATTTTGTGAAAACCTCTCTTGACGATTCAGATAGATTGCTTGGAGTCATTTAAAGGCATGTTTAGAGAAGCTGAGATCCACGAAGATTTGTTGAACAGGATGAATTTTCCCAACAACACTGTCATCAGATTCAGAAATAGGCAGTGAGCTTTCTCCTTGTTATGAAGGCAATGTTTTAATGAAAGACAGACAGAAAGACAGGTGGAAGGAAGGAAGGAAGGAAGGAAGGAAGGAAGGAAGGAAGGGAGTCAAGAAGGGAGGGAGGGAGGGGGGAAGGAAGGGAGGAAGGAAGGAAGTCAAGAAGGGTGGGAGTAAGGGAGGGAGGGAGGGAAGGAGGGAGGGAGGAAGGAAGGAAGGAAAGAAGGAAGGGAGGGAGAAAGGGAGGGAGGGAGGGAGGGAGGAAGGAGGGAAAACAGGACCCGAGGGCAGGAAGAGCTGCACTGGGGTTGGAGGAGAGACTGGTTACATACTTGGGGGACTGGGGGGAAGGGAAAGGCAAGAGGAAGCTTCCAGAAGGACTTCCATATGCTAAGAAGGACTCACAAGGTCCAGGAGGCCTGGCGATTGTCAAGCTAAGGCTGTTTCTCCCTCTAGCAAAGCAGTAACATGAGGACAGCAGGAAGTTCCCGGAGGAATGTTCTACTCTGCCCGCCTCAAGTATTTGTCAGCGGGCTGCAGGTTATAAGGAAATTTCATTTCATCTCCTTTCCTTTTTGCCTTTGTTCCCCACATCATCGTGATCAGCATTAAAAAGGAAGCTGAGGGGCTCAGGTGGTTAAGCGTCCAACTCTGGCTCAGGTCACGATCTCGCGTCGGGCTCTGTGCCGACACCACGGAGCCGGCTTGGGATTCTCTCTCTCCCTCTCTCTCTCTTTCCCTCCCCCACTCTCTCTCTCTCTCTCAAAATAAATAAATAAAAACTTTTTTAAAAAGAGATGAGACAAGGCGGTAGGGATTTCATCAAACTCCTGTCCAATGGAGAAAAAAATGAAACAGTAGGAGACAGAGCAGGAGACAGTCAGAACTCTCCGGAAGTTTCACTGCAGGTGCGTATGCGTGTGGGATGGGGGCTGTGCACTGCGTCGCCAATATATTTCTCAGGGAGCGTCCCCACCAGCGACGCGTGAGAAGTACGGCTCGAACTCACCACACAGCCTCTGCCTGGGACCCGCTTCTGCTCTCTTGGCACCCAGTGCCCCACGGACGCCTCCCCACACGGTCCAAAAGTCTTCCGTTCCGTTTTAACGGCTGCGTAGTATTTACTTATACGAATAGAGCTTAAGTCGTTTGATCAGGACCGTAACATTTTGGCCCAACGAGGGATCTTTTTTTAACAGAGCAGGTTTCAAATGATTTACAGGCTCTGTGGTCTTTCAAAGGACACTTCAGGGGCGCCTGGGTGGCTCCGTCGGTTGAGCGTCCGACTTCGGCTCAGGTCACGATCTCGCGGTCCGTGAGTTCGAGCCGCACGTCAGGCTCTGGGTTGATGGCTCAGAGCCTGGAGCCTGTTTCAGATTCCGTGTCTCCCTCTCTCTGACCCTCCCCCGTTCATGCTCTGTCTCTGTCTGCCTCAAAAATAAATAAAGGTTAAAAAAAATACATAAATACAAGGACACTTCACCACGTGAATCACTATACAAGATTTTAAGTTGGGTACTTCGGAGGGTACTGTTTCAAGAACTTTGCAGATCAGGAAAAAGACGTATTTCTTACACCATTTCTTTTTTCCATTGTGACTCCAGAGGCTCAGAATAAATAGGATGTTTAAGATGGTGGGGGGGGGGGGGGCGGGGAAGGTTTGGCAAGCTTTCGGGTCAGAACACAATGACTTCTTGCAGCTTTGGCCTCATCCACATTTGGATGCCTCTTCTGCGTAGACGGAGGTAGTTACACAGGCAACTCAGCTTGGCTTCAATGTGCTTTTTTTTCCCCTCTTTTCTCCTTCTCCTCCCCCTCCTTCCCTCTCCTCTCCCCTCCCCCCCTTCTTACCCCCTCTCTTTCTCTCTCTCTCCCCACCTCCCACCTTTAAAAGTGTATTTACAGAGGGACAGTCCCTTCTCTGCCCCTTGGACGAACATGCCAGCAGTCTGGAGACTTTTCTGCTCACGCTAAGATAAAAACCAATCAAACAACAAAAGCCAACAAAATCTTGTGATGCCTCATGATCCCGAACACAGTCTCAGTTTATTGGTCACGATGTCCCTTCTTTGGCGAGAATCAACACAGCACACTTGAGCCGGAGTCCCACCTTCCCCGGCCCCCTGAGCTGCTCTGCACCGGCCAGCTGCAGAGGAGGAGGGGGGACAGCCGTGTCCTCTTTGGCCACCGGGCCTTGCCGAGACCCTGACTTCAGCTTCAGTTTTAAGGAAGCTTAGGGATTAAGCTGAGACCCTCTCTGCAGGGATGCTAGTCTTGTGTTTAAGAATAATGACCCCTCTCTTTAAGACCACGTAGACCTCTGAGGCGACTAACCCACCCCGTTGTGTTTCTGATCACTGGCGTCTTGGCACAGGAGTTCTGGCCTCTGTGGACCTCTGTGGACACTCCTCTGTCTACCAAGTTCAGATGATGATAGCCACTTCCCGCTCATCCTACAAGGTTGCTAGAAACACGTACGAGATCACGTCTCTGAACGGAGCTCCAGGAGTGAAGATCAGAGCCCGTCCCCGCCTCCCTTTCTTCCCCACCCGCCCCGACCTCTTTTGCCCACTTCTGCGCACAGAATTCCCTTCCTAGAGAGAAGAAAAGTCCCCGGAGGCCGTCTCGGAAGGCTCCCACTGGGCATCTACCGTGCAAGTTCCCGGGGACTTGTTCGTCATAATCCAAAGACGCACCCAAAGTCGTGTGCGGGCACCAGCACACATGTTGGCACTGAATCGGGTGACCTTTTGTCCTTAGAGCCCAGCAAGCACGGGCATTGCTGAAATGTTGTTTAATTGCAACGTGAGGCCATGCCGCCTTCGCTGGGATGACCCCCTGCTTCTCTCTGGACTCTTCGCAAAACGAATGCTCTTTCCTCCTAGTTTTCCCCAGTCCTTCTGCTTCTCCACCCAAAGTCCCCCTGGTGACACCGCTTCCTTAGAAACCTCTCCATCGGGACCGGCGTGTTGCTCGTTCTGCGGAACACCCCATCCCTGGTCCTGTGGGAAGGGCCCCCGGGACTCCCTCCTGCGTCAACCTCGTGCCTCTGTCTCCCTCTTTCCTCACCCCCCCCCTCTCTCCCGACACTGAAGCCGTCTTGTGCATTTTCTCCGAGGCCACCCGTCTGGTTGTGCCTTTGATTCTAACTGGGACATCCCTAAATACGCTGTGTCCTACATTCTTGGAATGTTAACCCCTAGCCCTCCCCACCGGAGCCTCCAGTCGGCGTACAAGGAAGCTACAGGCACGGAACGTATCTGTGCTTACACTGTTCCCACGTCTACGCCTACATCAGGATCTTGTGGAAGTTTCCAAAGTTGATTTAGGAAAACCATGTAAAGACATATTCAAAAATTGAAAAGGAAGTACCTTTGAGGCTGATCGTACTACTAGATATAAACATCTGTTCTAAACCTGTAAGAATCGTCTAATAAAATAACCATATAGCCCAGCAAAACTTTCAGTAAGTTATGTTGAGTGAATAAATGAATACCCATTAATACAATATAACAAATTTAAAAAAGAACAGACATCGAATGCGTTCTGTGAAACGATTAAGACAGCTGGATAAACTTAGCTCCGCATCTCACAGCACGCAAGATAAATTCCAAATGTGTTGAAGAGATGAAGTCTCAAGATGAAATGATAGAAAGCAGAATATTTGAGAACTTGGGAAAAAAAATCGAACTGACCGTCAGGTTTCTGGAAACAACAGACAAGTCACAAAGCTAGAGCTCTGCGAGTTATGTTTACATGAAGCTAACCTATTTTACAGCAGACACGATGGGAAGCCAAAAGAAAATTAAAATAATTTAAATTATTACAATTAAACAGTATAATAATTAAAATGAATATAAGACATGTACCCAACATGACAAATGTAACAGAGCCATTTTCTGCCGTATATGTTATAAGTACATTTTTTATTTTTTCAGTTAAAATCATTTTTACGCTTCTTTAAATGTTTATGAGATATACATCTATCAGTCATTTTCTGTATGATTTCTGCCTTTACTCCCATGCTTAGAAAGGCCTGCCCTGCCTCATTATCGCTTGCCTAATAATTCACCTATGTTTTATGATTTGGCCTAAATATTACTTGTAAATACTGTACTGTATTTTATATTTACCACGCTGTACTTTATTTTCTCCGGTGGCAATGTCGAAGAGACGTCTTGCTCGTTCTCCCCCTCCCGTTATTGTCCTGGCATTTGTTTCCGACTCATCTACCTGTACCCCACCGCTGGGAAAATTCTGTCTTTAGCGCATGTTCGATTTCAGCAGACATGTGCCCATAAACACTCAGACGAGTCTCACTGTTCGGGCTTTCCGCTCTGATCGATTGATTCTGGGGTGGGCACCGTTTTCGGATTGTCTGAAGCGAGGTCATAAATTCTAACACCCCCTCAGGGAAAGGTCTACTCTACCCTGAACATTCGTACACGCTTACTTACGCAGTTTTAGGCTCGTTGTGTAAAATCCCTCCAAATCTTCCTTTAGGATTTTGAATGGGATCATGCTGAATTAACAGGTCAAACAGGGGCAGAATTGAAAAGAATTGAGCACGTTTGTATGTTCCTGTGAGTGTAGGGCTGGCTCACTTTCTGGAGTCGTGGTCGACACTGGGTTCGACCTGACGGTCCGGCTCCGCCCGGTACGACGGGAACAAACTTCTGAGCAGAAGCTGGCCCCGTCCTTGTTCTCTCTCCCCTTCCGTGAGCCCAGCTTGCCTGCAGGGACAGACCTCGAATGGCATCTTCAGGTGTCTGACAGAAAAGTGAGCTTCTGGAAATTTCGGGTTTAATACTGACCCTCAGAACCTCCCCCCCCCCCTCCACCACAGATGACCTTGCCCTCTTCCCGCCACCCTGCTGACCTTACTCCCTGACGAGCCGGCCCAGGAATAGGGTGGGATCTGTCCAGAGATCTGGCAGGGAGGGGGGTCCCTTCTGCCCTCACAGATGAGCTCCGGGGTGGCTGTCCTGAGAAGCTCGTGCAGGGGCCACAGGAAATGATCATGCCCTCACCTCCTGCGACGTGGGGTTGCACTGTTCTCCTGACACACTCAGTCACACGCTGGACCACAGATGCCGGGAAGGAGAGGCCTGGCCCCTTCCCCGAGCGCTGCCCAGGAAAGGTAGTAGTGGCGTTGGGGTGGAGGAGAGAGGGCTCCTTCCACAGCGGGAGCAGAGCAGCCCTACCCGTGTGACCGAAATAAACCCTGGTCTGCTTCGCCCGAACCAGCAGGCGTCCTGCTTCTCCTGATCAAGGCCCCAGCAGGAAACAGAAAAATATTGAGGAGGCACAAAATTATCTTTTGAACACAGGCTGCGTTTTTTCATGTCGTACCTTTAAAAAAAAATTTTTTTTTTTTAATGTTTACCCATTTTTGAGAGAGGCGCAGAGAGACATTGTAAGCGGGGGAGGGGCAGAGAGAGAGGGAGACCCAGAATCCAAAGCCGTCAGCACAGAGCCCGACGCGGGGCTCGAACCCACGAACCGTGAGATCACGACCTGAGCCGAAGTCGGACGCTCAACGAACTGAGCCACCCGGGCGCCCCAGCATGTTGTGCCTTCAAAACCAACGAGTGGCCGGCCATTGCTCTTAGCAAGGTGTGTTATCTCAGGTAAAAGATCACGGCCGCACGGGAGACTCCAGAAATTTATTGCTGATTTCCTTGCCGGGTCTGGCAAGGAAAAGTTCAAGTTCTGCCCAGTGTAGGAAAAGAACTCGAAAAGTCCTCACTCGTCTTCAGGGACTTTTCTTCAGGAACTCTCTATGGGATCCCACCGTTCTTTTGCTTAATTAACCAAGTAACACAAAACCCACACGGCACCCTCCCCCACTCGTGAGCTCTCCGTGTCCCCCACACCCGAGGTCACGAGAAGCTCCTGGAATGACTCCTTTGGAAGCTCTCAGGGAGCCAACAACCACCAGTGTATCCTGGGCACTGCCTGGGGGGGTTAACCTCATGTGTCAAGTCAGCGGGGCCACAGTGCTAGGCCCTTTGCCCAATGGTATTTTGCCTTTTCTGTGCAAGTGTTCTTTGGGTGAGATTAACATGTGCATCAGTGCTCTTGAGTAAAGCCGACTGGCCTCCCGAACGCGGGTGGGCCTCGTCCAATCAGTTGAAGGTTTCAATAGAACACTGAAGTCCCCCGAGAAAGAAGAAATTCTGCCAGCACGTGGCCACTGGACTTGGTCTGTAACATCAGCTCTTTCCTGGGCCTCCAGCCTGCTGGCTTACCCTGCAGATTTGAGATTTGTGCCCCGGGAATCATGTCAATCAATTCTTGAAAAGGTCCCCCACGCCCGCCACCTCTCTGTCACTATCCTGTTGGTTCCGTTTCTCTGCAAAGTTTTTGTAAAAATGGCATGCACATTTGTCATAAAGAATTAAGGGGGCGCCTGGGTGGCGCAGTCGGTTAAGCATCCGACTTCAGCCAGGTCACGATCTCGCGGTCCGTGAGTTCGAGCCCCGCGTCGGGCTCTGGGCTGATGGCTCAGAGCCTGGAGCCTGTTTCGGATTCTGTGTCTCCCTCTCTCTCTGCCCCTCCCCCGTTCATGCTCTGTCTCTCTCTGTCCCAAAAATAAATAAACGTTGAAAAAAAAAATTTAAAAAAAAAGAATTAAGGCCACGGGGGCGCCTGGGTGACTCAGCTGGTTTAGCAGGTCATAACTTTGGCTCAGGTCACGATCTCACGATTCGTGGGCTCAAGTCCCACTTTGGGTGAGTTTGAGCCCCAAATCAGGCAAGCAGGAGCTCTGCTTGGGGTGGGTCCTACTTTTCCGTCTTCCCCTCGCCCTCTCGTGCCCTCTCTCAAAATAAAAACTAAAAAATTAAAAAAGTGAAACGAATTAGGACAACACATGAAATGAAAAGGAAAACATCGCAGAGATGTGTTAAATCGGGGGAGCATTGATTCAGAGCAGTCTGTGGGGGGACATGCCCTCATTCACACACACACACACACACACACACACACACAGACAGCTATTCAAAGGTATCAGTATGTTAGTGCTATTCTATAAATTGTCTGTTGCACTGAATATCTGAGCCCCTCACCATGATACGTGTTACTTTTTACTAAATGGTTCCTATATTCCGTTATTTATTTGAGTTCTTTTAAAAGCACAGAGATCTTTTCCCCTGAACTTTCAACTATTAAAATAGAACTCTGTGATGACTGGCGGCTCACATATGCCTCTCACATTTGTGTGCTTGTGCGCATAGGGGAGGTTCCTTTAAGGGGGTTGGTGGTCACAGCAGAAGCGCCTACATTTTTTGTTCTGATGCACGGTGGCAAACCGCCCAGGAAAAAAAAAAAGTGATGATTTACATCCACAAAGCGTACGGAACGCCTGGTTTGCCCACACGCTTTCTCACGCTGGAGCCCCGGGCTCTGATAAACCAGGTGGAGGCCATAAATCGTCCCAGCATTGCTGCGTGGACAGTGAGCCTCTCTCGTGCCCCGCCCTGCCCCTCCACCAGTCACCGAGCACCTCTGCTCTCAGCCTCAGCGCCCCTGCCTCCTTCCCAGTGGAACAAGCCTGCCCCGTTCATCCTTCCTGGATGTGCCTGCTTGCTCCTGTCTTTGCTGTTCTCGCCGCTTCAAGATCTGCCCCTCACTTCCAGGCCCCCAGGGTCAAGGACGGCTCACAGGGCGTCTCCACGTTGCCTCGGGATTGGCTGGCTCTCCACTGGGCCCAGCAGCATGCTCCGTCTGTGTCCTGGGTTTACAGCCTCGTCCTGAAGACTCCCGGAGGGCAGAAACCCGTCTCAGGGGTCCAGGCGCTCTGCCACAGCTCCTCCCAGGGCCAGGGGACCAAGAAATACTCAATGACTCGTTCTGATGGATGCCTGTCACCGGCAGCCCATGCAGGCATGTGACGGCTGCTCGGCAGCCTGCAGCGTTTTCCCCGGTGGGAAGAGGTAGAAGGCTTGGGTTGGGGAGGGCACAGCTAGGTGTGCTCTCGGGAGGGCGGAACCCCGTTGTGACCTTCTTCCCTTGGCCACCACCCTGCACATCCCTCGCCAAATCCCCAGTCTCCGGACCCTTGGTCCACCCGGGAGATCCGGTTTGGACTCGGTCTGTGGCCTGCACGGGCGTGCTAGAACCACCTGACGGGTAGCGCTGAGTCTGGGACGGCTTCCCAGGAGCCCAGCACCTCCTTGACTTCCAGACCCCTTTCGGAAAACCACCGGTGAAGATGACCACTCAAGTTGAGAGCTGGAATTCCTGCAGATGCGTCCGTCGGTGTTTAAGGGATGGGCCAAGGGAAAAATAAGCGATCGGTGAATGAGGCAACACATACTAAATCCTCACCAAAGACCTCAAACCGCAGCCAGGAAGCGCCCAGCAGTTAAGACAAATCTCGCACCGCCTGGAAGAACCCTGGAAAGCTACGGGCGGTGTGAGAGGTGCTCCCTCTGGCTGGACCGGACGCTCGGGGCCGCCTGGGGCCGGTGTCCCCTCCCGTGCAGCTGTGGCGCCGCCACGGGGGCCCGCCCCTCCCGGCACACCGCCGTCTCCACCTGCTCAGGTCATCGTCCCCGGCTGCGGAGACGGACGCAGGCTTCCAATTGCCGATTTTGCAAGTGGGGCCCCAGTTCCGCTTCTGGCCGCGCTGACAGTTGACCATGCAAGTGCTGCCCCCTGGTGGGGATTTGTCACAACACGCCACAAACCTCCCACCTTGGTGTTCTCCTCTGGAATCCGGTCCAACCCTGTCATCGCGGAGGTGACGGAACCGAAGCCCAAGAGAAGAAAAGTGACCATCCCAGGTCTCACCCTAAATGGCATATTGGGGACTCACCCCGAGACCTTAGGTGCCGCCTTGTAACCTCTAATGCCGCGGGTCACGACGGACTAAAATACTCTGAGAAAACCCGCACATTTACGCTCTAGAAAAGGCCATGCTCTTTCCTTTCGCCAGATCTCAGATGGAACCCTTTGGGGTTTTTTGCTTTTTTGTTCGTCTGTTCTTGTGCGTGAGGGCTTCAGGTACAAATTCTACCGGTGAATGCCACTGTGCCTTTTGCTGTGTTCTTTATGTGCACGGCCAATTTTTTTTACAACGATAATTACCATGTTTCCCAAAGCCACGGACAGGTTTCCAAAAACGAAGCCACGCCGAGCAAAAGGAACCTCTGTCACTTCAAACCTCTGATTTGTGAAAATCACTGTTCTTTAGCGTCTAAAATCTGGGATTCTGCCAGGGACATCGGAAACAAGAAAAGTCAATCCCAAGTTTACTCCGTACGTTTTTCTTTCACCTCTCTCCTTTTTTTTTCCCCCATCACATTTTTTAAAGTTTTATGTATTTATTTCAAGAGAGAGAGAGAGACAGAGAGAGACAGACAGACAGAGAATGCCAGGCAGGCTCCACGCTGTCAGTGCTGAGCCCGATGCGGGGCTCAAACCCGTGAACCGCGAGATCACGATCTGAGCTGAAGTCAGGAGGCGGATGCTTAACCGACGGAGGTGCCCAGACTCCCCTTTCCCATCACATCTGGGGGAAAATGAACAAAAGACCAGGTTTGGGGGCCCCTTATCCTTCTACATGAGTGGTAGCACTGGAACGGAGGGAGAGAGAACTCACTTGTGCTGGGGCCGGAGTGGTAACCACAAGGAAGGGGAGAGCTGCTTGCTCAGAACGCCTTCTGTCTCTGCCTGGTGGGCCCGGGTCCCAGCTCCGGGGCCCCCTCCCCAGGTCAGCAGGACTTAAGTCACCGACCCGAGACCGCACAGCCAAGGAAATAGAGCCCCGTCCTAAACCTTATCCCCCAATCTGGCCAGTGTGCTTGCCCCTTGGTTCCCATTCTGGCTCTTCTTTCCATTTCCCAGCCCCACACCGAACCGCAGCTCAGCTCTCCCTTCAGGATTAACAAACCGCTCCGTGAATAAACGTGGAAAAGTGGAGAAGCTCGAGTGGCTTGACCTCACTGCAGAAAAACCAAGGAAAACTCTTCTGTACCCTTAGGAAGCTTTCGTACAAGATTAGCTCATGGTAACGATGTGTTATTCTCCCATTATTGTTTGCCCGCGTTTGGTTAGCATTTTATAGTTTACCAAGCGCTTTCGCATGCGACCGGCCACGCCCGCTTTCGCCGTTGGTTCTGCGACAGTCGCTCAGGTCCCGTCCATAAAGCAGCGTCACCGGCCCCCTTTTAGGGACCACGGGGAGTGTGTTAGTAGCTGGGCAAACCACATCACAAGTGGGTGGAGCCTGAGATTCCCTCCAGGACCATCTGCCCGCCCCCCTGAGCCAGAGGGACGGAAGGCAGTGGAAGGATGTCACTATTTCTCCTCCACACACTGGGAAACGGATGCTCAGAGAAGCTAAGAGGACCTACAGTCAGGCCCCCGACTCCTGTGGGGAACAAAGGCAGAAATAAATGTGGATACAATTAAATTTTCCGATAACCTGAAGCCCAAGGTGGAGGCAGGCAGAATAGAACATTCCTCCAGGAGCTCCCACCTGTCGTTAAGGCCAGTGCTTCGCTGGAGGGAGAAACGGCCTTAGCTTGACAACAGCCAGGCCTCCAGGATCCGGAGTCTCCTTGAGCAGATGAAAAAATCCTTCTGGAAACTTCCTCTTGTGTTTACCTCCCCCAAGCCCAGTGCTGCTCTTTTCCACTGCCCCCTTGCTTCAATAAAGCCAACTTTTTGCACTGAAGACATCTCAAGAATTCTTCCTTGGCTCCAAATCCCCCAATGTTGTCCCATCAGCCGTTACAGCAAGCGTCGCGATGACCATCCTTGCGGTAAGATCTTTATGCCCAGACCATTCGCGCAGGAAAAAGGTTGACACGTGAAATCTGTGTTCTCACGGGGTGAACTCAAAGGCCAAAAAGGATGAGAGTTTAATATATTTGAATACAAACGAAATCTAAAGAAACCAAAACTAAAGAAAAAGTTTGATGCCAATGACTACGTAAAGATAAAAAAATATCTTGGGGCGCCTGGGCGGCTCCGTCGGTGAAGCGTCCGACTTCGGCTCAGGTCACGATCTCGCGGTTCGTGGGTTCGAGCCCCGCGTCGGGCTCTGTGCCGACAGCTCAGGGCCTGGAGCCCGTTTCGGATTCTGTGTTTCCTTCTCTCTCTCTGACCCTCCCCCATTCATGCTCTGTCTCTCTCTCTCTCTCTCTCAAAAATAAATACACGTGAAAAAAAGATAAAAATGTCTATACATAAAAAGCATACAATTTAAGGGCAAGCAACACCATGGGAAAATACTGACAAGGTCAAATGGGGGTCAGCGACCACAGTGTGAGGTCTAGTCCTGCCTGCCTTCTCTTTTTACAATAAAGTTGTCCTGGAACACAGCCACCCCCGCTTTATGTGTTGTCTACACTGCCTCACACCGAGATAACGTCTTGTCTTCCTTTGTTTTCAATTTCCAAAATCACTCTATCCAAATTGTTAAAATTGTATTCAAATAATGGATTTATTTGGACCGAGACCTTGATATGATCCTTCTCAGGCAAAACTTCCATTCCGTCTCATCTCTTTTACATTCCTTGGTGAATTTTTTTTTTTCGTAATTCCGTTGCACTTTTCAGTTGCGTATTCGCAACGGGTAGTAAGTATATTCTTTTTGTACCTTCCTTTTTGTTTGTTTTATAAGTTTTCCTCTATTGATATTTTCGTCGGGTCCGATTTGGTATCAATTATTTTTTGTTTTCTACACCAATAAGAACGCCATCTACAAACGTGTAATTTTTCGCTTATTATTTCGTTTATTATTTTCGTAAATTTCGTTTATTAAATATTTTGTATGATTCCTTTTGACCACAAGGGGCTAAAATTCCAAACGAGTGTTAAATGATAATGGCAACAGGAGATATTTATAACTTGTTCTTAATTTCAATGGTAACCCCTTGTGGCTCTCACTATCAAACAGGGGGTTGACTCAATTTAAGTCAGACCTCATTTATGCTATTATAGACCTCATTTATGCTATTATGGGAGTTTCTTTCCATTCCTAGCTTACCAAGAACTTTCCATCAAAATGAACGTTGCATTTTATCCAGTAATTTGGGGGGGGGGGGGGGGAGAGGTGGCATACCTGTCAGGTTAATGGTATTACCGTATGTCTGTGACCTTCTCATCTGACCCATCGTATTCACTTACTGAAGCACGTTTAAAATTTCCCGTCTTCATAAAATAAAACTTACTTTGTCACGGTTTCTTTTTCTTTTAATGAACTCTGAATTCTATATGATAATATTTTTTAAAGTTTATTTATTTTGAGAGAGAGAGAGAGAGAGAGAGATTGAACAGGGAAGGGGCAGAGAAAGAGAGGGAGAGAGAATCCCAAGCTGTCAGCACAGAGTCTGGCAGGGGGCTCGATCCCAGGACGTTGGGATTGTGACCTGAGGTGAAGCCAAGAGCCGGACGCTTAACCAATTGAGCCACCCAGGTGCCCTGTGATAATATTTTATTTAGAATAGTCTTACATTACTCTTTTATTTATTTATTTATTTTTTACATTTCAACCTTTAATCCATTTGGAATTTAGTGTAAGGAATGTAGTAGAAAACAAAAAGAACTTTGTTTTTTTGTAGTAAAAATGTTTAGTCAACTGTCCAAATGCCATTGCTAAATAATACAAACTTTTGAAATGCCAGATTCTCACTGAGTAACAATATAGTTGTTTGGTCACTTTGGGCTGCCGTGATAAATACTGTAGACTCTGGGGCTGAAACAGCACAGGTTTATTTTCTTACGGTTCTGGAGACCAGAAATCTAAGACGGAAGGGCCAACACGACTGGGTTCTGGAGAGACCCCTCTTCCTGGCTTGTATGTGTCCACCTTCTCACCACGTCCTCCCATAACAGAGAGAGAGAAAGAGAGAAAGAGAGAGAGAGAAAGGGAGAGGGAAATAGCTCTCTCTCTTCCTCTTCTTAGAAGGCCACAGTTCTCTTAGACTAGGCCCTACCCTTATGACCTCATTTAAACCTTTTTTGCAAATTATTTATTCATTTAAAAAAATTTTTTTAATGTTTAAATTTTTGAGAGAGACAGAGAAAGAGAGAGAGAACGAGTGGGGAAGAGGGAGACACAGAATCCGAAGCGGGCTCCAGACTCCGAGCTGTCAGCACAGAGCCCGACGCGGGGCTCAAACTCATGAACCGTGAGATCATGACCTGAGTCGACGTCGGCCGCTTAACCGACTGAGCCACCCAGGCGCCCCATCGTTGCTTACTTTTGGCGCCAAATCCCAACTCCCAAAGACACACAAGCTAATTTGTTTGACTCATTTATCCGATGTGTACTCTTTTTTTAAAATATATATATAATACAAGTGTCTCTTACTATTATTATTTAACAGTGGTTTGGGATTTTAGCTCCTTATGATTAGACAAGGAAAATAAGTAAGAGGCAAAATACTTAAGAGATGAAAACATTATCAATTTTGCATATATTATCATCTACATGTTGGTTGGGTATGAAAGATATATAAACATAGACACATCAAAGGCACTACATATCTTTATATGTGTTAGATTACTTACATTTAAATGAGCTTCTAATTAATGTATACAAATGGCATTAGATTGTAGATCTTATTATGTTCCTTGTCTTTAAAATCAACATTAGGTTATCCAGATCTTTCCATTTCAGGGGCAGCTGGGTGGCTCTGTTGGTCAAGCCTCCTACTCTTGATTTGGGCTTGGGTCATGATCTCACAGTTTGTGGGACTGAGCCCCGCATTGGGCCCTGCGCTCACAATGTGGACCCTGCTTGGGATTCTCTCTTTTCCTCTCTTTCTGTCCCTCCCCACTCTAAAAAGTAAACAAACAAACAAACAAAAAACTTAAAAATCAAGATGTTTCCATTTAAATAAACCCAAGAAGTTACTGTAGGAGAAAGGAGTTAAATTTGACATATAGCATTGTAATGTTTGTTGTTATCCAAAAAAAAAGGTCAAGGAAAAAGAAAATAAAGAAGTATATCCATATTAACTTGGAGTTAAAATCAACTATCAACCACGATAGCCATTAACCACATAGAGTCGTTTCAACATAAATAAAATAAAATCTTGCATTCAGTTCCTCGGTCACACCAGCCACATTTCAAGCGCTCAATAACCACATAAGGCCAGTAGCTGCTACGCCGGAGAGCACAGAGCTAAGCCATTCCTTCATCACTAAGCATTCCAGTAGAGAGTGCTTTTCCTAGACAAGATCAATGCCATGGAGATGGGGAGGAGGAGGGTGTGGAGAAAAAGTGATTCGTTTTCAGAGATCCAATGTCTTCTGACCCCCATTTTAAACGAAGAAAAACTAGAGAATTTCTGAAGTTTGACTTTGTATCTTTAGAGTTCGTTTGCTGAGTTTCCAATTACACCTTTATTTATTGATCCACTCAGGGCAAATATTCGGGTTCCCGCTAATTTGAGGTCTTTTTCTGAGTGAAGGAGTCAGGGAAAAAAGTCCTCTCTATTTGAAGCTTATATTCTCCTGAGAGGAAATAGGCGACAGACAGGCAAACAAATAAACAAAAGACAGAGTAACTTTAGATAGTGATTAGATGCAGTGAAAGTTCATGGAGGGTCAGTTGACGCAGGGGAGGCATATGGGGTGAGACGGTCTCTCATGGTCTGGGGCAGGAGGGGAGGGTCTCCCTGCAATGATATGTCCAATGAAACATGAGTGACAACAAGGGGTCTGCGGGTGCAGGACCTCAGGGGATTTTTCTAGGCAAAGGGAGTGGAAAGTGAAGGGCTCCGAGTGATAACGAAGTGTGTGCTACCAGGGGTCAACAGCGTCCAGAGAGGCTCGAGCTCAGTGAGAACTGAGGACACCAGCCGCCGGTCACACAGGGTCTTGGAAGTCGTCGGGGGGAGTACGGATAAGTTCTTAATGGATAAAATTCCTGTAGGAAGTTAACAAAATCTCATATAGAATCCCTTCCGTTTGGATTAACAAAATAATCTTGACGCTTATGTCGAAAACGAAATGATTTCAAACAAGTTAACATGGCAATGAAAACGACGTTTGGTCATATACTTTTTAAACTATTGGGGCGCCTGGGTGGCTCAGTCGGTTAAGCGTCCGACTTCAGCCAGGTCACGATCTCGCGGTCCGTGAGTTCGAGCCCCGCGTCGGGCTCTGGGCTGATGGCTCGGAGCCTGGAGCCTGTTTCCGATTCTGTGTCTCCCTCTCTCTCTGCCCCTCCCCCGTTCATGCTCTGTCTCTCTCTGTCCCAAAAATAAATAAACGTTGAAAAAAAAAAATTTAAAAAAAAAGCTATGAAAATACTGAGACGCAGTTAAAGAGTTCACTATTACAAAATCTTAGACTAAAACGTGGCTTGACCTTCTCCTCTGACAAAAGCATGCATAACCGTGGAGACGATCTGAGCTCCCACGACCAGAAAATGCTTGGGAGATGTCATTAATTCAAAGGATATCTGTTCTGTTGTACCAGATGGTCTCCGAAGGGAGTGACAACCGCTAGGAGGTCTCGCTCTTACGGAACTCTACATTCTAATGGTTAACGATGAAACATGGCGATGATGACGAAATGTGGCAGTCTCACCGAACACCTCAGGAAAGGGATGCTACTTTAGACTGGGTGGTCGAGAAAAGCCTCTCTGAGCACGTGGCATTTCGTTGAGACCAGAGGGATGAAGGAAACTAGCTGAGCAAACACACGAAGGAGAAGGGAGAGTAGAGCCAAGTGCCAGGCCACGAATGGGGCCCCCGTGCTTCGCGAAAGAGAGGAAGGCAAAAAGAGAGACCCCATCTTGTCGGGGGTCGATACAGCGCTGTCGATACAGCAAACAGTGTTTGCTCTTGGTAGACCACAGTTTCTCAAACTTGAACCATTAGCATTTTGAGGCAGATAGTTCTTTGTCGGTGGAGAGGAATGTCATGTGAATTTTAGGGTATTTTGCCGTATCCCTGGCCTCTACCCTCCACATTCCAGTAGCATCCCCCCTATGGCAGCCCCAAATTATCTCCAAATATCCCCTGGGGACCAAGCCACCCTTGGTCGAGAACCACTGTGCTGTAGTGTTTTACTCTTTACCTTCAAGGTCATGACGTAAGTCCGCAACACTCTATCATCCCACTGGTCAGCAAAGCCAATGGCCCACTGTCCCTGTGGCCAGTGGTTGACTTTATGTGTCCTATTTCCCTTACCTATAGCTGGGGGTCAATTATACCACAGGCTCATCGCAAGCAATGAATCGGGGCTGGTAATCTTCCATTTTACCAGAAACCATAAAACTGACCCACACGAAGAATCTACAGATGCAGACACCCGAGTCCGAGACCCTAATCCGCACCGTCAGAAGTCTGTTGTGGCTTCCCTTTCATGGCCGCACTGTTGGAACCCTCGCATCAGGGGCACCTGGCTGGCTCAGTGGGGGAAGCCTGTGACTCTTCGTCACGGGGTCATGAGTTTGAGCCCTGCATTGGGTGGGGAGTTGACTTAAAAAATAAACAAAGTCTAAAAAAGAAAAGAGAAACCTTGCATCGGGTTAACACAGAAGCTCATCAATAGCAAGACGAGAAAAGGGCAGAGGGTGAGGCCCCTCTCAGGCTGGTCCCTTGTGCTTCTGGTAGAAACCAGTCCTATTCTATTTATTTGACATGTGGCCAGCGTGATGTCGGTTTATGTGGCAACCTGACTAGGTCGCCAGGTGCGCAGACATTTGGTCGGACGTGATTCTGGCCGTGACTGTGAGGGTGTTTCTGCACGAGATTAACATCTGTGTCACTAGACTGAGTACAGAAGGTCACCCTCCCCAGTGAGGGTGGGCCCCATTCAATCAGTTGAAGGCTTGATAGAACAAAAAGGCTCTCCTACAAGTAGAGAAAAACTCTCCTCCTGACTGTCCTTGAGCTGGGACATCAGTCTCTCCTGCTTCAGACCCAGACTCAGGTTGGAACTTATACCAAGAGCTCTCTTGGTTCTCACGCCTCCAGCCCGGACTGGAATTAACTACACCGTCTTTTTTCTTGTGTCTCCAGCTTGCCAGCCTAGGTCTTGGGACTTCTCAGCCTCTATCCTCTCTTTATTATATATATACATACTATACATCCATATATACACCTATATAATAAATCTATTATATATAACATATTAAGTGAATGTAATATATAATATCCATACTATGTAAACTACAATGTATATTTATTTTTATGCTGCTATATTGTATGAATATCATAATACTTATTTAGTATGTTATAGGCAAATATTATATAATATTTATTAACATATTATACTTCGTTTATTAATATAATTATTTTAATCTAATTTCTTGATAGAATTAATTTACCAATGTAGTATAAATTATGTATTTATATATAACACATAAATATCATGTGTATAATACATTACATACATGATATTTATATATAACAGATTGTGGAGGCTGAGCGATCCTAAAATCTGCAGTTGTCAAGCTGGCGTCCCAGGAAAGAAGATAGTTATGATATATGTTATGTATCAAATATTGTATATGATATATATACAATAAAGAGATTTATTAAAAGTGTTTGGCTACTGCTTCTGTTTCTCTGGAGAACCTAGATGTAGACGGGATTAAAATTCAGGCTTTGAAACCCATAAAAAGCAACACAAAGGGGTACCTGGGGGGCTCAGTCAATTAAGCATCCGACTTCGCTCAGGTCATGATCTCGCGGTTCGTGAGTTCCAGCCCTGTGTCGCGCTCTGTGCTGACGGCTCAGAGCCTGGAGCCCGCTTCGGATTCTGGGTCTCCCTCTCTCTCTGCCCCTCCCCTACTCACGCTCTGCCTCTCTCTGTCTCTCAAAAATAAATAAATGTTAAAAAAAAATTTTTTTAAAGCAACATAAGGGACAGAATAGATCAAACTTGTGGCAGAATGCTATTTCGGGAATATTACCCATGTGTCCCTGCCCTGCCAATACTCACTGCATCTTTATGTTTCACCCCCAACCGCTTCCATACAAGAGCTGGACCATTCTCCGCTTATTATTTCCGAACGAGGATGTGGCAGCTGAAAGAGAGAGAGAGATGTGGCTGCTACCTGGCTTTGATGTCAAAAACACGGGTCGTGGGAGAAGAGGGAAAGAATGAAAGATGAGACAAAAGCATCAGGGAAAGCAGGATCGTACAGGAAAGGAAGCTCTCTCCCCCCGTCCACACCCACGACATGCACACACACATACACACACACACACACACACACACGCCCCGCCCGCGATGGATGGGAGAGCCAGAGGCAGAGGAGGCAGGGTCTGGGACAAGGGGCACTCTAACCATAGAAACTGGGTCACATTTACAGATTGCTTGACCCGCATGTAAGCAAAGAGCCCAACCACGGTGTGAGCCCACAGGCAACGAATGCCCACTGCCTTCGCAAAAGGGGTCCCTCTGAAGCAGCCAACACTTTGTTCGTCGGTTGTCCGGCGAGAAGGATGCCCTTTAAACCCGCTCCTTCCAAACCCCTGGCGACTTCACGGAACACGCGTATGCCCACCAAAGCCCGCGACTCGCGCCCAGGTTCAGTGAGGTTTGCGCCGGCTACACAACTCACCCCAGGGCAAGAAGTGGGAGCGATCGCTCCTTCTAGGGTCCCAGATGGCTGTTCGCAGCCGTCTACGCTTTCCGTAAACGAGAAGCCCAGCTACGAATGACCTTCTGCTTCCTGTCGGCACTGAGCATTTGGGTGAGGTACTCAGCTTCTCCCGCCACGGCCCCCCCAGCCCCTGGCCCCCATCATCGCTGTCTAGGCCGCTGTGAACTTGAGCCTGCTGCAGGTGCAAGGTGGCTGTTTCTCCCTCAACCTGATCCCATGTGTGTATATCCTGTGGGATTTCCCTACAGTTTCTGGCACACGATGACATTTTCCCTTTGTAAGGACTTAGACTGGTTTTTCCCCTCCCATTTTCATATTTCTTTGGTCATTTCAGTGGAAATTTGGAAGGGAGAGGCTTTACCCAGGTGGACGAAATTACCTCTCTTGAAATTCTCTGCGTTACCTTTCCCCAATGTCATCTCAACTTCACGAAGTTAGTAAAAAGGTTTTGAGGTTTCTAGAATTCCAGTGATGGTGCAAACCTTTGCTCATCTATGGCCATTTTAAGAGGAATGTGTGAGAAGAATATATTTGTGAATCTATGGCTTCCAATCGCCATGTTTTTCCCAGATTCCATAGATTTTCTTTTTTCCTTTTTTAAGTCCAGCTCCAAGTTGACGAGGGGTACAAAACATCTGTTCTGGGATTATTTCTGCTGTTTTAGGTAAGACTCATAGATGCTTTATGGAGATTTTTGATGTTGATAGAGAAAGAAAGAAAGAAAGAAAGAAGAAAGAAGGAAAGAAAGAAAGAAAGAAAGAAAGAAAGAAAGAAAGAAAGAAAGAAAGAAAATGTAGAGAGTTAAGAATGCACTTAAGGATCTTTTCCTCTGCCAAATTTTGCTTGCGAATTTTGCTCCCGCTGGAGGATAAAATGGAACCGTATTGACATTGCTGATGCTCCTGACTGTAAGATCACTTAAGATATTACTTTCCGGGGCGCCTGGGTGGCGCAGTCGGTTAAGCGTCCGACTTCAGCCAGGTCACGATCTCGCGGTCCGGGAGTTCGAGCCCCGCGTCAGGCTCTGGGCTGATGGCTCAGAGCCTGGAACCTGTTTCCGATTCTGTGTCTCCCTCTCTCTCTGACCCTCCCCCGTTCATGCTCTGTCTCTCTCTCTGTCTCAAAAATAAATAAACGTTGAAAAGAAAAATTAAAAAAAAAAAAAAAAGATATTACTTTCCGACTTTAGCGATCCCTGAAAGTCGTTCGCCTTCATGATTTGAAATAGACCTTTGCCAACGTGCTCTCTCTTTTTTTTCACTTTTAACATAGTCGCATGCAACATACAAATGCCCGCGTGCAAATCGCCCAGAATTATTCTCGTGTCCTAAAATAAAAATTCCTCCCCCCACCCTCTCCCCGTGAGATCGTGAAGCTGAACGCAAAGTTTAGGAGAAACAGGAAAACAACCAACCAACCAACCAAACCCAAATGGATTGTTTTCATTCGTCCCCCGTAGCTTCCTAGTACGAGTACCTTGATTCAGTGGTAAGACAGGCAGGTTGACCTTGGGCAGGACACTCAGAGGGTCACTTCTAAATGTTGGCATGAGTGGCTGAGATGCCGATCACGAGTTCGGTTGTTAGGGTGGCTGTTCCTTCCTACTCCCTGACAGGAAGAAGTCCCAAAGGAGACTAAAGAGACTCTTAGCGGGTTCAGGGGGTGGGGAATTGGGAACCTCAATAGGGCCGACTGCCACTGGGGGTGTAGGGGGAGGGGACACCGGCAGAGCCTGGTGCCCACCTCTGAGTGTCTCGGAATCTGAGGCAGACACGGGAGGCTCAGACCTGGAAAAGCTCAAAGGCAAGAGCCAAGAGCAAGAGGTCCGAGGTTATGGCCTTCCCACTGGGGTCAGTTCTCTGCCCCCCAAAACTCCCATGCAGTCCTAGGTCAGCTCAGCCCCAGACTCGACTGAGCCAAAAACGGAAGTCGTGGCTGCCTTCCTATGGACCCTGTCTTTCTTCTCTTTTCTTTCCTCGTCGTATAGTTTCCAAGATTCATCGCTCCGGGCTTATCATAAGCTGTTGTTGAGAGCTGACCTCCGTCGGGCGCTGTGCTAATTACTTACATTCCTGATCTCATCCGATTCTCACAAAAGACCCCAACCCCAGGGACCTTCGCTGCTCCCACATTACAAGTGGGGACCGTCGGAGACACGTCCCGCAGCCAGGGTCCCTGACCGGGGAGGAGAGAGCTCCGCCTGAGCCCTAAGCTTCCTGGCTTCTTCGCGGTGTCGACGAACACGTTTCTCTGAAAGGTGCCTTCGTGGGTTCTATCTCATTGTAACCTTTTTCGCTTTCAGGATTTCGGCATCCTTTCTGTCTCTCATTTTTCTCTCATAAATCTCTCATAAAATCATTTCAAATTTGTGTCCATTTGTTCCTTAAATATTTTAGATCTTATTATTTACCTTTGAATAATTTAACACAGGCATTCTTTTCACCTCCTTTGATGTTGGAGCGCTAATTACCAGGAACGAGCACTTTTCCCTGCACAGAAAGATCCGCGTTAACACTTTTTGCATAATGAGTGACCTTCTGGCTTTCCTAGTTTTGATTTGTTGATCTGCTTTATAAGTGGCCTTTTAATTATTTATCTTCTTCTCATTCTTATTAGTCACCCTTTCGTAGTTGAACTTCTGACGTAATTAGGTCACGGTAAGTTCTGAGCTAGTGCGTTGATCTATTATGATTGGTTTAATGTGTCTGTGAATTGTCCATATGTTTTAAAATTTCCTGGGGCGCCTGGGTGGCGCAGCCGGTTGAGCGTCCGACTTCAGCCAGGTCACGATCTCGCGGTCCGTGAGTTCGAGCCCCGCGTCGGGCTCTGGGCTGATGGCTCGGAGCCTGGAGCCTGTTTCCGATTCTGCGTCTCCCTCTCTCTCTGCCCCTCCCCCGTTCATGCTCTGCCTCTCTCTGTCCCAAAAATAAATAAAAAACGTTGAAAAAAAAATTAAAAAAAAAAATGTCCATTTTACCTTTCCAGGTGCTGACGGATATTTCTTTTGCTTTAGTCTGCCTCTACTTAACCTTTAAATTCTTAAATTTCTGGTTTTCTTAAACTGTCGGTTTCTTTCTTTTTCCGGGTTACCATGCATACGTCTCATCTTTTTATGTACTCATTTTTCACTGATAGTTTCAATTATTTCGCTCCGAATACGGCCTTTCAGGTCATAATTTAAGTTAGAGTGGGAGATGAAATGTAAGACCTTTTCAAGATCTTTTTCGTACATTCTCCCAGCCCCTTGAATTCTACTGAATCAAAAAGGAAAGAGGGAAGGAAGGAAGGAAGGAAGGAAGGAAGGAAGGAAGGAAAGAAGGAAGGAAGGGAGAGAGGGAGGAAGGAAGGAAGGAAGGAAGGGAGAGAGGGAGGAAGGAAGGAAGGAAGGAAGGGAGAGAGGGAGGAAGGAAGGAAGGAAGGGAGGGAGGGAGAGAAGGAGGGAGGGAAGAAACAGAAGGAATTATAATAACAAAAGAATAAGGAGACAACAAATATATCCATATTAGGATGAATATTAAACTCACTACCTATCAGACTAGACTCGTGCACCGTGCTGGTGTCTGCTCCCCACCTGCCAGGCTGCCCTGATGGGAACTGGCGGCCATTCAGGGACATGGGATCTGACTCAGTATACCAGGTGCATGTGCGTTCTTAATATATTATTTAGTGTTTCCACTTTAAAAACAACTGTTTGGGGGCGCCTGGGTGGCACAGTCGGTTAAGCGTCCGACTTCAGCCAGGTCATGATCTCGCGGTCCGTGAGTTCGAGCCCCGCATCAGGCTCTGGGCTGATGGCTCAGAGCCTGGAGCCTGTTTCCGATTCTGTGTCTCCCTCTCTCTGCCCCCTCCCCCATTCATGCTCTGTCTCTCTCTGTCCCAAAAATAAATAAACGTTGAAAAAAAATTTAAAAAAATAAAAAATAAAAAATAAAAACAACTGTTTGTAAATGGATTTATAGTCTACGCATTTTCTGACTACCTTTAATTGACCAAGACCAAGACATCCTTGTTCCTGCCCATAGCTGTGGTTTATATCTGTTTATTGCTGGGTCGTATTTCCCACTGTGCCCCGACTCGACCGTATATTTACCCAGTCTGTTTGTAATGTGTGTATGGATTTTCCTCAGTATTTTTTTTTTTTGCTAAGTTATGAACATTCTGATTCTTGCGTCCTGATGCCCGATCTCAAGGGTGTCTTTCTCATTGCCTAACTAAACAACCGGAAATGGAGACAGAATGCCAAATTGTGTTCACATTGTGTGACACCGATTTACACGTCCTCCAGCGCAGCAAACAGTTCCTATTTTCCTGTGTCCACGTCGACATTTGATTTTACACATTTAAATATTTTTGCCGGCGCGATGGGGGGAGAAATGAGACATCATAGTTTTGCTTCACTTTTCCTGACGTACAAATAATATCGGGCATCTGTTCGTAAGACTTGTTGTTCATTCATTTTCTTCTACACGATGCCTGTTCACGAATTTTGCCTAGTTTTCTATTGAGCCATTTTCTTTTTATGAGTCATCTGTTAAAATTATGTATATATTCAGTATATTATACATTGCCTCTTCACTTTATTTATGGGCCTTTTGTGAAACATAAATTCTTACGTAACGCAGTGAAATTTATCAGTCTTAGTCTCTGGAGTATGCTGTATGTGTCTTGCTTAAACATTCCCTCCATATGCCCCAGTCGTGAGTATATTTTACACCTTCCTCTAAAAGTTTTGTAACTTTGCCTTCCACATTTAAGACTTCATCCATGCAAGATCTAACTTTTGACCTTGTTCATCGCCTCTATCATATGCTTTATTTCTACTACGCGAAACTCCCCTTATCTGGTAAAGAGACTGATAATCCTAACATATTTAGGTAAAGTGAGCATGTGCGTGCATAGAAATTCTTTTTCCAACCTCCCAGTAGTCGTTTGTTAGAAGACATAAGAAGGCTTGTCTTAACACACATATGCACGTAGGTGACACATCTGTCTTAATTCTTCAGACCTCAGGAAACTCTCCAAACCTATCAAAGCTTTTGATGGTCAGAACCATGGCTGACGTAGGTGAGATCATGGAATTCTGGATGATGTCACCGACAAGAGGAATCCCAGAAGAGGGGTTAGCCGGGTCTTACCGGGCGTGGGGGATGCCAGAGAAGTGTCTAGGGTCAGTGTTCAGTTTCAACCTTACGTGGTTAGTGACTATCAACTGAGATAGGGAGGCTTATGGGCTGAATGTTTGTGTCACTTTCAAAATCCATGTGGAAACCCTGTCCCCAGGGGGACAGTATTTGAAAGTGGGACCTTTGGGGTGCTTAGGTCACGAGGGCAAATGGGATTTGTGCGTTACGAAAGACACCCCAGCGAGTTCCCTGGTCCCCTCTGCCCCACGAAGACACGGTGAGAAGTCAGCCCACCTATCTCATCAGACCCCAGATCGGCCAACACATTGGTTTGGGGCTTCCCAGCCTCCAGAATGGGAGAAATAAATGTCTGATGCTCATACTAGTCAGTCGGTGGGACTTTTGCCACAGCGGCCAGAAGGGACTGATAAGTGGACGTACAGTGATAAACACAGGCTCCGTGGTTGAGGATGGGGGTGGGCCAGTCGGGATCCCAGTAGGAAAAGAAGACACACAAACCGGCTAATTCGGGGAATCTGGGGAGAGCTGGGTCTGGCGAAGGCCGCCTGGCCGGAGCCATAACTCTGGCGACGGGACATGGCCAACCCACTGGGACCCGACAGTTGCAGCTAAGGAGATACATTTCCAACCTCCCTCATCTCCCTCCTTCCCAGCTCTGGCTAATGCTCACCGCCGTTTGCCAAATGCAGTTGGAAGCCAGAAGCCTAAACCCAGCCTCCTCGGACCCCTGGCCGACAGCTGGAAGTTAGCGAGTGCTTTGGCAGAAGCAAACAGATGATAGGCAGCACCAGAGGGCAAGTTCGGGGGAAGGAAACAGGATGGAAACGTGAAGGGAACAGTTTGGCGAGACGTTTGAAGCCACAGGGTGAGCTCTTCCCCAGAGCTCCCGAGGCCATACCCCTCTCTCGGCACTCTCGTGTGGGTTTGAAACTTTTAGAGCCGAAAAAGTAAAGGAAGAAGGAGACGAAGAGGAGGAGGAGGAGGGCGCTGGCATCCTAGAGGTGCCAGTCGAAGCTAAGCCTTACAGCGAAGTCATACGCGTGTTGCTTTCTTGTCGTGGGAAGCTCCGATTAGAGCACAGTAGAGGGGCCGTAATAGCTGTGAAGACAAGAACCCGGCTCAGAAAAAAGGGGCGGGGAAGCAGAGACACAGCAGAAGCCCGCCCGCGAGGCCGCTGGCCAGCAGGCAGGGGCAGAGACGCCCGCGCAGGGGTGGGGATGACGAGCAGCCCCCCTGAGCGGCCGGCCACGCCGGTGGGAAAGACAGTGAATGCCAGGGCAGGGAAGAGGGGAGGAGTAGCAGCCACAAAAGGCACCCTCCAGCTCTCCGAGGGGAGAGGTCCTGTGACCCTGGAGCCACAGTCCCTCTGGTAAGACTCCCCAGTGTTTCCTGCCTCCTCCAAGCCCCTGATACTCACCCTCACAGGGGGAGCCTGGAGCATCCTGGACTACGCCATCATTTGACATTTCAATTTTTTTTTCTTTTTTAACTAATATCTCCAGCGATCATTCAGTTAGTACATTTGGGGACTGTAGTTTAAGCCTGGGTCTGTTTGATTCCGAAACAGTTGGGAGTTTTCACATCCTGGGGCTGACTTGTGTTTCAGACGACCCAGAGAATTTCCGTCTGAATAAAACACAGCGCCTAGATACGGGTCAAGTTCTTAGGCATTAAGTTCAATTTCTGCCTGTGTATTATTAGCTTTGCTGCTTTGGTAAGATAATAAAGACACGTATTGTTAAAGTAAAAGTGGGAAATTGGGCAGCGAGAAGAAACATATCATGGACTAATAAACAGGTTGAGTGAATCTAAACTTAATTCTTCAAAATATATTCTTACTAATTTTCCATAGTTTTTCTTTTTTTCCCCATAGTTAAAAAAAATAAGTTCATGTATTTATTTTGAGAGAGAGAGAGAGAGAGTACGAATGACAGAGGGGCAGAGAGAGAGGGAGAGAGAACTCCAAGCAGGCTCCACACTCCCAGTGCAGAGCCTGAGGCGGGGATCGAACTCACGAACCGTGAGATCATGACCTGAACTGAGATCAAGAGTCAGACGCTTAATTTAAATCCGCCGATCTAGCTGATCTTCGAACAGTTGCACGAAATTTCATCTGAGGGAGAGTGGAATCTCTCTGGTGGGTAAAGGAGCTCGGAACGCATCACGGGCACACTTTTTCCCAAGCCGGCGTCATCTGCGAGTTGTTGAACATACTCTAAATTGGGCCAAAGTCAAAGGAGACCCCCCCCCCCCCGCCGGCGTGAATGTCCCCGTCACAGGCAGCCCAGCCGCTCTATCCCAGCGCCCTTCAGTCCTCTGCCTCCTCCCTGGGGGCCAGCCAAGCTTGCTAATAAGCACTTTCGACTTTATTAAGAAGTGTCACTTACCAAACAAAAGCTTTTCAAAAGCAGGAAAATCAGGGGCTTTGCTTCCCTCTGACTCCTGCAGGCTGACGAAAGTGGACCCTGACTAATTACGTTTCTCCCACGTGTGTTTCTTGGAAACTTCGGCAGGGGTGTGTCAGATTTATAATGGCTATTAACAAGAGTGAGCGCCCCGTGTCCATCCGCATACATAATTTATGCTAATGGACGCACTTTCTGTGCCTGCAACTTCAAGTTCGTCATCGAAAGCACCCAACTACCTGACAAGGACTGAATGCAGGCTTTGGTTGCAGAGCTAATTGCTTTTACATTTCCTCTGCTATTCGCCAGCATAGACTTCTTTATACGTGGATTTCTTACCAAATGGCTTCCAAATGAGTATTTAAAGTCACCGTGTGGGATGAACCCCGAGCTCCCACTTTGATGCGGTCAGGAGATTCTGGGACATTTTCTGCCTGCTTGTTTCCCCCCCGGTCCGTCCGTCCCTGACTGATCGCTTTGGAAAATACAGCAAAAGTAAATTATTGCAGGTATGAAATTTCCAAAACACAAAACATAGTCGGTAGGATTCTTTAACATGTTTAGACTAGACACACATAAAATTACTCACTGTCAGGTCCCTGTACAAGCTCTAACTCCCGGGGCGCCTGGGTGGCTCAGTCGGTTAAGCAACTGACTTTGGCTCAGGTCACGATCTCACGGTTTGTGGGTTCGAGCCGCGCATCGGGCTCTGTGCTAACAGCTTGGAGCCCGGAGCCTGCTTCAGATTCTGTGTCTCCCTCTCTCTCTCTGTCTCTCAAAAATAAACATCAAAAACAATTTTTTTTTTTTAAAGCTCTCTCAATTCCTTTTTGTATGTCGTTGCAGACCAGTGACAAATAGTTCAGGAGGAAGGAACCCCTCTTCACAGGCCCATCCGGAGTGTCACTGCCCCAGACAACAATTCATAAAGGAACGTGTGCCACTTTCAAGTTCGAAGATGCCTAGAAAGTTAATGAAAGTGTACCCTGACTTTGCCTAAACTGCGTGGGTTTATGGAAGCTGCTAACGTGCCCTAGATTTTATACCCGAAGAGCTGGCCCAGAGCAGAGGACCCATGAGCCCCGGATTTTCTTTTGAATCACATTTGGTTAATCACTGGACCGTGTGGCTAAATGTCTTTAAGACCCTGTTAAAAAATCAGAATTTAGGAAGTAGCTTCCTGAGGACGGGTGCTGCCCGGGTGCCCGAAAGACTTCACTCTGGCCCCTTCGCCGCCTCCCCGCTGCCATCACTGGTCTAAACCGGCACCTTCGTGCTGTCATCCAAACTTCTGCAAAAACTCTACCCGCGGTTCCTCTCTGCTTCCTTCCCCCTCACCCCGTGCTCAGGTCCCTTCCATGGCTCACCACCATGGCGGCTTCGGGACCTCGAGGCGGCTCACCATGGCATGAAGGTCTCGTCTGCCCAGCATCTTTGTTTCACTCTCTCAACCCTCCCTGAACACACAGTCGTGTCGGAAAAACTCTGAAGTCTGAGCAACCCTAGATCCACGCAGGCCAGACATCTTTAAACCCAATACTTTCAAAAAGCATCGGTCGTCTTGGCCAGAAGCTAGGGAGCAACTCATCATTCTGCAAATCCGTAAGGAAAGGGAAGACAGGCATTTATTCCCCCTTGGCTGTACGGAGCTACACCTCAGGACCATCCAACAGTTGATGGGGGACGGGGTGGGGGAGCTTCTTTAAAGAATTATTCCAACCAATGGACAAAGAAAATGCCATCTGCTCGCAACCCCCCAGTGGCCTAAGGGCTCTCGGCCATAGTCAGCACTGGGAGTATCTCACCACCTGAATCCGAGCAAGCTTCTAGATCCGGCTACGTGTTCCAGAAAGTCCGCCAGGTGGTGAAGTATCCTCTGCACGCCCCGAGGGTGCAGCTGGCAAAATCGAGACCATGGGGACTCTGCCATATTCCAATTTCTCCCCAGATAAAGGGCCGGGGGGAAAAAAGAGACAGGGAGACGGAAACCCATAGACGAACGTGCATGTAAATGGCGTATCGACCGGATGTCGTCTGTAGACCGTGTTTGGCTTTCGACTTGGATTCACCAAGCTACCTCCCTACCCATCTACGAATGAGACAATTGAGACAGTTTGGACCTTTAACATCGGGGTTAAGTTGTGCTGACCACCGTATTAGTTGGATAGTGGTACTGTGGCCAGTGTTTTAAGAGCTTCTCTCCTTTGGAGACGCATAATCAAAGGCTGCAAATGAAATTATGCAGTGCCTATGTTTAATTCAAAATACACCGGTTGGGGAAGAATATAGATAAAACCAGATTAAGAGTTAATAACTGACACTGGGTCCTTTATTCTGTTCTTTATAATACTATGTTTGAATTTTCATAATAAAATTTTTTTTAAATTTTTTAATCTTTATTTTTGCGAGAGAGAGAGAGAGAGAGAGAGACAGTGTGTGAGCGGGGGAGGGGCAGAGAGAGAGGGAGACGCAGAATCCAGGCTCACAGAAAGCAGGCTCCAGGCTCCGAGCTGTCAGCACAGAGCCCGACGCGGGGCTCAAATTCATGAATTGTGAGATCACAACCTGAGCTGAAGTTGGATACTTAATCGACTGAGCCACCCAGGCGTCCCGAATGTTTATTTATTTTTGAGAGAGAGAGTATGAGTAGGGAGGGGCAGAGAGAGGGAGACACAGAATCCAAGGAGGCTCCAGGCTCCAAGCTGTCAGCACAGAGCCCGATGCGGGGCTCGAACTCACAGACCATGAGATCATGACCTGAGCCAAAGTCAGACGCTTAACCGACTGAGCCACCCAGGCACCCCTAAAATATTGTTTTAATCACCTATAATTTCAGGATCTAGAAGAATCACCCCTTATAACTTTTTAGCCAGTATTTTTCTGTGAATATGTATAAATATATGCATATAATACATCCATGTAATTCATATCTAATTTGACTTTAAAAAGAGGCAATTTTATACCTATGCTTCTAGTCTACCATTGGCACACAACAGGACATCAAGAGAATTTTTCATATCGTTAAATATTCTTCTACAGTATTATTTTAATGACTTCAAAGGGTCCTGTTACACACAATAATTTTTTACTATGTGTACTCTATATTTTTTATCATTTATATTATTTCTCCTATGTTGCTATTATAAATAATGCCACATAGAACTTCCTTGTTTGTTGCCTGTTGGTTTTTAAAAACATTTTCTTAACATTTATTCATTTTTGAGAGTAAGAGACAGAGCATGAGCAGGGGAGGGGCAGAGAGAGAGGGAGACACAGAATCCGAAGCAGGTTCCAGGCTCCCAGCCGTCAGCACAGAGCCCGACGCGGGGCTGGAACCCACGAACCGCGAGATCATGACCTGAGCCGAAGTGGGACGCTCAACCGACTGAGCCCCCCAGGCGCCCCTGTTGACTTTGTTTTTAATTATCAGTTTTCTCAGGAAACAGTTCAGGTCGAGCGAAATGAAAGACACAAAGGTTTGCAGACTCCGCGCACGGGTTTCTGCTTCGCCCCGGTGCTCATGCACGTGTGCCCATGTTGTCCACCACACGCCCACCCACCTCCTCCCTCCTCCCTGCGCAGTGGATACTCTCAACGTTACGAAAGTGGATGAAAGCCTTTTTACACTGAATTTTCATCTTAATCCAGGGCAGCGCATCACCAGTGAGCAACCTTCCTTCTAGAAGGGGGGATGTCGGTGGCCAACTGTTCTCAAAGCCGACCTTGCCACGCAGAAACTGTTGGGCCACGCGCCCTGGAGCGCGGAGAAGTAAGTGAAACGTCCGAATAACCCGTCGCGTGCCACCGACCGTGACACGTGTCCTGATATCTGAGGCCAAACATGTGGCCGTTGTCTCGTCTTACTTTTCAGGAGAGTTCGGGGTCTGCTTCCTCTCCTTAACGTATTTACTTAGCCACCTACTCAGTATGTCATTTCCTCATTTGGAAATATTTTTCCAACCGCCTAATATTCAAGGCGCTGTTGGGAACTGACTTGTAATTTGAAACGAGAATGGATCCGACCTTCGGAAAAGCTGGGTGTAGATCTGTGTAGCCAGCCACACCACCTGTATCTTCATGCTAATCAGAGGGACACAGGAGACGCTACGGGGACAGAGAGATGCGCACAATTGGTACTTTTCTGGGAAGATTGGAAAGCATTAGTGAAGGGCATGCAAACCCCACGCCCGTGAAGTAAGAGTCTATTTGCCCCAGGGTGGATGGAAGCAGATGTGCAAAGGCCCTGTGGTCCCAGCTCCGGTCACCTGCTCCCTTCACAGACGTGTGCCTCCGTCAGGTGGGGTAGTGAGGACTACACTTCGGTCTTGTTTCCAAAAATTGCAGAAGCAGGTTTTTTAAAAGGCTTCTGAGGAATTCTGGACGGCAGTGGGTTGTCTCTGATGCCGGAGACAGAACCCAAAATCAGTGCAAAGGTTTGAAAAAGAAAAAGTGTGTAGCTAAATCTGCCCTGGGGGAGAAAATTACATCTTTTTTTTTTTTTTTTTAATGACCAGGAGGATTTGGGCCCTTGAAATTCCAAAGACGTGACTTTTTTCCTTCATTGTTCTATACGTTTAAAGTGACGGCTTTCTTTTCCTTCTGGCATTTGAGGAAGAGTCCTTGGGAAGGGCAAATGAGAAGATAAAAGGCCTCTCTGTGTCTCTGTCTCTTCTCTCTCTGTCTCTCTTTGTCTCTCTGTCTCTCTGTCTCTGTCTCTCTCTGCCTCCGCAGTCTCATGGTTGAATTTGCCCGAGTGAGATGCGCAAATATGATTCCAGTCCAATCACCTGCAGAATTTAAGGCAAGTAATAATTTAAAACGCTTAAAGGCTAGACAGCAAGTAATCCTTGGAGACGACAAGTAAAAATAAAAACCCATGAACCGCAAGTCAAGCCAACAAGAACCCTGAAACAATAGCCGTAAAGCAAAGGAAAGATACATTCGAAACAAACAAAGAACAAGATGAAAACTTAAACCAAGTGTCTGTTTTAAGTAATTGCTGAGCTGGAAGCTGGAAGCCCTGCTTTGAAAATATTCAGGTGATACAATGTTGAATTCAGTTAAAAATGCACATTCCTGAGGGGCGCCTGGCTGGCTCAGTCCGCAGAGCATATGCCTCTTGATCTTGGGGTCAAGAGTTCGAGCCCCACGTTGGGGGTAGACGTTTAATTAATAAATAAAGGGGGGCATTTAAAAAAAACTATAGGGGCGCCTGGGTGGCTGAGTCGGTTAAGCGTCCGACTTCAGCTCAGGTCATGATCTCACGCTTTGTGGGTTTGAGCCCTGCATGGGGCTCTGTGCCGACAGCTCGGAGCCTGGAGCCTGTTCCGGATTCTGTGTCTCCCTCTCTCTCTGCCCCTCCCCTGCTCACGCTCTCTCTCTCTCTCCCTCTCTCAAAAATAAATAAATGTTAAAGAAACAAAAAAAGAACGTTCCTGCATTCCTTTCCGTAGACACAAGCACCGTGAACAGTGCTTGGCATGTATGTAAGAGCATTTAAATGTGCTGACATGCGTTCCCCTGTTTTGTTTCCTCTCGTGTGACTGCCCGCCTTTCTCCAGGGGAATCAGGATTTTCACAAAACGGGCCGGGAGAGCACGTATCCCCCCCTGCACGCACGAGGAATCGGGGCAGGGTTTTGAGTCTGCAGCAAGATAAAGGTTTTGAAAGCCTGAGTTTGTCATTAGAGAAAGTATTTTCTCAATTAAAAAAAAAAAATGTAGGTGTGGCCTACTGATTTGGCAGTTAAGCGTTCTAGAACAGAAAGGAAACACAGGCGGGTGTGCACGCGGCGGAGGCCCTTGCCCACACCCGCCTGCAAAACCCTCTTTTCTCTTCCCAGAGGAGAGAGCTCAAAACTCCTTCCCGTGGTCCCTCGGTCCCTCCCGGGGGACGAAGACTTGCGGGCTGGGTCACACATCGTGGCCACAGAACGTGGGAATCTAAGGAAAGTGAGGCTGATACCCCATCTCCGTGGCCCCGTTCACGAGTGTCACTGGGCTTACAGTCACATCCCAAACCCCCCCGGGGGGCGTTACTAACACCGCACAGCCAGGCCAGGCCTACACGTCAGGGGAAGGCAACTAGTGACTTCCTTGTGACCTGGCCTGGGGATTCTGCCAAGGGGCCAAAGAAGCCACAGGGTTAGGGGTTGTATGGAAGGACGTCACTGGCCAGAGTGGTGCTAGGCCTGGGATGAGGGGCCGGTGTCCCGTGCGGCCCGCACATCTGGGGAACTTGGGGCAGGCCTTCTAGAAGACGGACGGCAAGCTCATGGAATGAGTCAGACCAGCACATCACAGCCTCTCCAGGAACCCGGGGTCCCGTCGTTCCCCCGATCCCACAGAGGCTGCCTCCTACAGCCCCTGATGGCTCACTCGGGTCCTGAAGACAGGGTGGCCCAGGTGACATGCGGTGTCCCCCTCCTGGGAGCCGTGAGTGTATGCGATCAGTAGACCACCGTTGGCAACCTCTGCAGGCCGTCGAGTATATGTATTCGGCCAAGACGGGATGTTGAAACGGCCCAGATGGTTTCTTCAGCACAACGGCCTTAAAAGGACTCCACGCCAGGCTCGGGAACTCTCTCTTGCCCCCCCAGAAGCCACCGCAAGAATCTGAGGATAGTCCTGTCCGTGAGGTCATAGACCCCCTTCTCCCAGAGCTGTGCAGGGAGCTGGGGAGGCGTTCTGTCCCCCCCGCTACTGAGTGAGTGGGGCAATGATACAAAGACCAAAGAAGCCACATTTTTGCGCTGCAAATCTGAGTGTCATCGAGGAATGTCGAGACCGAATTCACACAGAGGCCTACCTAGCCAACCTTTTAAAAAATTTCAGAATGACAAATGTAAATGGATGAAGTTTTCCGTGAAAGACTTAACCTCATGGAGTGGGCAAAACAAAAACAAAAAAAAGTCCAAGTTGAGGCTATTTAAAAATGAATGGGGGGAGCCTCTGGGGGGCTCAGTCGGTTGAACGTCCAAGGAACTCACAGTTTGTGATATCGAGCCCTGCGTCAGGCTCTGTGCTGTTAGCACAGGGATTCTCTGTGTCCCTCTGTCTCTCTGCCCCTTCCCTGCTCTCTCTCTCTCTCTCTCTCTCTCTCTCTCTCTTTCAAAATAAACTTTTAGGGGAAAAAAACTAATAAAAAATAAAAATAAAAAATGAATTTTTAAAACCAAGCAAGATGAAACAATTTAGGTTAGACACGGGTGTATTGCATTTGACAATTGATGTGAAAAATATTGAACAACACAAAATGAAGTCACAATTACAAAATGGAACTATTGGCATGAGGAACTATTGTCACAGACCTTTATGTGATGAATGATATATTCTCAAAATTAAAAAAAGCAAAAATTTTTTTTTTCATTTTATGAAAAATTCAGAGCAAAATTTAATGTCTTGATTTTACTTTTCTTCCCGGGGGGAAAAAAAATCCCCAAGTATGTTTCTTTCCTGACATTTGCATGTCGTGTGTATGTTTACGTCCTGGTATGTTTTTGTCATTGCCATGTTCTGTTCTGAAATGTGTTCAGCCTTCGATCCGAGGCCAGGATTTTCTCGAGGAACAGGTGCATCACGTAAGCACAGTTGGTGATCTCTGGGCTCGGTGCCATCTGACTAACGCAAGGGAAGGAGAGGGAGCCGGCACGTGGGGAGATGTCACCAGCAGCAACTCTTTGGGGGCAGTTTCCCCTCCCCTTTGTGGTACCCTTGGAGTGGCCAGGCCCCCTCGGTGCAGGAATAGTCTCCCTTCATCTTGGACCTGTGCCCCCAGGTGCCAAGCTTTGCAGCAAAATGTCTCCTAAGTGTCTGTCCACTGATGGATGAAAATGTGAGACACACACACACACACACACACACACAGGAATATTGTTCAGCCATAAAAAAGAGGGAACTCTGGCCAAGTGCCACAACCTGGATGGACCTTGAAGGCACCGAAATAAGACAGAAAAAGACCAATGCCATATGATCTCACTTATGTGTAGATCTATATGTAGATTAAAAAAAAGATGAAAACAAACAAAAACTGAACCCACAGATACAAGAACAGATGGGTGGTTCCCCGAGGTGGGAGGCAGGGGTGTGTGAAATAAATAGAGGGGGTCAGAAGATACAAACCTTCGGTTCGAAGATCGACAAAACCTGGGGGCGTAACTCCCGGGGGAGATTATAGTTAATAATACTGTCTCGTGAGTACTGAAAGTTGCTAAGAGAGCGGATCTTGAAAGTTCTTACCGCAAGAAGAAAGTTTTCACGCGTGTGTGAAGTGAGATGCCAACTTAGACCCACCGTGGTGGTCATTTGGCAGTAGAAGCCAACCCTGAATCATGACGCCGTATGCCAACACTAGGATAGCATTATATGTCAACTATATCTCAATGAAATAAACAAATAAAATAAAATGCCAGGATCCCCAACCCCAGGAATTCTGATTCCAGAAGGGGCTGAAGACGCGGCATTTTTGATAACCACCCTAGGGTCTAAGCCTCTCAGATACTGCTCCTCAGCCCGGGCTACACATCGGGATCAGCTGGGAAAGTCTGGGGGAATTTTTACCGCCTGTGTCCTTGTCCCAGACATGCTGACGTATCCGTGTGCTTGTGTGGCCCGGACACTGGGCATTTTACAAGTTTCTGGGTGAGACTGATGTGCAGTCAGGGGCTGCACAGCCCGGCAGTAAGCCAGTGTTTCTCAGAGTGTGGTCCAGGGACCCACAGCACCAGCATCCCCGGGAACTTGCTGGAAATTAAAAAAAAAAAAAAAAAAAAAAAAGAATAAAACAAAGCAAAACAAACCTGAGTCTCCTTGGAAACCATTCTCAGGAACCACTGCTTTGGCTTTGACTAGTTCTGTGCTATTACTGAAGTCAGAGTCCTTTGACCCCGCCCACAGCAGCAAATGTCAAAGATCAAAGATTCCATGTAAAATACAGAACCTCACAGAATTTAAGAGTCATACAAGATTTAAGGGGAAAAAAATTAAGCCTTTTACTGGAGGACATAAAAAAAGATGGGTGGCAGGGGGAAAGGAAGGATTTTGATATGGATATAGAAAAACACACCATAATCCTAGGTGGGGCTAGCCAATATTTTTAATCAATTCCCATTAAAAAAAAAATCTATCAGGGCGCCTGGGTGGCTCAGTCTGTTAAGCATCCTACTTCGGCTCAGGTCATGATCTTGCAGTTCGTGGGTTCGAGCCCCGCGTCGGGCTCCGTGCTGACAGCTCAGAGCCTGGCGCCTGCTTCGGATTCCGTGTCTCCCTCTCCTCTGCCCCTCGCCCTCTCTCTTTCTCTCTCTCTCTCAAAAATAAATAAACATTAAAAATTTTTTTAATCTATCAATTAGTGCAACTCCAATTCTATTCACAGGTATAATTTCTTTGGAGGGTAAGGAGAGAAAGGAGAGAATGTAGGGAGGTTGAACACAAAAGTTTTTACAAGTGATGAATCACGGGAACCTACTCCCAGAACTAAGAGCACACTGTATACATTGTATGTTAGCCAACTTGACAATAAATTGTATATTTAAAAAAAAAATGGTTTTAAGTTAAAAAAAAACCGAAAGGTTTTATAAAAAGCAAAAATAATTATAGAACTGTTAACCAGGCAACGAAAAGAGTGTAGAAATTTTAAATTAAAGGAATTGGGAAAGCTATAACAAGCAAACACAAGGAAGAGAATAAGGCTAGCAGGGGGTAAAAAAGATTTCAAGAGAATTTAATTTCCTGAGATACACTTGCAGTTGCAAACGTGCTCTTTACGAATCTTTGAATTAAATGGACTCCCTCTCAAGTGCTCGCTCCTTGAGATTGCTCCCCAGTCATGGCGGTCCCAGCTGTGGGTGTGTGGCGAATTTCGGGCACGCGGTCACAGGCAGGCTTGGGTTTCAATCCCCTCGCTGACTAGCGATGGCGGGTACAGGTGGGCTTTTGACCGGTTCGTATCCAGGTGTTGGAGACGACGCCCCATTTTCTCTTCCAGTCCCAGACAACAGGTGTCGAAGTATCTGGGTGTTTTCAGAACCACATTGCCCTAGTGGAATGGATCGGTCAGTCAGTCGATCAATAACCGATCTTCGAATAGCATAAACCCAGGCTGTGTGGCCCCTACGTTGTTGTTCTGAGCGGGAACAGAGGAAGCCACAAAGAGGACGTGTTACAATTCACTTTCCCGGCTCCACGGTCAGGGCCGCGCTGAGAGGGGCCGGAGGGAGTCCAAGAGAGAAAGAACAAAGAATTATCTTGGATTCATTGGGGGATGGGGGGCCGGTTGCAGGCAGCTGGGTCGACTGTGCAGAAGACAAACACTGTCTTTAGCAATGGCCACAAACAGTCCTCTTTTGCGTGATGGAAACACACTCACACCGTTGTTATTGCTGAAGTATTTTACAACAGCGGGCGAAAATTCCTCCAGGGAACATAAGCCTGAAAAGGGAACAAAACCCACCATATCTAGGTTAGGTGATCACTTAGTTTTTCAGCACACAAAAAAATTCAGAACAGTGAAAAAGAATCATGCTGGTCTTTTCATCCGTTTTCTCCCTTGTGTTGATTCCGCCAGCTCGAAGAGTTATTTCGAGAACTGTTTTCACACATCCACTGATTTTGTTTCTTTTTTTAAGCTTTCTAGCGGCAAAACCCAAGCTGTCGATTGCAGCTATGGAGATAAACAGAGATCTGAAAGCCATCATTTTGAAGTCTTCTTCTCTTTTACCTTTTCCTCACAGGATGAAGCTACCCTAAGTGCACGATAGATCACCTGGGGAGCTTTTCAAAAACTCCCGATGCTCGGGACACATCCAAGGCCAATTAAATGTGAACCTTGTGAGGCGTGCACCAGGCATGGAAGAAGGGGAATGCCTCCTGGCAGCAACATTGTCTTGGGACCCAGATTCGTGGGTATTTTCTAGGTCATCATAATAAGGCTTTATGCTGAAATAGCTTTTCCTTCTCTCGCCCATATTATCTCATTTGGTCCTCACCGGAAGCTGTGCGGTGGGCTTTGTTCTCTCTGTTTTACAAACGAGGACACTAAAGTTCCAAGGCACTGGTAAATGCCAGACCCAAGTGTATTGCCCAATGACCTGAATCCAAGGGAGAAGTAGATCTCTCTGACCTAGACCCTTCACCAGTCTCCCCGGTGACCTAACCCTCTTTGCAGAAATCCTGTAGAAGAGAATGGCTGGGTCCGAGGAGCACCGGTGAAGGTCCCCTTGCCATCCCTATCATTCTTCTTCTTCGGAGAGTCCTGTAGCTGGCGGTGAGTGTTGAATTCTTAGCACGATTATAATTCTTCACACAGTGGGAATTGCATGGGAAATTGTATAGGAAACACACAGACTCGCACAATCCTATGAGATGCTAGAAAATGTGTATCGATTTCCGCCCCTGGCTCCTGACCTGGCGCTCCGAAAGCCCCTGTCATTTGCCGGGTGACAGGGACATCTTTGATTGTAGAGCGGTGACTCTGGGTGGCTCCCAGGCGGCTCCTGGATGGGAACCGGTCACGGGCAGACCCAGCCCTGATCAGAAACTTGGAGTGTCCAATTCTACCTTCCATTCTCTTAAGAAGGGAGAGTGGCTGGAAACGGAGGTCATGACTGATCGTGCCTCCGTAGAAATCCGTCATCCAGCCTCCATAAAAAGCCGCCAAGTACAGTACGCCCTTCCCCACACCTCGCCCTACGCACCTCTCCCATCTGATGTTCATCTGTATCCCTCATCATATCCTTTAATAAACTGGTAAATGTGAGTGAGTGTTTCCCTGAGTTTTGGGCCACTTTAGCAAATTAGTCACCTGGAGGGGCTCTTTGGAACCTCTGGTCTATACCTAGCTCAGGTGACAATCTGGCTCCGGGTAGACAAGTGTCAGGATCGAGTTAAATTATAGGACACCCAGCGTGTATGGCGGAGAGTGGCTAGGAGGGGGGAAAAGCCCACACACGTTGGGGAACCAGAAGTGCCAGAAACGAGGTATGGATGTAAAATTAAAGGTGACATAGGAAAGAAACGTGGGTGGAAAAACTTGGGTAAGTTTTTCCTTAACAAACCCATAATTTGGGGGGGGGGAAACACTCACAAAACTGGGGCGGTCTTCAAATCATCACGTGGTTAGACAGGGTCTCGGTGATGTGCATCACTACCTCTTATGATAAAGCAATATGAGCCCGATAGTGTTTGGTCTATTTCAGAAGCTATGAAACACTGTTAACTTCATTATGATAATAGGTGTGGAAATTACCTGGAGAGGGTATCCACTCTTTCTTTCATTGTCAGCATTGATTCCATGATTGGCCGGACGGGGGGACCTTTTCTGCATAACCAAGTGCCTAGCTGCAGGATAGAAGAGTGTGCCCTGGGTAGAAGAGGACAGTTCATTGGGCCAGAATGTTAAGATTGAAAGCGATCAAAAACCGTGATGACTCGTAGAATTAGGATATTAAGACACGAGCGGGAACGGGGTCCTCTGAAAATCCTCGCCCTGAAAGGCAAAGGCAGTATTGACAAAATGGCAAAGTCGACTTCTTCGAAACTCTAGAAATTAACCAAAGGCTTGCAATGGACCGTTGACGCAAGAAAAATGGCGGATGGATGTTACACTGAATGTTAACTAATCGGAATTCAAATTAAAACTTAAAAAACAATTTTTTTTAACTTTTTGGTAGAATGGTGGTTATGTGGTGGAATCGTGATCAAAAATAGTGAGCTTTGTGACATTTTAATTGGCCCTATTACTATGACATTTGCCCTATTACCGTGATCTCCTAAACTCCGTGGTACCCTTGAAAACGAGCACCCCGCAATCACAGCGAGACAAACAGCCTAATCAGGCACTAGAAGGGTGGAATCTCTTTCAAAAACCATTCTCAGAGAACTATCACTACTTGACCCAACTGGAAAACAGCACACGCAAGGCTTGTCTTTACTTGACCTGGCTCAGCGGTCACCCAGTGCTAATAACCTTGTACCCAGTGGCGTTTATTTTTTTAATAAAAGCAACAATTGTTTAATATTGCTGCTAATTGTTTAACATTATTATGGCCTCGGGGGGCAATAAAAACTAAAGCAAACAATAAGCAGGCCAAATTTTTGAAAGGAAAAGCTAAGGAGTAAGAGATTTTCATAGGATGCTTTGAAACGCTGCATCACATTCCTGGGAATCTGGAAAGCAACACCTACATGTAGGGCTGTGCCCGAGCCCACAGCGTGCACCTGCTCAGGAAAGACCTAAGAAGGTTTTGGGGCGCCTGGGTGGCTCGGACGGTTAAGCGTCTGACTTCAGCTGAGGAGATGATCTCGCACTTCGTGGGTTCGAGCCCCGCGTTGGACTCTGTGCTGACAGCTCAGAGCCTGGAGCCTGCTTCAGATTCTGCGTCTCCCTCTCTCTCTGCCCCTCCCCTGCACATGGTCTATCTGTCTGTCTCTCTCTCAGTCTCTCTCTCTCTCTCTCTCTCAACAATAAATAAATGTTTTTTAAAAAAAAAAATTTGAAAGAAGGTTTTAAGCTCTCGCATCTGGCTTAAATTGAGGCTGTATGCAAATAGGAGAGAAGACTAAGGCAGAGTTGTGAGCTATGTGGTTGCCCTGACATACACACAGAGCTCACAGCAAAGACAGGGACACTTACTAACTCTTGGAATTTGAGGAAATCTGTGTCCAATCACTAGCCGAACACTACATTAACTAAACAAAGATGTCAGTGGTCACACATGAGAAAGCACACAGACTTTACAGAATTAATTCAGGAAAGAGATTTAAACACACACACACACACACACACGCACCCATGTCAACAACAACAAAACAGCAACAATAATAAATACACAGAAGAGGAGATTCTCTTTTCAAGAGTTGCCACATTATATCATTTAAAACGTCCAGTTTTCAACAACCAAAAATATGAGATATACAAAGACACAAGAAAGTGTGACCCAAACAGAGGGAAAAGAAAAGTCGATGGAAATGGTTCTTGAGAAAGTCCATATGTTGGACTTACTAATCACGTTAAATATTTTATTTGAAATGCATTAAAAAACTAGAGGTCAAAAAAAAGCACAATCTATCAAAGAAGAAAAAAGTCGATACATTGGACTTTGTTACAATTAAAACCTCCTCTTTGGGGCGCCTGGGTGGCGCAGTCGGTTAAGCGTCCGACTTCAGCCAGGTCACGATCTCGCGGTCCGTGAGTTCGAGCCCCGCGTCGGGCTCTGGGCTGATGGCTCAGAGCCTGGAGCCTGTTTCCGATTCTGTGTCTCCCTCTCTCTCTGCCCCTCCCCCATTCATGCTCTGTCTCTCTCTGTCCCAAAAATAAATAAACGTTGAAAAAAAAATTTAAAAACCTCCTCTGTAAAATACATTTTTGAGAAAAAGAAAAGACACATCACAGACTGAGGAAAATATTTGTAAACTACATATCTGCTAAAGGACTGGTGTTCAAGATACAAAGTGATTCTTAAAACCCAACAGCAAGAACACCCAATTAAAAATGGGCAAAAGATATGAACAGACACCTCACCAGAGAAAACACACAGATGGCAAATAAGCATATAAAAACATCATATGTCACAACACCGAGATACCATTGCACAGCTAATATCACACTTATGGCGAAAAGCTAATACGCTCCTAGTAAGATTACAAACAGGACAAGGATGCCTGTTCTCACCGCTACTCAACATTGGGCAGAGTCTCTAGCCAGGGCAGTTAGGCAAGGAAAAGAAGTAGAAGGCATTCGGATTGTAACAAAAGAAGCAAGCCTACCGCTGAGATGACAGAATTTTGTTTGTAGAAAATCCTAAAGAATCAAGAAAAAATATGCTAGAGCTAATAAATACATTCAACAGGCTGAAGTTACAAATCAATATACAAAAATCAAATGTCCTTCAATACACTAGCAACAAATAATTCAAAAATAAAACAGAAAGCAGTTCCATCTAGAATAGCATCACAAAGAATAAAATAATTTATAATGAATTTTTTAAAGGTGTATTACTTACACTCTAAAAACTGTAAAATATCATTGAAAGAAATTAAAGACCTACATAAATGGGAAGCTATCTCACGTTCATGGATCTGAAGATTTATTATTATTAAGATGGTAATACTCCTCAAATTGATCTACAGATTCAAGCCCTATCAGAATTCCAGCTGTCTTTCTTACAAAAAGTGACAGGGTGATAACAAAATTCACATGGAAATTCAAGGGACTCAGAGTAGTCAAAACAATCTTGAAATAAATACAAGGATAAATTTGGAGGACTTCCTGTTCCATATTTCAAAACTTACTGCAAACTGACAGTTAAACAAGACTGTGCCACTGGCATAAGAATAAACATATAAATCAATAAGGTAGAATTGGGAATCCAGAAGTAAACCTTTATATTTATGGTACATTGATTTTTGATAAAGGTACCAAGACAGTCCAATGAGGAAAAATTCAACAAAAGTTTCTAGGTTAACATGCAAGTGCGTAAGTTGGATCCCTACCTCACACCATGTACAAAAATGAACTCAAAATAGGTTTAAAAAAAAAATGTAAGAGCTAAAACTACAAAAATCTTAGAAAAAACATAGGTGTAAATCTTCACGACCTTACATTAGACAAATGGTTCCTTAGATATGATACCAAAAGCATGAACAACAGAAGGGGAAAAAAAGATAAATTGGACTCCAATTGGACTTCTTTTTTTAACTGAGTTTTACACTTTACAAGAATTAATTATATGGTACATAGATTGTTTCCCAATTAATTAAAAAAAAAAATTATACTGTTGACCAGAAGAAGCCAAACCTGAGACTTCCATTTGTGTAAATTTCAAAAGGCAAAACTAAACTATAAGTGCCCAGGATATATACTTAGTTGGTAAGACTACTACCAAAACACTTGTGTTTCAGAGGGCATTATCAACAAAATGAAAAGACAACGCACTGAATCGGAGAAAAGTATTTGCAAATCATATATCTGATAGGGGACTACAACCCAAAATATACAAATAACTCTTACAATTCAACAATAAAAAGACAAACAACCCAATAAGAAATGGACAAAGAATTCAAATAGACATGTCTCCAAAGATGACATACAAATGGCCAACAAGTACACGAAGAGACACTCAACCTCATTAGCCATCAGAGAAAGGCGAATCAACTACAACCGTGAGTTACCGCTTCACACCCGCCAGAATGGTTATGATCGAAACGATAGACAATAATAGGTGTGAGCAAGGATGTGAAGAAGTTGGAACTATCACACCTCACTACCCAAAATGGGGTATAAAACGGTGCAGTTGCTTGGATAAACAGTTTGGCAGTTCTTCAAATGGTTAAGCATAGGGTTACCATACGGTCCAGCCATAGACACGTTGGTTTACATCTAAGAGAAACGTGAACACATATGCATCCAAACACTTACATGCAAACGTTCACAGCAGGATAATTTTCAACAGCCAAAAAGTGGACACAGCCCAACCGTCCCTTGCCTCATGAAGGGATGAGGAAAACGTGACTCACCTTGACACTGAAATGTTAGTTCGTCGTAAAAAGAAATGAAGTTCTAATACATGCTTACTACATGGATGACCTTGAAAACAGTATGTTTCATGAAAGAAACCAGACGTGAAAGCTACGTGTCGTATGATCCCACTTACATGAAATAGCCAGAAGAGACAAATTCGTAGGGACAGAAAGTCGATCAGCAACTGCCAGGGGTCAGAGGAAGGAAGGAATGGGGAGTGACCGCCAATGGGACAGGGCTTCCTTTTGGAGAAATAAAAATGTTCTGGAATTAGACAGTGGGGATGGTGCACAACTCTGGGCAGATACTAAAAACCACTCAATTGTACACTTTAAATGGGTTAGTTTTGTGGCATGGGTATTATTTTTCAATTTTTTCAAAAAAGGAAAAAAACAACAACAACCATGTTGAGCCAAAGGAGGCAAACACAAGAATTCCACTTATATAAATTTCAGAAGACCAACCTTCACTACGCGTCTCAGGATGCATGCTTAGGCTATAACAAAGATTTTAAGTGATTATTATAATATCTAGGATAATGATTACTTTGGGGGTTTGGGGTTTGAAGGGAACCCACAAAGAGAGCTAAGGGTTGTGGGTAATGCTTTATTTTGGGGGGTGGGTGGTGGTGATCTGGCTGTTCGCTTTATGATGGTTTCATAAGTTGTACATTACGCAGCGTGCACGTTCCTATTATACGCTATATATGTAATAAGTGTTCTTTTACTTTACTAGGAAAAAAACCCATGAATTAGATGCACTACAACTTACTTAATCATCCCCATATTGTCGACATTTCGATTGCTTCCAATTTTTCATTATTCGTAGCAACATTGCAATTAACATTTTTGTGCAAAAATCTCTTTCCATGTTTTTATTAACTCAGAATAGATTTACATGGGGGGGTGCTCAGAGTCGAGGGATTCCAATATTTTGTCATTCATACGCATATTTGAGCCATCAAATACAGTTTGTTTTGTTACATGTGGTTTATTTCAACCCAATGTTCCAGTTTTCCAGGTCCTTTCTGGGTTCTAATTCTGTCTCTGGATGTGTTAGCTATCCCCGAGCCCTCTGAGACTTCTTCCTCTCAGTCAGGCTCACCGGTCTCTCGCTGCAAGCCTGGATTTGTGCAGTGAGCCTTGTTCTGCTTCCTCGCGGATACCCCATCAATGTCCGGCACCGTGTTGAGAGCCCTCATGATAAGGAAGGAGTTGCTGGGCTGGAGATTTGTAGCCTGTGACTGCCAGGCTCTGCTCGGCATCACACTCTTGATGCAACGCGTCCCCACTGGCAAGTAGGTGTTCGTGACTCTCGCGCAAACGCAAATGAACTCGTGCCAAATATTTTATTCAACTCCATTAAAGGGGGATCAGTAGGATGGTCACGTTCAGAGGACACCCGAACGTGTCATTTGCATCAGGTGAAGACGTGTTTAACATAAAGCTATTCCACCCTGATGGTAGATTTCGCTCTCCTGTGTGCGCTGTGAAATAACTCCGAAATCCGACTCGCGGCAGCACCAAGCCCGCGGGCCGTCACAGGTGTAATAATCAGCACTGTCATTTGTTCAGTCCTCAACAAATACCACGAGCAAAACCAGTAAAGGCCACTTTCAACTCACCAATTTCACTCCAGTGAGAGATGGAGGTTCCTGGTTGCCGAAAGTCTCGTGTCCACGAAAGGCTTTATATTTAAATACACCCTGAGATGCTATTTTTACCGGAATATTTTTTCCTTATTTGAATAAGAGGTCGCAGGGGACAAGGAGAGATAACAGAGACAAAAAGCCAGATTTGCAAACTTCTCTCCAGCGATAGATAAATAACATTTCACAGTTTACTAATGGATGCTGTTTACCGAACACTTACTACACGGCGATCACGTGCCGTAAGCCTTACAGATACTTGTTCAGGTAAGAACACTGACATGAGCTCTACCTTTTTGGCAAATTTCTAAGTACGTAAAACAGTATCAGTAACTACGAGTGCTGTGCCCTACAGTAAACCTCTAGAATTTGTTCATCTTAACGTAACCGAAAATCTCTACTCTTTGACTAATACTCCCTTGGCCCCTGGCATCCGCCATTTTACTCTCAGCATCTCCGAGCTTGACTATTTTGGATTTCTCATGTAAGTGCGATCGAGCAGTATTTTCGTCCTCCTGTGTCTGGCTTCTTTCACTCAGCTTAACACCCTCAAGGGCGATCCGGGTTGTCACACGTGGCAAGATTTCCTTCTTTTTTAAGTATTCCATTGTATGTACGCATGTACCACATTTTCTTTACCCAATGGTGCATCCATGGACATTTAGGTTGTTTCCACATCTTGGCTATCGTGAATAATGCTGAAGTCAACATGGGAGTGTGGATATGTCTTTGAGATCCTGATTTCAACCCTTTGGATTGGGTTGAAATCCAGAAGGAGGATTGTTGGAACACATAGTAGGCCTAAGTTTTTGAGGAACCTCCATACTGTTTTCCATAATGGCCGCACCAATTTATACTCGTCTCAGCAGTGCACGAGGGTTCCCTTTTCTCCACGTCTTTGCCAGTGCTTGCTATCTTTCGGATTTTGGTTAATAGTCATCCTAAAAGATATGAGGTGATACTTCCTAATGGTGGTTTTTTGATTTCCATTTCTCTGATGATTAGCGATGTGGGGCACCTTTTCATATAACTGTTGGTCATTTGTATGTCTCCTTTGGACATATGTCTATCTCATTTCTTTGCTCATTTCGAATTGGGTTATTTTATTTTAAGTGAATTGAATTTTATTTTATGTTTGCTATTGAGTTGTAGGAGTTCCCCCATATATTTTGGATATTGACTCTTTATCAGAGTTTTGCTCTTGTTTATTTTTGTATGGTTTGCCAATATTTTCTCTTATCCTGTGGGTTGTCTTTTCATGCTGTTTGTTTCTATTTTTGATTGTGCAGAACCTTCTTTCGTTTGATGTAGTTTCACTTGCCTATTTCTGCGTTTATTGTATGTGTTTTTGATGTCATATGCAAGAAACCGTTGCCAAAGCCAACGTCAAGAAGCTTTTCCCCTGTGTTTTCTTCTAGGAGTTTTGCTGTTTTAGATCTTGCGTTTGAGTCTCTAATCCATTTGCAGCTAATTTTTGTGTATGATGTAAGATAAGGGCCCAGTTTCATTCTTTTGCACATGGCTGGCCAGTTTTCCCAACACCATGTATTGAAGAGGTTGTCTTTTCTGCGTTGGGTTATCCTTGGCACCCTTGAATATCGGATGCACGCTTGTCAACACACATTTGCATATTTAATTTTAGAACCTGAAACAAGCCTTGGAGAAAACAGGCTAATAGAATACAGAGGTAACCAGAGTGAGCTGGGGCAGGGCTATTTCGGCCAGATGGCCGAAGGTGTCTCCAAGGCAGCCCCACGAGGAGGCCTGGGGAAGAATTTTCCGAGCAAGCCTTTGAGGTTGAGTGGAGTTTGGCATGTTTGAGAGGCTCCGAAAGAAGACCAGGGGTCATATTGGATGAGGACAAAGATGGGAAGCAAGGAAGAGGCCGTTTCAGGGTTTAAGTAGGAGAATAACGTCTCTGATTCATTTTTCAAAGATCATTCTGGAAGGATCGGAGAGGAATGTTGAAGCCACATAGAACCTCTGTTCTCTCTTAACCCCTTTCCCAGAATGGAAAAGTGGGCAGAAGATGATATCAAAAATTCACCGTACCAGCCAATCAAGTGTCCCAAGACACTTGACTTGCCCAGACTTGTCGCAGACTTGCCTCTGATCATGGTCTTTTTGTGATTTAAGTGGGAATGTTTGGGCGGTAGAGTTAATTCACTGAGCCCAGATCACATGTGAATGCATTAGTAGCTGGGCATCCCATATCGGCCAGATTCCCTCACACCAGCAGGAGGAGAACAGAGGAGGCACCGTCTAGGTTACGGAGACTCGAGAACGTCAGAGCGCCATTTTAGGGGAGTCGGGTACCCTTGGTTTTGCCACTCTCTCTGGGTTATCTCACTAAACCCGGGTGCCTTTTTCTCTAAATATGCATAAGGCTAAGACACTAATCAAGCAAAAGCCACGTTAGCAAAATTTCCTGTCACAATGGCCACATTTAGCCAGTTACAGGAGCACAGGGACAGCTGAGTAGTTGATATCCAAACAAAGACCAAACAACAAAGACCAAATTTTCAACCCATTTCGGAGACACAGTCAGACTTCCAGGATTGTGAATGTTACGTTAGGAAGTTTTCCCAAAGGCTGTCACATTCAGTGACTCCGATCATCACTGTACCGATTTGCCAATTTTATTTAATTCTACTTTATTGAAGTCCTTTATGGAAGACGTTGCTCGCGTGAGTGTTGTGTCCCTTGCGGTGGTTGTGTGGTTTTTGGAAGAGAAGCAGCCTTACGGAGAGGTGGTCGCTGCGGGGCAATTTAATCAGCAATCTCATAAATTACACATGTCTTCTGTCTGATTTGCATAGAAGGAAAAGTCTTAGGGCAGAAAAAGTGTCTTCCATAGTTTAATTTGATTTCCAGGCCTAATTGCATTTGCTTAAACTCAACACGCTTGTGATTTTACAAGGAGGACGATGTTTCGTGATACTATTTCAGCTTTTTGAAATGTCTAAAGTTGGTTCTCTTTCCTGAAAATTAAGCCCCCCCTGCAGTCTAAAGACACAAGCGTCCACGAGACGCTTAAAGAGACGATTGAATGTAAAGTTGATACATTCACGAAAGCCTCTGCAAAAAAAAACGGATCGTGTAAAAGGTAGCTAGAAGAATTATCAGAGAGGAAAGGGGTACAAAGGTGCCCTCTGTCGATTCTTCCAGATGTTCGAGCTCACCCAGCTCCCTAAATGCACCAGCTGTACCAAAACAGGTTCTCAAATCCTGTCTGTTTTTTTTTTTAACGCTTTACACAATTTTCTAGACCAAACTTAAGTCCTTTTTTTGGACGAGTCTGAAATATCACAGTATCTCTCTCCCTCTCTCTCCCTCTCTCTCGTCTGCCATCTACTGATCTCTTCAACACCCAGCTGTCACTTTTATTATATAAAATACCAAATTGAAATATTCACAATTATCTCTTCAAACTCAAACCCTCTTCAAACGCTTAGACTGATAGGAACTTAAAAATAACAATAACAATAATTATATATTAATAGTGGCTAATTTTTACTGATCACTTATGTTCCAGACACTTATCTAGATGTGTCGCCTGGATGTAACTTTCTAGCTCTCACAGTAACCCCACGGGGTGGGCGAGACGGTGACCTATTTGCCAGACATGGGGACAGAGGGCAGAGGTTGAACTAGAGGACGCAGGCCAGCACTGTGTGGGAGTTTCAGGCACTGGAATTCTGGGCAAAAGCTGGGGAGTGAGACCGAAGGAGGGAGCCTGGGTGCTTAGGGCCACACGTTGTCACCCAAGTACTTAGTGTGGGCGGTTGTTGAAGGAGAAGCCAGTGAATAGTGCTAGAGAAGCTTTCAGAGTCTTTATTATGAAACGTTTTTTTAACATTTATTTATTTTTGAGAGACAGAGAGAGACAGAGCATGAGCAGGGGAGGGGTGGAGAGAGAGGGAGACACAGAATCCGAAACCGGCCTCACAACGGAGCGGACACTGAGCCGCGCAAAGGGAAGGAATGGAAGAAATCCACGCCCGCGAGCGTGTTTTCCAGGCCGAGAATGTGCTGCGCCCTCACCGTTTCTCCAAAAGACAGACTTGTGGATTCACTGTCGTGGAAACGGACGTCTAATTTTAAAACTTCTAACAAGAAAATGATAATAGTACTACAAAAGTTGTGTGCAAAGCCATAACAGGGTGACCGTACTGTGATTTTACACAGTATAGGATATAATGGGGTTTCATACCTATGTTGTGCATGTTGCTGACAACCCAATTCCGGCATCTACTAGCTGTTAATTTTTTTTTTTAATTTTTTTCCAGTTTTTATTCTAAACTTCCAGTTCGTTCACATACGGTCTTCTATGAGTTTCAGGTGTGCAATCCAGCGATTCAACACTCCCCTGCGACATCCCAGATTTAAACTAAAGATAATAGCTCTGACTTGTGATCGGCTGCAATGCTACGTGTCCAGACCACTTAAACTTTTAAAAACGGTTTTATACACACGCTTTTATTGGCTGACTGTCTCACGGCCAGAGCCGTTCGTGGTAAAAAACGAGGAACCGAATGTATCCCTGGCAGAGTGAGTGAAAAAGAGGATGTAATCGTTGCTAGGTTATTCTGCGGTTTTAAACGTGGGCTGTTGGGGCGCCTGGGTGGTGCAGTCGGTTAAGCGTCCGACTTTAGCCAGGTCATGATCTCGCGGTCTGTGAGTTCGAGCCCCCCCGTCGGGTTCCGGGCTGATGGCTCGGAGCCTGGAGCCTGTTTCCGATTCTGTGTCTCCCTCTCTCTCTGCCCCTCCCCCGTTCATGCTCTGCCTCTCTCTGTCCCAAAAAAATAAATAAACGTTGAAAAAATAAATAAATAAAATAAATAAACGTGGGCTGTTTAGTACCTCCATTTTTATCTACCTGAAACGGGTCATCTCTTTTCATGAGTGTCTGTGAGGACCGACCCCCAAGTTTGGAGGGTTTGTAAGGATCCGAGTCAATGTTTCCATCTGAGCTTTCTAGCATGGCGGAGAAGAGACAAGCCCGTTTGTTCCTTACCTGAACTCGAAGCCGAGAGACCGAGAGGGTCCTGGAGGAATGCATATTACCTTTCGTGCCAGGGAGCCACAGCTCTTGCAAGGTGACAGGCTGTCCAACCTGACTCTTCTTTCTTTTCAACGTCTATTTTATTCTGAGAGACGCAGAGAGCACGAGCTGGGGAGGGGCAGAGGGAGGGAGAGAGACGGAATCCCAAGCAGGCTCCGCACTGTTAGCGCAGAGCCCAACGTGGGGCTTGATCTCATGAACTGTGAGATCATGACCTGAGCCAAGTTCAAGAGTCGGACACGCAGTCGGACTGAGCCCCCCGGGCGCCCCTAACCTGACTTCTAAAGCACGCTAACATAGGTGAGCTCCAACGTGTCCAATCCCCTGCTGAGGAATGCGTGGCAACTGTGAGAAAACAGGACACGGGCTCACTTTTCCGCGACCAGAGTGAACGGTCCGAACTCGGAGCCCTGCCTCACGGGGAACCGAGGTCTTATTTTCTCGGTCTCTGTCGTGTTGGGAAGCAGGAAAGCCGACACCAGGAACTGTCCTCCTGAGACCATTCTAGGAGGCAAGGGTAAGGAGAGGTCAAGGAACTCGGCCATTTTGGAGGCGCGGGTCACAGTTGGAAGGGAAAAGCAAAGCAGACAAGTGTGGATTAGCAAAGCGGAGTCTCTTTCTTGCTTCTCCCAGATTGGGCCCCGCCGGGAAGGTATAGGGTGACTCTGCCTTTGAAGTCACATCTAAGGAAGTAAGGATTCAACAGCACCGTCGAAGTGCCCGCTGATGCCCTGAGAATGTGGGCATCAGAGGCTACGATCCTTTAGCGAGGTGACGTGTGGAAACCACGTGGGCTGTGGGACTGGGGCTCGCTCAGCGTCTTGGCTGGCTCGGCGGCCACCATGGGAACACCACAGCCGGGCTGGGTTAACGGCACACATTTGTTTTCTCCCGGTGCTGGGGGCTGGACGTCTCAGATCGAGGTGTCGGGATTTCCGATGGCCGCCTTCCCTCTGGGTCCTCACCTGCTCTGTGTGTCGTGCGTGCCCCACGGTCTTTCTGTAGGGACACGCCAGCCGGGTCAGGTCAGGATCCCGCTCACGGCCTCCTTGTAGTTTCATTGCCTTCGAATGCTTTACCTCCAAACACAGTCACGGTTTGAAGTACGGGGACCTAAGGCTTCAATGTGTGAACGGGGGGCACAAATCAGCCCACGACAGGAAGTTAGAGATGCCAAAATGAAGCGTGCTGGATGGAAATAAAAATCGCAACGCGATGGGCCTCCACTCATGATAAATTGCACCCGGCTGGCGGCGCTCAAGGCTCACAGCAAGCATGCGTGAGAGTTGTCCAAATTGCCCCCAACCTGTTTCTTTCTTTCCGTCAGTCTCATGGGCTAAATAATTAAAAAATCATATCGCGATATATAGCGTTTTATTAGTATTCAATGCTGATGGGCTTGCGTAGTTTCATTTCTTTATATTTGATTCCTGGGTTTTTAAACCCCTAAGCCCTTGGCGCATTCTTCATTAGCATTCCACCATTGCTTTCGAGCTTAAGTGCGCCACGGTGAGAAGGTGTGTCCTGTGTGGAAACAACGATTTCAAATGATTTTAAATACGTGGAGGCCCGCCTTGCGGCTTAGGGCTTATCCGAACGTTACAACGGTCCGTGTGCATTTGAGAAGAATCGTGTTCTTTAAGGGCTAGGTGTTAGTTTCATATATATGCCTTACATCTTTCTTATTAGCCATGTTATCAAATCGTCCGGCGTGTCGGCGTGTGTGTTTGGGTGTCTGTGTGTGTTTCTCCTGCAATTCCCGAGATGAGTGGTAAATACAAGAACGAATTGGTCACCTTCTCCTTGTAATTAGTTTTATAAATTTTGATGCGATTTGCGGTGATTGTGTCGAGCCCTGATGAAGTGATGCTTTTCATCGTAAGTTAGTAATTTTACACGCTCGTTGATGATTTGCCTCAAAAATCATTTTGTTTGATACTAATCTAGAGACTTCCGTTTTCTTTTGGTTGGTATTTGCCCGGAGTATCTGTTTCCAGCTTTGACTTCTGGCATTTCTGTCATTGCTGTGTCCTCATACAATGCATCAGTCTCTCATAACCAGCACATGGTTACATTGGCGTCTTTTTAAATCTTAGAGCACAATTTGTGCCTTTTAACAGACGTTAAAGACCCTTTGCCTTTTTGCGTCATCAATTCACTTGATTGTATTTATCTTAAGTTATTTTGTGCTATTTTAATACTTTCAAAATATTCTTTCTCTTTTTTGGCTTCCTTTTGGTGAGTTGCACACACATACACACACACACACGCACACCCCTGTCCTATCATCTTTTGTCTACAATTGGCAGATACGTACACTGTTTTTCTTCTTGCGAGAGTTCTACCAATCCTCGAGCTCACAGCATTTGGTTTGGAAATGTTTAGTTTACGAGTTACTCCGTGGCTGCACTTCCTCTCTGGGAACCCCAAAGGGCCCTGGGTGGAGGATCCTTTTCTCGAGAGAGTATCTGCATTTTCTCTGTGGTGTCCAGGGCGCTACCAACCGGATTCCACGGCGTTTTCCTAACTGGGGATTCGCGTAGCTGTGCAGCTGTTCGTTCACATCCCGGACTCAGATGGGTCCAGCCTTGCGTTACAGCTTTTCTCCTTGCAAACGTTCGGTTTTGCTTTGCTCTTTGGTTTCTTGACGGTCAGCTCGTTCTCCCCAGTCCGGGGCCGTGGGGAGACTGACGGGCTTCCTTGTCGATGCCCTACAACAGCAGGCACACATCTCCTCAACCCCCTGCTATGTGGGAACATCCCCGCTAAGGGTCGTGACTCGCTGGACTATCTCAGGTGCGGGCCCCCGCCTCTTGGTGCAAAGACCTATGCTTTTACCCTCCCGCTGGCGATCGTGACTCATATCACTAGTATTCTGAAACCCGCTGCTGCCTTCCTGGAGCCTCCGGTTTGTGCGTTTGCTCACTCTGGATTCACCTCCCCCACCATCGTTGTAAGTTACCCTTTACCTTCTGGAAAGTTCAGCAAGGCACGTAAGGTCTGCTTGCTCTCATTTTTCCCCCAGTGGTCATTCTGCAGGGGCAGAAGGTCTCAGAACACCTAGACCGCCACCGTGGTGGAAATAGAAGCTGAGGAGGTACGTTTGATCATATTGAATATCAATTTGATCAGATACGTCCCCATCCTCTATGGAGAGACGCTCTCTCTCCCTTTTCACCCGCTAAGTAATGCTATTTATAGAAAATTGGCAATATGCAAGGCCCTGTGCTGTGTGGTTTACATGTTTTGTCTTACCTGGTCCTCAACACCACGCTGAGAGCAGCACTAGGATGTTACTCTCCGGTGATGCGAGATGCTTACAGACATTCCTTGGCCAAAACTTCTCTCTCCCGCAATAATCCACACAATTCAGTGACGTATCACTTCAAACGGGCAACTCGTTATAGATGATATTGTTCAATTACTGTTTAACCACAGTACGTATTCTTTTTTTTTAATGTTGATTTATTTTTGAGACAGAGGGAGACAGAGCGCGAGTGGGGGAGGGGCAGAGAGAGGGGGAGACACAGAATCCGAAACGGGCTCCAGGCTCTGAGCCATCAGCACAGAGCCCCACGCGGGGCTCAAACCCACGAACCGTGAGATCATGACCTGAGCCGAAGTCGGACGCTTAAGCGACTGAGCCACCCAGGTGCCCCAGTACTTCATCTTTTTAAGCCTCAGTGTTTTCATCTGTAAAGCGGGGGTGAAACCAGTATCTACCAGACCGGATTGTGAGAGGTGAAATGGGAAAGATGAGAAGTATGCAAGAATGTGGTATAGTTCCGGGAGCATCATTAGTGCTCAAGTACCCATTCATTCATTCAACAAATATTTGATTGATTGCTTTTGATTCACCAGGCATCACGCTAAGGGCTGGAAATGTAGCACTGAACAGGTGCGCACACAGTCCGCGCCTCCGAGACGCTTACGTTCTGAGAGAGGTGACCGAGAGGCCAGGTGACAAATCGCACAGCACACCACTTCCTTACAGTTTTGATCACTTCCACGAGGGAGAAGTATGGTGCGAGAGCACAGAGGGACCAGAGCTAATCTGGAAGCCTGAGAAAGCTTCCGTGAGGTCCTGAAATGATCTTTTTCCGGCTCATCTGGAAGTCGGTTAAAGATAATGCAATTTGCAAGTCCAAGACCATAAATGTAGCGAAAATTCAAGGCGCCTCCCCACCCTGCCGGGTTGGTGGCTGAGCGGAGGTCCCATGTGGTTGTGCAACTCTGGAGAAGATAGCAGGTACACTTGAGACTCCGCCGACTTCATTCTGCCCTGTTTGAGCCAGGCTGTCCTCGTCCTCCTAGAAATCGTACACCGGTAATACGATCGTCCAGCAGCAGGACTCCTGTGTTTTTGAGTTCTCTCTTCATCACTGTTCCAAAAATGGCCCAGTGCTTTCTCACCGCGCAGAATATATTCTTTTAGGCTATCCGTAATCCCCTCTTTGGCAAAGACATACTCCGTTATCTGTGTTGATACAATATTCTCTGGTAACGGCTCTGCTCCCACACTCCATTTTCGAATCAGATTTCAGAACCAGAAGAAAACAGAGAAACGGACCCGCCCATCGGTCACAATTCACCCACCCATTCGACCCACATCGAACCTTCTGCAACGGGTCACACGCTCTTCTGAAGGGTATCCAGTGGGAGCCAGACTGAAAATGTTTCTGCCTTGACCATAAACTCGAGGGAGGGAGGGAGGGAGGGAGGGAGGCAGACAACAAGGATAAGAGGCGGTGAGTTTTACTTTGGAAGGTGCTGGATGTAAGTGAGCAGGGAGATGAGAGAGAGTGGCTGGAAATCTTTGTAGGAAGAATGATCAGGGAGGTCTCCCCACCGGAGAGGGAAAACATTTTTTTTGAGAACACACACCAAGTTTCATTGGGGGAAGGGGAATATTTACAGGGGTAGGTAGAAGAGAGGGGAGTCACACAGGGTAGGGGCGGGGGAGATTGTGGATCCAAGGCAGACAAGGGGATACAGAACGGCCCCTGCACCCACCCCAACCCAGGAGGGTGGGAGAGCAGCTGGGGCCCAGGAAGACGGGTGGGAAAGGACAGCAGTGGGGGCGGAGTCCCTGGCCTGGGGGGCTCAGGGGCTTGTGAACAGTGACCACTCTCGGAAGGGGCTAGGGGTGGGACAGGGCTCCCCCTACACTTCCTTACAGGGTAAGGCCTCTCCAGGTTCAAGGGACCCCTAAGTTCAAAGTCTCTTTAGCTGGGGGGAGGGGGAAGGGAAGGAAGAAACAGGGAAGAGTGTCACCCCCCTCCCCTGCATTGGCTGCGGCAGGGGTGGGGCGGTTACATTCAGTCACAACAGTACTCCCCGATACCTCTAATGCTGTCAAAAACTGGCCTGAGGAAGGGGGGAGCTGAGACAGAGCCAGGAGGTGAGCCAGGAAACCCGCATCCGTGCCCCCAGGGGCGCACAGGGCTCCAGGGACAGCAGGTGCCTCCCTGTGGCAGAATGAAACCACCAGTTGTAGGATTAAAGGTGCTGATGGTGCTGGAGGGCTGTTGAGATATGACCCGAGCTTCCCTAGGCAGCGACGTCCCTTGCAAGGCTCCGTGGGTAGCGTGACGGGTGGCCGGGCCTCTGGTTTCTCCAGGCAGAATCTGTGTCTCTAAGATAAGCTGGTAACTGGTGAAGAAGTTAGGGTAGGTGACAATCATAGGTTAGAACGGCCAATCTCCCTGGCATCCAAGGAGCATCTTGTCATTTATTCGTTTAGGGGACAAAGATACCTTGGAGGCCTCTGGTTGCAGAAGGACGCAAGCAGACGAATCATCTCTTAGGTTTTGTGTATTTAACAGTTTGGCGGCTTCGGGTTTCAGTCTGGTCGTTTTCTGTCGCTTGGGAGCCCGAAGCAGGTCTCGGCGTCTTCAGACAGAGCGAACCACCAAGTCTAAGTTCACGTAGATCTTTTACTTTCCTGCTTCTCCAGCAGATATTTTGGTATATCTGACCACTTTGCAACAAGAACTTTAACAAGTAAATTCTGCGAGTAACCCATCTGTGAGCACTCGCCCAAATTCCTTCCAGAGAGAGCCAGGGGCATCGCCCTCTGTACCTGTAGGGCCTCTGCGAGAACACAAGGCTTGTGTGTCTGCTTGAGAGATTTCCACGGTCGCGGGTCTGTCAGGACGCGGGGGCGTTGGGAGGGCATCCACACCTGTGTCCTGGAAGGGGTGTCACAGATGGTGACTTAGTGACCAACAGGGCAGCTTCCCTCGGCCCGCCTGTCTCTCTTAAACAACACAAAGGCTCTTCAGAAATGGAATGTTTCTCAGTTCTCTGGTGCCATCTGGAGGTGGGATGTCAAATTCACATCCAATAATTTAATTCTGCAAAACCAGTCCAACCGTGTGGCCAGGAGAAAGGGGCACGCGGTTCATAAATTAAGACTCCTGTCTACACACAGAGACGGAGTGACGTCCGTGTTCTCCACGGCTGTTATAGAGGAACGAGGTCGGGTCAGACAAGGGCAAGTGGCTTTGCTTCTGAACGCAAACTCCCGGAAGTCGCAGGGGCCACTGGTGATCGTGCCAATGCGGTTCTAGATATTTCAACCCACGGGTCCTCAATGAGTGGGGTGCTGGGTGGCGGACGAGACCGGGCCCTCGCAAGGAGAACTGTTCTCGTGCTTTCCAGTCTAACTGGGGACACTTTCCAAGCACATGCATAATCCGGGTTTAGTATGGAGAATTTGGTCATGGTCACAGATGCACCAAGAGAGCTTTCTGGACACGCACAGGAGGGACACTTCCAGACCGGCATAACCGGGTTTCTGGAGCAGTCTGGTCTGAACCCAACGCAGCGGGGGAGGGATCCTGTTCTTCTCTAGTCTTTGCTTTCAAACTGGTAAGTTGTGTCTCTCCTTTCCATCACTTAAAGACGGTTTGGGCAAGCCCCATAGCTTTTGCTCCCTGTCTGGTAGCCAAGTGACACGGGAGAGGGCACCCTGTCCCATTCATGGTAGACCTCGATCGGTTAGGGGATCTCATACGGCGCCCGCCGCTCCCCAGAACTAGCCAGGCCTCCGAGCCACGCGTGAACAGGATGCCCCTCTCCTGAACCCTTCTCCCCTCTCCTCTCTGCTCCCTCCTTCTGGCATTAGAGAAAAGGTACGAAGATGTGGTTATTTCACTGGCTTTCCCGCACGTCCCGGCAGCAAATGTGCCCTGGGTAGGAGGCCGGCGACCTGGTGAAGCACAGGTGTGTGCCGTAGGGGACCCTGTAGGCGGCTTCCCCATTCGCCCTGTGTTTCCTTGGGAGAGTGAGCCCAGCTCAACCCCCCAGGAAGCCCCCTCCCCAGCTCCTGCCTGCAGAGGGATCCCCTTGTCCTTGTGTTCTCTGGTGAGCCCACGTCTCCTCCCGCCGGACTGACAGCCCTCTCTTTGGGGAGGTGCCATCAGAGTGACTCACGCCTGACGCCCTTCCGTGAGATGCAGGAACCCACTCATCCTGCCGCGCTCGATTCAGGGGACAGGGCGGAGGGTTCCGGCTGAAGCCCCTCTATGTGCTGTCTCTCTCCTCTCTTTTCCCTGCCTCGTGGCCACGGATGGCACAGAGAAACTAGTCCCTGCCTACGCAGATGTCTTAGCCACGGATTGAGTTTCCCACTGCCCCCGCCCCTGCATAGACATTGAAAAGCCACATCTCTGAAAGAGGCTCTTAGAGCATTTCCCATATGGCCCAGAGCAGAAGAGCAAAAACCCCCAGCCGGTGACTCCGCAGGGTCCCTTCTCTTCCTGGGTCCTGTTCCTACAGACACTGAGGAATGAGGTAGGCGTGTTCCTCCGTCTCTCGGCAGCTCCGGGGCAGCCCCTCCGCCCTCAAGGCCTCCTGACCTCTGAGTTCAGTCGCTAGAGATTAGTTTCGACACAGTGATTTAAAACCACGGTTGGACTCAGAACTAATTAAATACAAATCACGGGGGAAACATGGCACTCTCTAGCTGAGTGACGGCCGGGACACTCGTCAGTGCCACTCTCTGAGCGCTGGAACGACATTTAAAACACAACAATTGGCGGGGGCGCCCGGGTGGCTCCGTTGATTAAGCGTCCGACCTCAGCTCAGGTCATGATCTCGAGGTTGGTGAGTCTGAGCCCAGCACCGGGCTCTGCGCTGAGTGCTGGGCTCTCTCTGCCCCTCCCCTGCTTGCTGGCTCTCTCTCAATATAAATAAATAAAGCCAAGAAAATTAAAACATGCAGTCATTAGGAATGCAATGGAATGTGTAGGTTATGACTAATATTACATTTCAAATTTATGAAACACACGGGAGTACGATTGGTTTATCACTGCTTATCATGCTAAGCAGTCATGTCAGTGGGACCCAGGAATAGAGTCGGGGTTGCAGCAGCAGAAACACCACCAGCCGGGACTCGGAGACAGAGCAGGGCGGGGTGGAGGCAGGCTTCGAACATGCGTTACTCAAGACGAGGGGAAGAATGACCATGAGGACAGTTCGGAGATACCCCGGCCGTGGCGTCAGCTTTAACAAGCCAGCCAGCCTCTGACCAAAGCCCTAGGCATGGGGTGTCCTGGATCCATGGGGGGGGGGGTGCCACCCAAGGCCTCGGGTGCATCTTTGAGGGTTTCAATCTTTGGAATGGGACCATCCACGACTGTTCCAGCTTTGCATTTCAGAAGCGTGAAACCCTCGATGACGTCACAGGTTAGCAGCAAGGGTTGGGAGGTGAAGGGGGGAGGAATTCGGCCTCAGGATGAGTCAGACCTCGAGTCTCACCTGGATCGGACGTAAATGATATTTAAATGAGCCTCGGGGCTTTAGACACGAGGGTACATGCTGGAGTTAAGACTTTGGGGCTACTGAAGGCAGAATGGATGTATTTTGCAGGTAAAAATGACATAATTCGAGGGGTGGGGGGCCGGGGGGTGCACTGTTAGGAACTGACTGTTTATGTTCCCCCGGGAATTCGTATGTCGAACCCTAATCTCCAGTGCGACGGTATTTGGAGGTGGGGCCTTCAGAAGGTCATTGGGCTTAGCCGAGGTCATGAGGGTGGAGACCCATGGTGAGGCCCTTACGGCACCCCATGAGGACACAGCAGGAGAAGCCGGGAAGAGAAACTTCACCAGACCCCCCGCATCTGCGGGGGCCTTGATCGGGGACTCCCAGCCTCCTGCACTGTGACAAACACGTACCTCCCACCCAGGGGGTCTTATTATACAGCAGCCTGAGCAGACTAAGATAATAGTGGGCATGTGGGGAGATGGGGGGTGCATATGTGCCTTTTTCTGGGGAGAAGCCATCCCATGCATACACGTCAAGGTGGTTGGAGAACCGGATGGGGGAGGTGGTCAGTGCAGCACAACTGATCTCAAATTTCAGCGAAGTTAAGAATCATCTCTTCTGGCCCGGGCACGGACTTCATCCCTGCAGAGTGTGGCTCAGCGAGTAGAGGGCCCCAGTTTCGGAGTCTTTTTTATTTTTTTTTATTTTTGAGAGGCAGAGAGGGAGGGAGACACAGAATCCAAAGCAGGCTCCAGGCTCCGAGCTGTCAGCACAGAGCCCGACGCGGGGCTTGAACCCACAAACCGTGAGCTCATGAGCTGAGTCAAAGTCGGACGCTCAACCGACTGAGCCACCCAGGCACGCCTGGGTTTCACAGTCTTAAACAAACATCCCGAATGACTCCGATGCAAGTGACCCACTGACTTCACCTTGAGAAACACTCCCTTCCGTCATTTCTAAGATCTTTGATCCCAAGAATCTGATTCTGTAAATTTCAGTCCTGACTTTCCTGTAACTGGAAATACTTCGATCCAGGACGGCGACATGTCAGGGGTTTCCTGCCAGGTGGTTCCTCGCTCGGTCGGATGCTGGACTCGCCAATCTCTAAAACGCTTTCCGATTTTTAAAGTTTGTTCCTTCACGGTACACAGCTGTGGGCACTGTTTACCTCGGACCACTGGTGTCCCTGAAGAGAGATGAGCTGACAGGTGGAGACACCACTGTCCTCCTCAGGAACAATCTGTCACTCCACAGTGACGGAACCGGGGGACAAGACAGCAAGAACTAGGAGAGAGATTTGTTTTTCAGGATAACGAGGAAGACAGAGGATTGTCCCTCAGACGCAGACGGCTCCAAGGTCAAAGCCGGGGAAATGGAACATGACAGGTGATGGTCTGAAGGCGATTGGATGAAGCTGGTCCCCAAGAGATTCTGGGTGGGAGCCCATGACATCATAGCAGTTTCCGAAAAACACAAGTCCAGCGAGGACGCCCTCGGGCCCTTACGAGGAGGCTGGAGCGAATAGAAGCCGCTCCCGTTAGTGCTAGAAAGTGTCCAATAAAGAACATTATGTCACAAATAATGACAGGAGCTCTCCAACCAGAGTCACCCAAGAAAAACACAGTTTTGTCAAGTGTAACTTTGCTACTTGCTTTTATAAGAAGCCTGCACTAGAGCTAAACTGAGCCGGAAAGCATCCAAAATGAGCAGAAAAAAACCAAAAAACCAAAAAACAAGGATGGCCTGTACTTTCCCACAATGATGTCCTCAGAGTATCTCATCGAAAAAATATTTGTTGGACTCCACATGCGTTCGAGGCAATGCACTTTGAAGTTAAATAAAAAATAAGAATACTAAAACTAAGGATACTCTGAAGAACACATAGTCCGTACTCCAACGTGACACTTCGTTTGTTAGCTGTATCTTTTAAATCAGATCATCTTTTCCACTTTGGTTTTAAAAAAACTCTCCAAGTAATTCACGCACATGCTTGGAAAAGTCAAATAGTTGGGGCACCCGGGTGGCTCAGTCGGTTAAGCACCGACTTTTGATTTCGGCTCGGGTCACGGTCTCACGGCTCGCGAAATTGAGCCCTGCGTTGGGTTCTGTGTCGACACTGTGGAGCCTGACTGTGATTCTAAATAAATAAACAAACAGACAAACTTAAAAAAGAAGCCAAATGGTGCTACCAGGTTTGCAATGGAAAGACGTCTACGATTCCTTGGGCTTCTCCCCCCACCTCAATTCCACCCCCCCAGGAGAGCTGACGAGGTCCAGGAGAGAGCGACCCTCTTTCTGCAAGTGTGGAGATAGAATTGTAGGCCCTGAGCTGGTCTGGATTATGAGTCAGTTCAAGTGACCCTCCCTGAACACATCACTAAGATCGGGGGGTGGGTGGTAACAGCAAGGGACTTGCACCAGGGAGGGCCCAGCCCCGGTCCTGGAGGAAAGTCCCACGTCTCTGCTGCTATCCCGTTGTGGCAGTGGAGGAATAAATGCTGGGCAGATCCGTGACAGTGTCCACTAAGCCCCTGGTGACACTTTTCTCAAATCCCCTTTGTGTCCTCTCTGGAGCGAGCTGTGTGATCGTCACAGAATATCCAGATCCTAATCCCTGGAGCTGTCGATGGCAAGCCCCTCGCCCTTCTCTGGAAAATGGATTTTGCTGGTATGATTATGTTAAGGATCTTGAGATGCGAAGATTCTCCCGGTTTTTCACGGGGGGGTGGGGAGCCCGATGGAACCACAAGGGTAAAGTGAGGCAGCAGGGGATTTGACACAGAAGAACAACACAGTCTGTGGACCGGAGCCGGGTGCCGCCTTGCTGGCTCTGAAGGTGGAGGACGGGGACAGGAGTGGGCGAATGCGAGGAACTGGGCTCTGGAAGCCGGAAAGGGTAAGGAAGTGCCCTCCCCCGGGGGCCTCCAGGTGGAGTGTGGCCCCACCAGCACCTTCACTGGGGCTCAGAGAACCGACCGTGGACTTCCGACCTTCGGAACCGTAAGAGAACAGATGCGGTCGTTTGTTACAGCAGCCACGGGAGACTGATACGCACCCCCCCCATTCCTTGATTGTTTTTAATGTTTATTTATTTTTGAGAGAGCGAGACAGAGCGTGATCAGGGGAGGGGCAGAGAGAGACGGAGGCACAGAATCGGAAACAGGCTCCAGGCTCGGAGCCATCAGCACAGAGCCCGATGCGGGGCTCGAACTCACAGACCGTGAGATCACGACCTGAGCCGAAGTCGGACGCTTAACCGACTGAGCCACCCAGGCGCCCCTCCTTGATTTTTTTTTTTAACCAGAACATACTCAGATCTCTGCTTCTTTCCCCACCCACTATCTTCCTGACACAGATTGTCCAAGCTCATTCCTTCATACACCGTTTGCTTCCACAGCAGGAGAGTCTAGGCCCCGGGCCCACGGGGAGGGGAGGCGGGCTTTGCCAGTGAGGATTCTCTTTGCACACCGAGGTGAGCCGCGGGCCCGGAGATCTCCGTGCACCTGAAACTTAATGCTTCTATCCTGCCCCCAAGAGCCAACAGCACGGAAAGTAAAAGCAAGTTGCCCGGATAAAGAAGGAAATACAAAATGGAGAAACATAATTGGCTGATGAACATAGAAGAGGTTGTATGTTTACCTACTAATAAACAAATGTGAATTTCAATCACAAAGTGATCGCGTTTTTCACCTAATTGTCCAAGATTGAGAGAGCTGCCTGGTGTTCGGGAGGTAAACGTTCACTCTCGTGACGTCCTTCCCGAGGGGCGAATTGGGGCAGTCTGTTCCGAGGATAATTTGCGACTCCAGAGTGAGTCTGTACAATATGTCTCCGGCTGACTCAGCGATCTCCCCTTTAAGAGTGTATCCTAAATCATGAATGTCTGTAGCACCTGACTTTAGCTGTAAGGGTGTCCTCGGCAGGATATTTAGAGTAGCAAAAAAGAAAAAAACAAAAAAACGAAACAGCCGAACGGCAGAGCTCATCTATGTGTGGAATAATTTATGCCGCGTCCTCACGGTACGCTGTTTAAGTCTTGTGCAAAAAAACGACGGGACAACACCGTTTTCCTCACTGTCCCTCCCTTGGGTATGATTTACGTTAGTCTTAATATCGGGTATGATTTACGTTAGTCTTTTTTTTTTTTAATTTTTTTTTTTCAACATTTATTTTATTTTTGGGACAGAGAGAGACAGAGCATGAACGGGGGAGGGGCAGAGAGAGAGGGAGACACAGAATCGGAAACAGGCTCCAGGCTCTGAGCCATCAGCCCAGAGCCCGACGCGGGGCTCGAACTCACGGACCGCGAGATAGTGACCTGGCTGAAGTCGGACGCTTAACCGACTGTGCCACCCAGGCGCCCCTACGTTAGTCTTAATATCGGGTATGATTTACGTTAGTCTTAATATCTCAGTTCCCCACTTTTTCTATTCTAAATCAATCATCTGGACCCAATTTAGTAAACTTTCCAAGTGTTGACCTCATTTTCTAGGAAAGGCTAAAACCAACTGCTTCAGCCCTTGGCCCCAGGACTGCCACATTTTAACACTCCCCTGAGTCTCTTTTTCCTTTCTCCTGGGACCGGTGTCACTTGTCTGTTCTCTCACCAGGACCGTATGTCACAACGAACACGACTCGTCACTGGGTGGGACCACTCTGCTCGCAGTGAAGAGTCTGTTGGGAAAGTTGTGCGGACGGCAGGCGCGGGGCTGTGCCAGGTTCACGGCATCACGTGGGCGATTCGGTCCCCCCGTCAACTGTGCACGTTTCACACCTGTGGCCTCGTGGAAGCTCTCACGGCTGACTGCCACCTTGTCAGGTGACCTTGACCGCAGCTCCTATTGGGTTTTGTCTGGATTTGCCTTGGGGGTATGTGCCCATCTCTCTGCTTCAACCTGTCCGTCTCTCACGAGCGTGACAGCCACCTTTGCTCTCGATCTGACGTAAGTGTTTTTCTCCTTATAAGTTAGTTAAGCCCATTCACATATTTATGGCACATTTCGTCTGAGTTCTGTCGTCTTATTTGATGGTACAGTTTCTGTTCAGTAATTTTAAAAGCCTCTAATATGGGGGGTGTGTGTATGTGTGTGTGTACTTGTGTGCTCTTTCCTGATACTTGCGATGGCTTGTGCGTGAACTTTCCTGGTTATCAACGTGATGTCCTTTAATACTCCTACGTCTTGATTTCTTTGCACAGTATCACCATAAACAGTGATAAATTCACCAGTTTCTTTTTCCCTTGCCTGTCCTACAACCCCACTTTAACTTATAATATTATGTCTCTGGGTTGCTCTTGAACTTTTTTTTTTTTTTTTTGGAAGTAATCTCTATGCCCCATACGGGGCTTGAACTCACAACCCTGAGGTCAAGAGCCACATGCTCTCCTGACTGAGCCAGCCGGGTGCCTGATTTTGAACAATTAAGTGATGTCATTACCTACTTGAGACTAAGATTTGAATTTACGCCTTAAGTTAATCTCTTTCGCTCCAACTTTTACAGAACAGGTGACAAGTATACTTCTTTTCTTTTCTCTTTTAACATTTATTTATTTTTGAGAGACTGAGCATGAATGGGGGAGGGTCAGAGAGAGAGAGGGAGACACAGAATCTGAAACAGGCTCCAGGCTCCGAGCGGTCAGCACAGAGCCCGACGCGGGGCTCGAACTCACGGACCGCGAGATCGTGACCTGAGCCGAAGTCGGACGCTTAACCGACTGAGCCACCCAGGCGCCCCTCTTCCATAGTTTTTTAATGTTTATTTACTTTGAGAGAGAGACAAGGAGAGAGAGAGAGTCCAGGAGTGGCGGAGGGACAAGCTCTTCTATTTATTTGTCGAAGGCTTACTATCGCTCTCATCTCTGGGGCGTGCGGACACGGCTGCATCCTGCGTCCAAGGGTCCCTCGGGTGCCGCCTTGAAACCCGGTCCCTCTGCTTCTCCAGAGCAAGTCAGTGCCGGGCTGTGTCCCGCCGCCACCCCGCTCCCTGCAGCCCCCGCGGCTTGCGCAGACGGTGCGTGCTGTTCGTCCTTCAGGGGACCCGCGGACTCCCGGGAGGGACGTCGCGCCGCGGTCTGCGGTCACGGGGCTGCCTCACCAATTCCTCCTCCTTCTGTGTGTGTGTGTGCGGCTTCCGCACGGCCTCACCTGCTCCCTAGATTCAGTGACGGCGGACGCGGTAAACCCTGCCTTGTTTTCCTTTTCGTGGGGTTATCTCCACGGAGAGACTTCACAGCACAGGAGTGAAATTTCCAGGGGAGGGGGAGGAGTCAGTCTAGTTGGAAAAAAACAAAGTTGTTCGTTTGTGCAAAAGAGCATTTCACATAGCGCATTCCAGAGACGACTACTTTATAGGGCAGGGGGTCGCTCCAAGTAATTGGTCGGAAAAGTTCGGAAGACAGGGGGCTAAACTCACGTAGAGAGACTTCTCTCCTATAGATCGGGCTCAGGTCGTTTTGCGGGCTAATGGATTTGCCACTCCCCGGTAGGTGCTGCAAAGACTTCCCCTTGCACACCGACGACCGCTAATAAACCACTACGTACAATCTGGGAAGCCCTGACCTAAGACGTTCCCCTCAGACCTCACTTGACTTGTTAGCCTTCGACACTGTTGCTGGGGTATCTGCTGAGAGGGGAGTCCCGGCCTGAGAGCAGCCCCCTCCACCAGGCTCACGGCCTAGCCTCGGAGGAGTCCAGCAGGCGGGCACAGGATCCGATCCGGGGGGTCGGGCGGCAGGGACAAGAGTCTTCTCTGGGAACAGCAAGTCCTGTGTTGGGGTAAACAGACCCAAGGAAGGGCGCGATGGCACGGACGCAGGCCCGGGCGGCCTCCGGGGAGATGTGATGTTAACGCTGCGTGGACAGGGCCGCGTTGGGATCTGAGGTCGAGATCAAGGAGCCACGAGCAGATTTCATGAGGTGCCTGAGCGTCCTAGGTCCTCGTATTCCTGTCTCCAGCCGCTGCTCCCACCAGCGAGCATCGAGACCTGACTGTCCACAGAGAGGAAAAGGCAGAAAGACCCTGAGTCTTTCGTTTCGGAGGCTCCCAAGCCCTAAGATGTCTAGCTTTCGACGATAGAAATGTCATTAATGTGGCTTAAAGCTTCACTTCACATGTGGGGGCAGAAAAACGTCCACATAAAAGACACAGGTGCTGATATAAGAGATAGTTTCTGTTTGGAAAGAGAGATGGCAGGAGGCGACAGACAGCAGACCCGAGCTGCGGGGGGGGAGGTCACCCCGAACGGTGGCGAGGTGTCGATGGGCGTGGCTGGGCGGAGGGACGGGGCTGAGCGGCACTGGGACTTCTCCCACAATCCCCGTGCCACGACATCCAGGAGCCCCTAAAAGAGAACAGCCTCCAACCGCCTTGCTCGCTTCTCCCGGAAGTAAAGTAGAAATCGTACAAACCACCCCCCCGCCACGATTGAGCTTGGGTCCTCGTCACACGGGTAGGCCATTCCCCCGGACAATCCAGGGAGTCCTGTGACTGCCACCTCTCCCCAGCCGTCACCTGGGGATCTGCCCCCTCCTGACCTTTGTGGCGAGCAGAACTCGGGGGTGGCCCCCCAGAGTCCCGCCTGCTGGTGCACATTCCTGGATGACCCTGGTCCTGAGTGTGGACAGACCCTGTGGGCATGTGGTGTTACAGGGCAGCGAGGCCCGGGTGGCCGCAGCCCGGATCGCATCACACCGTGTAAGCCCCCATCCCAGCAGACGCGAGGGAGAGAGTGGCCGGCTGACCTCGCAGAAACTGCCTGGGGTGGGGGCCACCCGGTTGGGGACTGCCCAGGTGGCCGCCGGGAGCTGAGCCCCTCCGTCCTCCGACTGCCAAGAACAGGATTCTGCCAGAAACCACGAGAGCCGGAAAAGCGACCCGCCAAGAAAAGAAATAATTAAATAGATGCATAAATATAAAGGGCCCCAAGGGCCCCAGGGGAGACCACCGCCAGCTGGCACCGTGGCTGGCACCCACTGGGTTTGCGGTCATTTGTCGCACAGCGGTAGGAGGCTAATGCGCCTGTGATTGCCGGCTTCGCCCACGTCCACAAGAGCCACCCTCCCACCACCCAAACTCCCGGTCCCTTAGGACCGTCATAACCCCAGTGGCTTCATAAAATCTCTGTTCCACGAGAGCCACCGCTATGATGATCACACCCGGGGCGCCCTCGCATCCTGGACCTAAGCCCCTCTGCGCACTTTTCTTCAGCCTCCCGCCCCGTGTCCCTGCAGCCACTGTGACCTTCCAACCCCCCTTTCTAGTCCCTGTCACTCGTTGCTTCAATGCTTCAGGTGACCCCAGGACAAAATCCAAGCTCCGGGCGGTAACTTCCTCTGTGATCTGAGATCTGCACCTTCTCAAATCCTTTTAATCATCAGCCACCTCCTCCTCTGCCCTCCCTGCTCTTCCCTTCTCCTTCCCCAAGGCAACTTCTGCACCTGCTTCAGGTGTCAGCTCAGAGACCGTCCGCTCTAGAGCGCCCGCCTGACCCCTGGCTCTCCCCCGTGATCCCACGGCACAGGTGTCTGCAGAAGCGTCTCGAACGTGCACGTACCTGTCCGCCTGCCCGCCCCGCTCCACGGTGACCTCCTCCCAGGTAGGCACCGTGCCTTGTCCACCAACAAACCTTCACTCCCCAGCACGCGGGGGCCCTCTCTCCAGGAAAGGAACAAAGGAATACCTTTGCGCAGTTCATTGTCAAGTTGAAACCCCCTCCGAATGGCCGCGAAGGAAACAGACCTGGTTTGAAGTGAAGAGGGGAGGGGGGGTCTACGGGGACTCAGGGTCACGGGGAGAGGAAGAGTTCATTGCAGAACTGAATCCAGCCACAAGGGGGAGACTTTACCCTAGTCCTGGAATTTCTGGACTCCGCCTTTCAGCATGAAATACCTCCAATCATTTCTACCCAGCCTCTGGCCCTGTCTGTAAGGCCGTTGACCTGCGTCCCAGAGAGGTCACAGAATCCGTGGTCAGCGGACGGGACGGAGAGATTCTTTGGCTGAGCTGGAGGAAACGAACAGCTGGAAGGTGAAGCGTTCGTGAGGGGGGCCCCGCAGCAGAGGACCGGGCAGACCCAGCCTTCCTCGGGAGCTCAGACAGCATCTGCAGGAACCCTGACTCGGACAACGCCGGCCATTCAGTCTCCCACGCCGGCTCGGGTCCTCGGGACGTACCCTGGGTGGGACGGGGGGTAGGCTGAATGGGAGCGCCAGCATGTGGGGAGGGCGTGGGGGGCACGCCTTTCCCTTCTGGCCTTGAAGGCAGGGTCTCCAGGAGGGGATCCCTTCAAGGCCGCCACTGCGAAGTCCAGGCACACCCCTGTGTAGGGCAAGGCCCAGGACCACCTGACCGTCACAGGGAAAGATCCTTCCCAGTCAGGGATTGTAAATGGGAAGGGGAAAATTCTAGGCTCAGCAGCCCGAGGTAAACCTCTCCGACTCCAAGATGGCGGGGGTTGTCTTCTCGGGGTGGCCTTGAACGAGTCCCGTATCATCCCCCAGCGCCAGAGCCTCGAAAGAAAGATGGGGCCGTGCGCGCCCTATGCGCACACATGATGAAGTTTTGGGGGGATGGGGGGGTTCGTGGGGTCTGGAGCTGTCAGCCAAGAAAGAACTCTTGAAGACATCTTTGGTGCAAAAAGATGTTTTATTAAAGCATGGGGACAGGACCGGTGGGCAGAAAGAGCTGCACTGGGCTTGAGGGGGGTGACCGTTTTATGGAGTCGGGGGGGGAGAAAGTCAAGAGGGAGTCTCCAAAGAGACTTTGACCTACTCAAGACTTACAGGAGGCCTCGCTATCGTCTGGCGAAACATGGACATCGAGGCAGTAGGGAGTTCCTGGACTTTGGCCTATTGATGGGATTGCCTTTTTCTGGTAGCCTGGTGGAGACTCTGGTCAGTTTGGCTCTGTGTTTTTAGTCCTTTCCCGTCTGGGGGCAGCCAGGAGTGTCCAAGGAATATCACACATGTCCCACCTGGCGGGGTGGGGGGTGCTGTTAGCCCGCACTCTGCCCTCAGCTAGCCCCACGCTCGCTCCCTCATCACACACACGCGTGTGCACACACACGCACGCTCACACGCGCTCGGGGATCACATCATTTCGTCGCTGGTAGGCCGGACTCCTCTCTACTTAGGTACCTTCTTCACCTACGAGGCCAGACAGTGCGACATCAGTCATTCGACACGGATCCAGAGGGCAAAAGTTACGGATGGTCAACTGCTCAATTCAAACGCTCGGCGGCATCGAGATGGACAACGGGTCTCGGTTGTAAGATAGAACGCGTGCATGTTTCCCGCCTTGAGATACCAGGAGCTGGGGGAGAGCCAGAGAAGGACAGGGCGAACAAGAAAAGTATAGGAAAAGACCTCCAGCCCAGAGGGAACGGGCATCATGAGTTAGCATAATCTCAGAGGTCATTTGTCCTTCTTTTCCAGTTTGTCTTTCTTTTCTTTCAAGGGAAGAATCGGAGGTCAGCCACCCCTGCCCTTCAGTTGTCCGAGCAGGACAACATCCGTCTGTGCTCTGAGAACTCGCTCCCTCCCACCCGCACCATGTGGAGAGCCCCCATTCTGTGATCCAGAACACCTTTCAGCTGTTCCAGACGCACAGGAGGGAGCCCGGGACTCCTGTGGGCCAGCAGAGTCGTGAGGAAAAGTCAGCTGGCTACAACTTTGGGCCACCACGCCGCCAACTCGGGTTCAGTAATTCACTAGAATGTCTCACGGAACTCGAGAAAACAACATGCTTACCACTGCAGGCTTATTGCATCAAAAGGATACAAGTGAGAACCAGTCAAGGGTGAGAGAGAGACACAGAGAGCGAGGTCCTAGAGGGTCCCAGCACACAGCCTCGGCCGTCCTCTCTCCCTGGAGTCAGGATGTGTGACATTATGTAGAATATCACCAACCAGAAAAGCTCACCCCAGCTTTGGTGTCCAGAGGGTATATTGAAGTTTTATCACGTAGGCATGAATGGTTGAATCGTTAGCCAAGTGATCGAGCCCCACCTCCAGCCCCCATGCCCCGACTCTTCCCTGGAGATTGGGCTAATATGTCCTGGCTCGAAGCCCCAACACTGTAATGCCGGGGCTGGTTTTTTTGGCCTGGAGGACCCCCATCTGAGCTATTCTTAGAAAAAATTGTCAAATGTGGGCCCAGGGGCTCACCATGAGTAACAAAGACACTCCTCGCATACAGAAAATTCCAAGCTTTTCCAGGCTGGGGACAAAGGTGAGCCCTCTTTCTTATTACCCACCAATTAAAATAACAAGGAGAGTGACAACAGTTGGTTGTCGGAGGAGTGAAGTTCCACCTTGCAGGAGAGTGAAGGTTGATAGAGCGGAGGAGGGTGTGGCCATCACAGGGCCCAGGAATGGGGCTGGGGAACAGGTGCTTCGCGCATAACGAACCCTCAAGGTGTGAAAGAACAATGGAGAAAATGCTGCTTTCTGGCTTAAGGAATTGGAATCCTTGGACTTTGCAAAAGCTGTCATCTACCATTTTCCTGGTGGCCTCCTGGCCCTGGGATCTCTGGAGCGCGCCCCTCGCTGGGCTAGCCGTCACTGACCCCAATGTCCAAACATAGGTTAGAACACCTCCGTGCGTCCATCCGGGCCGGGTGAGAAAGTTCCTGTTCCTACCGTGTCAAGAGTGAAGGTGACGGGGAGGATACCTCCTCCCCCTGCATTTTGTCACGAGCTAGGTCAAAGAAAGAAATGGCTTTCATTCTATGACCGGACAAAACCCGTAAGAACAAAGGAGGACATTCACTGACTCTTTGTTTCGACTCTTCTCTTGAGAGGGGTTGATTTCTACGTGCTGTGGAATTAAAGACTAGGTTGGAGATACCATTCTGAAGGACCAGCCCCCTGTTCCAAACCACGGAAGCATTTCGTTGCTCACGTAGACAAATCTCTGACTGGCCCACGTAACTAGCCCTCCCAATATGCCTGGTCACAGCCCCACGGTTGTGGGGAGATCTTGGCTGGAGACTAGGTCTCCGGAGACACAGAGATGAGGGAGGTTATATTGAAAGGGCTGCCCTGGCCTGGAGAGCCAATGGATTATTCACTGGGAAATCAGAACGCTGATAGAAATTTATAAAAGCTCCGTTCCCAAAGGAGCTTGGTTTGTGTTGACTGGTCACGTCCTTTCGAAACGGCTTTGCCGTGATCCCTGTTCTCCAGGAGGTGAGGCTATCGCTGGAGCTAAGGCCGAGCTGTGATTGATGGTTCATTCTTTCTGTTCTCAGTAAGACCCAGGCGGAGGGCTGAGGGTTGCCCTGGGGAGACACTGGGCGAGACTTCCACATTTATCTGCAGCAGGGCCGGCAGACACAGTAATTTCATTTGCTCCATTTCCTATACAATTTATAGGACGGTCATTAAGCAGCAGGAAAGGACAGAGGTCAGAATATGTGAGAACGTCAGTGAAAGTTCTCGGCTGGCCAGTGCGATCATAAGGAATCAGAAAGGTCCGCCACAAGGACTTACGCAACGGTGTGAAACAAGGCCGTAAACCCCTCCGTGATTCGTCATCCTTTGAGCCAATATTCTTCAGGAGATTTTGTTACAAAACCAAGACGTCAAGCCCGTCAATAAAGACTGCCTAATCACACTGTCGCCACGTGGTATATATCACACGTTTAAGTCTCAGCCTCACAGGAGTCCGCATCGAAGAGGTTACGTCCAGCACGATCAAGATGAATGTCTGGCCCGTATCAGACGCTGATGCGTTTCCAGTGACGTTCCAGGAAGCTCTCCTCCGTGCTGACTTAGAGACCCTGCTTCCTTCCTTCCTTCCTGTGGCCCTACCATCTCAACCCGTGACCCCCACGGTCATGGCCAGAGGGGACAAGGTACGCGGATGGGTTGTACCAACCGGTGAATGTCTTGCTCTGCGCAGGACGCATGTTACTTAACCGGGCGCGGGACCTGGCCTCACCATAAAGGTGCTAGAAAATATCGTTTTCCCCACGTATCCAGGAAAACCAGATATGAGTGAGCCTGGTTGTCCCCTTCTTATTGTCTGGCGTTATTGTCAGGGTTATAATGGAGACACTCTGCGTAGTTAGTACGTGTAAATAGCACACACGAGGTGGTCGGTAAACGCTAGCTTTTGTCTTTATTAATTATTCCGTGTCACCGGAGTAAGCGTGTAGTTTGAGCAAAAGAAATGGCATACAGGTAGAAGCAGGAGATATTTAGAGCTCTTTTTGTCTGCACTTGACACTATTATATTTTTTTTAAAGCCCCTCATTTTAGAATATGCCCCTCACCCAGCCTCCACCGTGCTTTCGGAAGAGTGATTTACCTTCCGGGGCCCAGACCAGGCAACGTTCCCTTCCTCTCCTCTACCCTTCCATAGCTCCAAGCATCCACGTAGCTGAAGGGGTTCAGGACCCGTCACTCCGAAATATGCCACTCTGGGCTTACGGATTGTTTTTGAATTACAGGTACTGGGGAAGCAGCAGGTGCAGGAAGGACACTTTGCACCCCCTTTGGCCCCAGATAAGACAACGACCGTGTCACTTCTTCACCATTTACTACCCATAGCCCAAAGCCCTTTGTCTTATCAATTCTTCACAAATTTACTTTTGGTTTTTGTTTAAAAACGGATTTGTTTAATGACCGATGAGCAAACACATGAGGGGCACCTGGGTGGCTCAGTCGGTTAAGCGTCCGACTTCCACTCGGGTCATGATCTCACAGTCGGTGAGTTCGAGCCCCGCGTCGGGCTCTGTGCCGACAGCTCGGAGCCTGGAGCCTGGTTCGGATTCTGGGTCTCCCTCTCTCTCGGCCCCTCCCCCGCTCAGCCTCTCTTTCTCCCTCTCTAAAAAAAATAAATAAACATTAAAAATAATTTTTTAAAAAACAACACATGAATGGATGTGCTAATTCATTCCATACCATTCTGGCACCTTTGCTTACGCTCCCTGGCCCTGCCCTGACAGCTCATCCCGGGATAGGTCAAGTTGGGAATGCTACTCTGAGAATTCTACATTATGTTGGATTGGAGGGGACAGAGCAGAAAGGCTATGGACAGCAGGAGAGGAAGAGAAAGGTTTTAAATGAGGATGGCCAAGGGTTTCTGCCAGGAGAGAGGAAGAACAGGAAAGGGTCAGCACAGCTTTCAGAATAAATGATCCCAGATTTTCGCCAGCAAAACGTGGTTCGTGTTATCCCCACATCTCTGCCGATGGCCTTCTCCACTTCACGGCCATTTGGAGATCATTTGAAACCCATTCCGTAATTGTTCTTGTGCTAAGCTTCCTTTGTGCAGAAGAACGATAATGCAGTTAGGATGCTCTCAAAAGTCCTGGGGGAAATTAATTTGTTTACAGGATTGTGTTTCATCGTATGGTGAAACCAACAAGGAACGACCGGCCCTCTCTGAAGGGCCGAGTGGAGCCACCAGGCAGGCGACGTTTGCAGGGTCCGTCTGCAACCACGGCCGCCCAGACTCGTCATTCTTTGGAGCGCTGGGTGTCGTGGCCAAATCCTGCCACGGTGCTGTTCTCGGTCACACGCGCTCGGCTCTCCATTCCGGAGTCTGTTAGCCTTCCTGGGCCCGATGCGTGCCGCACGGACAGACAGCCTTCGGCAATCAGTCCCTGCCGTTTCCTTGTCCACGTCTTCGTGAAGCTTTTCTCTCTGTTTTGCCACCGCCCAAGTGGTTTCCTGACGCTGGGCGTTATTCCTACTCCCTGCGCCTTGCTCTGGAAGGGAATCGGGACAGCATTCAAGCGGATGGCACAGGGGGCACCGAGGTGAGATACAAGCTCACGTCAGCGAGAGGCCTTGTATCCCGTGAGAGCGCACCCAACAGGAAAAATCTCCAAGGGACGGCACCTAATGGCACCTCGTCTCCTCTATCACGTAGTCCGCATTATCACAGTTTCCAAATTAGCAGCGTAGAAACGTAATAAGACGCTATCATAATCAGCGACGGTTTGTCTTCCTTTTTTAACCCCGGGAAAAGTACCGTTTAACAAATTTCTTCTCTCCTGCAGTTGGGCTGGGCCCGCACGTTCGATTCCACGGCACCTCCCGGTTCAACGATCAGCCTGCTTCCCCGTGAGCTCTGGGAAGGAATCCCTGTATCTCTGGGCCTTGGCAGGCTTCTTCCCCCACCCACAGCCAACTGCGGTGAATGCACGCAGTTAGATGCCGTACGGGCGATCGGCCACTGCTCAAGCTTGTTGTGGCTCCTTAGGAAGAAGGAAGGCGATTTTGAAGTTTTATTTGTATTTGCGGCAATGTTAGAGAGCACACAGAGCGTGTCTATCGTGCAGTTAAGAAATAGCCTTGCAAAAAAAAGAAAAAGAAATAGCCTTGCAGTATACCTCCTTTGCAAATTCTTTACATGAATCAGGTCAGTCATCATGAAATAAACAGTTCTGAAACCACTCTAATCACACTTTGATGCTGAAGTTACAATAAGGTTAATGATCGCGGTAATAAGGGTCATTAACACTTGTTGGTATAGAATCGCTAAGCTCGAACCATTCCGGCCACACTTTCACAGTGAGATTTAAGTCGCAAGATGATTTGGAGCCCCTGGCGGGGGGGTTGCTCAGTCGATTAAGGGTCCGACCTCGGCCCAGGTCATGATCTCACGGATCGAGAGTTCCAGCCCCGCGTCAGGCTCTGTGCTCACGGCTCAGAAGCTGGAGCCTGCTTCGGATTCTGTGTCTCCCCCGCCCCCACAAATAAAATAAATAAATAAATAAATAAATAAATAAACATTAAATCACAATACAATTATAGACATAACGATAAAACAGACTTGCCAGTTTTGAGTTCCTACTACCCTCCAGGCACTGTGCTAGGCCCATCGCACACAATGGCACATACAACCCTTCGAGGTTACTTCTACTCTGTAGGTGGCGACCTAAAGGCTCGGGGACGGTCTGTGACGGCTCCAAGGTCACCCAGCCAGCAGACAGCACAGCTGCGTTTCATCACTAGACTATCCAACTCCAAGGTGGTCGCATATTATCGTGGTTGACGAATTCGATTCTTTAGCGGAAACAACAAATGATAGACCCAGCGTTTACTGGTCACACGAGTTAGAGTAAGCCGTGTCTTTCTTAGAGAAAGATGTAATATGTAAACCATTTTTTTTTTTTAGCTTCTGTAGAAAAGTGTAAAACCCCAGAGTTGTAAGAAAGAACTTCACAGCATTCGTGTGATGGTATTTAAGATAAGAATAGAATTTACGTGGGACACCCGAGTGGCTCAGTCGGTTGAGCGTCCGACTTCACCTCAGGTCATGATCTCACAGTTCGTGGGTTCGAGCCCCGTGTCGGGCTCTGTGCTGACGGCTCGGAGCCTGGAGCCTGCTTCGGATTCTGTGTCTCCCTCTCTCTCTGCCCCTCCTCTGCTCTCTCTCTCTCTCTCTGTCTCTCAAAAATAGGGGCGCCTGGGTGGCTCAGTCGGTTGAGCGTCCGACTTCACCTCAGGTCATGATCTCACAGTTCGTGGGTTCGAGCCCCGCGTCGGGCCCTGTTATGACAGTTCAGAGCCTGGAACCTGCTTCGGATTCCATGTCTCCCTCTCTCTCTGCCCCTCCCCCACTTGCACTGTGTCTCTTTCTCTCTCAAAAATAAATAAACGTTAAAAAAAATTTTTAAAAAGAAGAGGTTTCACGTGTGAATACTGTTTCTGGGCACACACGGGCAAATGTGAACTCTCCTCATTGAAAAATAAACAGAGATGGGGTGGGCCCACGAAAATATGCTTTACCCTCACAGAAGGAGACAGAACACTAAAAGAAAAAAAGCGGGAAGCAGAGGGCTTGTCCATTTTTAAGTCTGGTTTGGGGCCAGTCAAGGAAATGTCAAGGGAGAAATTGCTTTGCATTTTCAGAAAGAGGATTGTTAAAGGTCGTTACAAAGCAAGAAACGATGGGTCAAAAGATGAAAAGGACCATCAGTGAAATTGAAGGGGGGGTGTGGAATGAAGATAATTTTTTTTTAAGAGAGGATTTAAAAAGATCACCCATGGACCGAAGCAGGAACACGGCCAACCTGGCAGTTGGGCAGTAGGTCCACATACGACGAAGACGCTGTGTCCCATACCTGCTGTGCTCTGTTCGCTCAGCCCAGCCCCAGATGCTCCTGGGGCTTGCATCCGTTGACTGATGCAGTGTCTCTGCAGGGGTGTGGGGGAACCGCTCGCAGGAGGCTGTCCCACCCCCAGAGACAGCTCTGCTGGACTTTCTTCAAGTCCCCGAATATCCGGGTAAATACAATCTAAAAATCATTAGAGGAGAAACCGCAGCCAACGATTAAGTGGCTGCTTGACAAGGAATCTTTCCCAGCCTTGGAGAAAGTTCGATTTCCTTTTTCAGGTCTGAGGGCGGTGGATGCGTTTCGATGCGGTCCTGTGCAAAAATGCACGTCTGTCCTTGACAAAGCACACGAACCGAGAAGCCCAGGACGGCTCTATAATTTGTGTCTCAAGGGCATCCCACCCGGTGATCAGCTCCCCTTCGGAAGGGCTTCCGTGGGCCGGTGACAGTCCCCCCTTAGCTTCCCGCAGGAGCAACCGTCACGTGACCCCCAATGGAAATCTCAGGGTGTCTGCTCAGTCTCAAACTTACAGGCAGCTGTTGATGTCATGAGGAATTCACCACCACCAAGAACACGCACTCTCACGTCTCAACGAATTCAGCCGTGACTCGGAAAATTGGAAAACATCTATTTCCAGGGCGTCCACCCCGAATGACGTTTCCCAGACCCCAAAGGCATTTCTAGACTTCAGACAAAAGGCCTTAGACTCCCTAGAACAATCTCCCGGGCATGCAAACATGTCTCAAAAATGGAAATGTCTCTCTTGCAAAATGCAAAGGTGAAAGAAAACTTGCTGACCTCAAGAAGGGGGGGCTGGCATTGCCGATTCTGTGTGTCCCTCTCTCTCTCTCTGCCCGCCCCCCCCCCCATGCTCTGTCTCTGTCTCTCAAAAATAAAGAAACATTAAAAAAAGAGGCTTAGAGTAAGAAGCTTGTCTATGTTCACGCAAAGGAGTCCGGGAGAGGCAGCTGTAACATCTTATCTGTTTTTTTGTTTTTTCTGCACTTTGAGAAAAGTCAGATCTACAGAAATGTTGAGAGAACAGCACCACGGATATCGCTGACCCCCAACCTGGATTCACTAGTCGCTAACATTTGCTTTCTATCTATTTACTTTTCCCCCAACACCGTTTACAACTGTGTTTGAGAAATAATGACATGTTGCGCAGAAATATTTCAGCGTGATGTTAATAATCATCAGATTAAGATTTTCTTACATTTTATGCTTCTTAAGTGTGGCCACATCAATCGGCACGATAATGCTGGGCTGGAGAGAGGTTAAGAGGCTCCCTAGAGTTTCATAATAAGGAGGTAAGAATTGGAGGGGCGCCTGGGTGGCTCAGTCGGTTAAGCGTCCGACTTCGGCTCAGGTCACGATCTCACGGTCGTGGGTTCCAACCCCGCATCGAGCTCCGTGCTGACGGCTCAGAGCCTGGAGTCTGCTTCCGATTCTGTGTCTCCCTCTCTCTCTCTCTGCCTTTGTCTCTCTGTCTCTCTCAAAAATAAATAAACATTTAAAAAAAAAGAATCTTAAAAAAAAGTAAGATTATTGTTAGTCCCCTGGCTTTTTTTTTTTTTTTGGCATTTTTTGAGAGATCTTTACCTATAGGTATTATTTCTGAGCATTTCAAAGATTTTTTCTATCCTGCTTTTTCTGAAGCTGTCTGTGCAACTAACATTTTGATCGTTTTGTCTCCTCTTTGCATATATGTGTGTGTGTGTGTATTTATGTATTTATTTCTATATTTATATGTGTGTGTGTGTATTTGTGGTTTTTTGGAGTAGAGAGAGAGGTAATAGCAAATCTTGAGGTTCCATGGGGATTTATTAAAACAAATTAGTGCAAACCAGTGATTTGCTTTTCAGATTTATTGAGATCATTTTGCTTAACTGTATGGCGAAATAAAATGGATTAATCTGAACATATTACCTATTTTTAGTATCCAATCATATATTATGATAATTAGATAGGAAGAATTACTACTTTTGATGTGAATCATTCGTCGCAATTTTTGGACTAATTTTTCAAAAATGTTGATTTCTAAACGTTAAAAAAAATTTTAATGTGTATTTACGTTCGAGAGAGAAACAGAGCACGCGCAGGGGAGGGGCAAAGAGAGAGGGAGACACGGAATCCGAAGCAGGCTCCAGGCTCCCGGCCGTCCGCACAGAGCCCGACGTGGGGCTCGAACTCACAAACCGCGAGAGCACGACCTGAGCCCAAGTCGGTGCCGGACCGACTGAGACGCCCGGGCGCCCCTCTGAGCCTCTTTCTCGAGACGTAAACACGGAAAGCCCTAAGCCATGCCTTGCCTTCTCCCTAATTATTTGGTGGACACCAGTCATGGGGATGGGGACGAAGCACTGTGCAAACCACTGCGGCCCGTCTGGGCGCGAGGGGTCGCAGATGTGATCACTGGGGGGGGGGGGGGGGGGGGCACCTAATGAGCCCTGGCTCAGCCCGGCCCAGCCAGCCGCCTCTGCCGGCCCAGACTCCGGCCAATCGCGCTGCGGCAGGCGCCTTCGCATCACACACGCACAGCTGGCCTCCTCGCCGGGTGCCAGCTGCACGGTCGCAGTCCTGCTCCGGAGATCAGGAGGCAGGGCAAGGAGGGGCTCCCCCCGGGAGACCTCCGTGGCCCAGACCTCCCCCCCCCCGCTGCTTCCCTGGGACCCTGCCGGCCCCGGGGGGTCACTGGCAACGGCTCAGCCCCCATGAAGCCCGCCAGGGCGTCCCAGCGCCACAGAAGCATCCGGAGAAACACCGGCCAGCGCTGCCTGTACCAGGAGTCCCTGCTGCTCGGGTGAGTTGGTGTCCCCCACCCGCAGGGAGGAGGACGCAGGTGTGCTGAGGAAGGGAAGCCTGGGTCACCCCCAGCCTTGCCTGCGTCCGACCTGAGTGCCAAGACCCCGCTCCGTCCCCCTCTCCTTGAGAGTGGACTCCCAAACTCCTTTCTCTGGGCTCTCCACACCCGGGTTAGCCATCTCGACTCCATGCCCAGAGGGAGGCGACCGTACCTGCCGGCGGACCGGGGGACCCGAATTTGGCGTCCCCCAACCCGGCCGAACCCACGGGCGTGCGCCCTCTGTTTTCTGTCTGTTTACGCAATCTGCGATGTCAAGAGGGAGTGGGCAATACATCCATCATAATAAATAAGGTGCCTGTTGGCACAGGCTTCAGGCCAGGGAGAAGTGAGGGAGTGCCGTTGGAATCTGTTAAATATTTATAAAGGTATATTAAGACCTCCATCAGTTTGTTAAATATTTATAAAGGTATATCCAAACCTCCATCAGTTTGGAGAAATTGAAGGAAATCCTCCTGGGGGTAAATGAAAACCGTCGGAATTAGCGAAAAGCAAAAGAATGATTTTCTCTTTACTTCTAAGCGCATCATTGATCAAATTGCTGTCGCAGAAGACTCTTTTCCCTCCTCCTGAGAAGTCACCTCGGATTTAATTGTTAGGGGGAATAAGCGTTGCTACACGTTGACAAATTGTTCTCCTCCGGAGTCACCGTTTCCCTGAAAGACTTGCCCACGTAAATCCGCTTGGCTAAACTCTTGCTTAAAGAAATCGCTGACTGTCCTGCCTCTCCGTTTTAAAGAGGCAGGAACGCGGGGAGGGTCTCCGGATGACAACGTTGGGTTTCTCTTTATTTCACCTCCAGAGTTGGGGGACAAGGAGGAGCCCCGTCTTTAAAATTAGCTATTTCAATCAGCCTGAAATAGAAATTGTTTTGCCCACAACGATGGTGCTCTTCAGGAATTGTTCATAAGCACCCTCTTGTCTCTTGGTGTGATGTCTTCTGATAATAGATTTCACGCTGCGAAACCGTCTTCTTTTCCCGAGCCACTAAAGCCACAGGCTCCACTGCACGTATTTCGGTGGCTGCCAGGACCGCCACCTTCTCTCTCTTCCTCCCTGGGTCCCTCATCCCTCCACGCATAGAAACTTCATACAGATGACCCCGGGGCAGCGAGATGTGGAATGTACCCTGGGCAAGGTCCTTGCTGGAAGCAATTCTACTAATCAGATTTCCTCCTTAATGTCCTGATCCATTCAGCAAGTTGGACGACAGCTTTAATGCTGATGAAACAGGGGACAGCAATGATCCAGAACAAATCTTCCAGAATATTCAGTTCCAGAAAGATCTCATGGCAAACATTCGCTGCAGACCCTGGACCATGAGGCAGAAGCTGGGAGCACTGAGGTAGGGGCTTCCCTTCTCATTACTGATTATCGTCGGTGTGTTTTCCACGAGGCCGCCCGGTCCCACCCAAGGGGATGAGCACTGAGACCCACTTGACGGTGGTGACCAGGCGTTCCAGACGTGACTCTGAGAAGCCACGGGTGCCTCCAGGTGGCCAGTTCCTGTGTGTGTGTGTGTGTGTGTGTGTGCGTGTGTGCGCGTGCTGGTGGAGAATGTGTGGTTTTCTACCTCCCTTGCAAACGCTAGATCTTAGCATCGTGTGGAGACGTGAACAAAATGGCCAGACTCAGCAGAGACAAGTGTATGAGCCAGACTGAAAATAGACATTACTTTCACCGGCGTGGCCATGTGGACTCTTTTTTTATATATTTTCTACTTCTTTGTCTCCCGTATATGATCACACACACACACACACGCAGCCTGATTAAATGGTCTCATGTTACAAGGTCATGAGGGAGGTTATGATGCAGGCACAGAGCCAGGTTACCTTGAAATTTTTTTTTTTTCCTTAGGGAGGGGACCCTACCACGATGGGAGGGGCCCAGGATTTTTAACAGGCATTCTAGCAGATTCCGTCACATACTGAAGGTTAAGATTCACTGACCCCTGTTCCGGGGTTAAACGAGGTGAACCGGGCAAGTGACTCGCATTGTCTCTGGTCCCCGGCGGTCAGGCCCCACCAGTGAGGACTGATTGATGATGCCGATGCCCGGGAGCACAGCAGAGGGGGTTAATCGAATGGCCTTAATGAGCTCCCCTGACCTGTCAAGTGGACCTTCCCGGAGAAACAGACAGTAGCCCTGACCAGCAGGCACCCTGCGTGGACAGGATTAGAACCTTCTCAGTTCTAAGGAAGGAAGGAGGGAAGAAAGAAAGAAAGAGAGAGAGAGAGAGAGAGAGAGAAAGAAAGAAAGAGAAAGAAAGAAAGAAAGAAAGAAAGAGTCATGTGTTGTATCACAATTTTTAAAGTTATTTATTTATTTATTTATTTGGAGAGAAAGAGAGAGAGAGAGAGAGAGAGAGAGCTGGTGGGGGGTGGGGGGCAGAGAGAAAGAATCCCAAGCAGGCTCCATACCGTCAGCGCAGAGCCTGAGGCCGGGCTCCAATTCGGGAACTGTGAGATCACAACCTGACCTGAAATCAAGAATCAGACACTTAACGGACTGACTCACCCAGGCGCCCCTTCCCCCCCCCACCATTTTTTTTAAGTTTACTTATTTATTTTGAGAGCGTGCGCATGGGGAGAGGCAGAGAGAGAGAGAGAGGCACGTGTATCCGGATTTTTAAAAGTCGTACAGAAACGCTGTTAAGGATTGATGGCTGATGGTTAGTGGGAGGAAGTAGTAATTAGTAATCAGTAATTAATAACCATTAATTACCAGTAAGAGCCTAAGCCATTTTAACCTGCAGGCAGAGCGCAGCAAATGATAACTTTTCAGCCGATACACTTCCCGAGCCAAAGGGCAAAATCCGGGCCCTCCGCCCTGACGCCTGGCCAGCGGCCGGGCCACACGGCGCTGCCTGGGGCGGAGGCGGTCAGGCTCTCAGACAGGCTGGTCCTCCGAGCACCTCCATAGATCATCCCCTGGACCCGCGCGTCTCCTCCCTCGTCACCTTCAGGAGCTACCAGAGCGATGCATGCCTCCCTAATTGGACCCGCTGAGGCGTCTGGAAAGCACAGAGGCCACCGAAGCCTGACCGCGTGGGGACCCAGGGAGCGAGGCGGACGCGGAAAAGGGCAGGGGTCCCGGCTGGGTCTGGGGCAACAGCCACCTGTCGGGGAGGACGGGTCTGTTCACCTCGCAGGGAAGCCAGCGGCCGGCGCCCTAACGGGGCCAGGCTAGCTCGGTCCCCCCTGGTTCCTGAGTGCCCGGCCCACCCTGTCGCCCTCCGTTACTGTGGCTTTCGGTGTCTTTCACGCTATTAGAGAGGGGGTGACTTCCAGGACAACAACTCCGTTTCACGCGCCTGTGTGCCCCAGTCTGCTTGCCCCAAGGAAGTGTGCAGAAAATGTCTGCAGGAAGAAAATGATAAATGATTAGATGAGATAAATGATGTCACTTGTACAGGCCTCTATCTTTTAGGTGCTCTGCAGGGCCGGGCGTCAACCTTCACCCTTGCCTGCATTTCTGGTCCTGACCGGAATGAAGCCAGGGCGTTGGCTGGCGGGGCCGGGCTGATGGGGCGATCACAACAAGGGCACCGGGCTCCAGATCCCAGCAAATGCTCCAGTTCGGTCATGTTTCGCTCGGAAAAGGGAGTCAGCCAGTTCCTGGGGTCTCAGGGAGGGACTCAGGACCGGGGAGGGGGCCGCTAAACGGCTGTTGAGAGGCGTGTGCGAGACCTTCCTCACCAGCGAGCCGGGCAGACTGAAGGTCGAGGGGCTCTGAAGAGGCACCGAGCACAGTCAAGGGGAGGGGGCTGGTCATGGATAACGAGGGTCTCATCAGCGCAGCGTCAGACGAGGTGGCCTCGAAGGTGACCTTCATGCCCAAGAGTCCTCGACTCCCGTCCGCCCCATTAGTGCCAACGGGGATTGTCTAACCCCGCTGTTCATTTAGGTGTGGGTTTGACCGTCCATCCCGGGGACTTCGGTCCACTGCAGGGATGAATCATGTAGGTGGAGACATCGGGTCAACCCACCACACCGGTCAGCGTGTGTCAGTAGTTTGTTTGCGGGAGGGAAGACGCAGCGGTAGCCAGACACCCACGACCCCCTCCCTGAAGCGGGCTCTCCGAAACTAGGTCTGACCTTCAATTCCAGACGCGAGGGCTGCAGGGAGCGGCCGCCGAGGTTAAGCGAGGGGCCGAGGTGCTAGCACCCGCTGCCGGGACTTCCAATGCTCACGATTCCCGGCCAACAACCGGAATCAGGGGAGGGCTTTAAGAATTTCAGTTGTAGGGCGCCCAGGGGGGTAACACCCGTTAAGCGTCCAACTCTTGATCTCGGCTCAGGTCGTGATCTTGTGGTTCCTGAGTTCGAGCCCCATGCCGGGCTCTGAACCGACAGCCTGGAGCCTGCTTGGGATTCTCTCTCTGCCTCTCTCTCTGCCCCTCCCCTGCTCACACGCTCGCTCTCTCAAAATAGGTGCAATTTTTTAAAAAATGTTTAAAAAAAAGAAATTCAGTTGCAACTCATTTGGGCATTAGCTCATCATTTTCTGTAAATGTATCCTTTTAAATTGTTTTGCTTTGTTTTGTTTTGTTTTCCGGAATCTATTTGGTAAGGGAGCCCTCTGGTCGCTGGAAGCCAGGAAATGAACGGTTCGCGTGTTTTCATAGCCGGCTCCCTGCCGCAGTATCTTGTCCCTCACGTTTGGCCACCTGCTCCTGTCACGCTTTCACACGTTTCGCCACGATTCCAGCGGTGCCAAAATTGTGCTCACTGTCATCGCTCTCTTGTCTCAGGCGAGCGAAGGAGATTGTGCTGAAGTTCGAAGGGAGGCTGACCAGGACCCGAGGATACCAAGCGGCAGGTGCAGAGGTGAGAGCGTGTACGCATGGCGATCCCACCCCTCCCTGTGGCCTCGGGGCCAGGAAGGTGCGTGACACTGTGCTTGCCATTATGCATCGGCTGTGCGCATCAGTCGTTACAGCCGTAGAGCGATGCTGGTCCCTGGAGGGTCTGCATGTCCCAGAACTTGGACTCTAGTCCCTGGGGCCATCACTCGCCATTTGTACATGACCCTGGGTAAACCTGACTCATCCCAGAAAGGCTATCTTCCCTCGAGAGAATGATCTAGCATTTTTCCTGACTTCCTCCCATACGTGTAAGTTTTATTTACAGCGTGTCTTGTAATGGGAACGTTATAGATCTATCCCAGCTCTTATCTGAGAACTCAGTGCTATGGTTTTTGTTTGTTACTTTTCCCATTCAGCCCCTTAAAGCTAAACTTTAGTATCTAATCGCGATGATCTGTTTAGAGAGACACTGCGACCATTCCCATAAATGTTCAGAAGCCAAAGAAAAAAATCATCCTCGTATATAGTATCTTTTTCTAGAGCTCACATTTCAGTCCCTGAGTCTATAATTTTCACACAGAGTAATCACAGCGTACAAACGTGTTTTCACTTAAGCCCGTAACACAAGGATTTTTCCGTGTTGCTCTGAACGTTTCACACACGTTGTCTCCCGTGACAGACAAGTACATTAACTCAATTGGTTGTTTGTCTGCTGTTAAATTAACTTAATTTGTTATTTGTCTGCTGGTGTATATTTAAATTGCCTTTAATTTGTCATTATTACTAATAACCCTGCAAAGACTATCTTTGCACATAGTGCTTTTTCTACCCTTGAAAACTCCTCTCCTCGGATAAATGCCAGAACTATAATCATTGTAGAAAAGTAAAATTTGCTTTTTGGCTCTTGATAAGTATTTTTTTTCCTAAAGTTTATTTATTTACTTTGAGAGAGAGAAAAAGAGCGTGTGAGCAGGGAAGGGGCAGAGAGAGAGAGGGAGAGAGTCCCAAGCAGGCCCCGCACTGTCAGCACAGAGCCCCGTGCAGGGCTTGAACTCACAAACCGTGTGATCATGACCTGAGCTGAAATCAAGAGTTGGACACTTAACCCACTGAGCCATCCAGGTGCTCTGGCTCTTGATAAATATTAATAAATTATTTTCCAAAACCCTTGATAGTTCCCCTTGCCATGCATGACAAGTTTTCCTGCCTTCATATTTTTGCCAATATTGGATATTGTATTTTTTTAAGTTGGTTATATTTTAACAGATAAGAGTTGACAAATGCACTCTTTTCAGAGTCTCTGAAACAAACCAACAAAATCCTTAATGAAGTTTAAATTAAAGCTGGTCACGGAACACCTGGGTAGCTCCGTCGGTTGGGCGTCCAACTTCGGCTCCCAGTTGGTGGGTTCGAGCCCCGCGTCGGGCTCTGTGCCGACAGCTCGGAACCTGGAACCCGCTTCGGATTCTGTGTCTCCCTCCCTCTCTGCCCCTCCCCCACTTGTGCTCTGTCTCTCTCTGTCTCTCAAAAATAAATAAATGTAAAAAACCTTTTTTTAATTAAAGCTGGTCCTAAATTTTACTTAACTGAAAAATTAGATAGAGTCGCAAAGGGTCCTCAAGGCTCTGCCTTGGCTTTCTTCTTCCTTTGCACAGACTGTGCCTGAAAACTCTAATCTATTCCTAGGACGAAAATTACCCCTGAGTGCTTATGCCTGTCAGGCGATGATGGGGCTCATGCGATAAATACATTTAACAAAATTATCTTTTTAATGCTAAGCATATGTGCCGCCCGGCTCCCTCATTTTCCCTAAACAGATGGCCTGCGATGCAGTGGGAAGTCTCTTGGAAAATGCTAGAAGGTCCTGTTCAGACAACCTGTAATATATATGAGTGAAAAGCACAGCAACTTTTAGTCACAGTGACATCAGTAAGGATTAAAGGTGTAATTCGACCAGGGGCCGACTTACTAGACTCAGGGTTTCCAGAATGAGAAGGGGAACCAGAATTCCCAGCCTCACCTAGAGACGGGCTGCCCAAAGGTGCTCGGTGGCACCTTTGTAGGAGCAATGGCCCTGCAGAAAGGGGTTCGATCCAGTTCAGTTTAATCCACGTGCCACGCTTTGTCCCAGGCCCTGGGGTCATGTCCCGACTGGGTCACTTCCGCCTTCTGGGGGGTGCAGTAAAGTGTCAAGGATAGGTCCCCCTTTCGCGTGTCTTCTTCACACTTTGGTTCCTCCCCTCCCTGTTCGGAACAACATTCCTCCACCTTTTTATGTGTATTTCTTTTTTTTTTTATTTTGAGAGAGAGAGAGAGTGGGAGTGGGGGAGGGGCAGAGAGGGAGAAAGAATCCCAAAGTAGCCTCTGCACTGTCAGCACAGAGCTCAAGGTGGGGCTCGAACTCACAACCGTGAGATCATGACCCGAGCCGAAATCAAGAGTCGGCCGCTTAACCGACGGAGCCGCGCAGAAGCCCCTATAATTTTTTACACTGGAAATTTTGACATGAACCACGGAGGACCAGCACCCACTCCAGCTGCCGCGGGGAGAAAACAGAAGCCATCAAGCCCGCAGCCCATCTGTTTATAGTCCTTGGTTTGTCTGACGAAGATGCGACTGTTTTCCAAACAGTACGTTTTGTGTCACGGGCTACCCATTCTCCCGTGACTCCCGGCGCTGAGATCCGGTCACCGCTCCCAGGGGCTCCACCCTGTCCTGTCCTGGGAGTCCCGGCTGCAGAGCACAAGGCATCCTGGGGGGCCCTCCCCGCTGTCCGGCCTGTGTCCTCGCCCCCCTGGGTCTCCACCTGAGCCCGCTTACAGGCAGGCCCCCTTCAGTGCCAGCAGGTGTCCCTGTTTCTTACGGAAGCAAGGTCTGAGTGGGTGGGGCCTCCGGGACCCGAGAAGTCACTGCGGCAGGAGGGAGGACACCCAAGTCTCTCTGCCATCATTTCCCTGCTGTGACTTTGGTTTTCACGTGTGATTCTCAAGATTCCTTCTGGTTCTAATATTCTACGTCCTTTGTTTTTCACGCAATACCCACCAGGGAGGTCACCCTTCCCTGGAGCCTGCATGGCATGATTTGGCACCTGCCTATGATGGTATATAGGCTGATTGGCCTCCTGGAAGACCCTACTGCTTTCGCACACGTCCCCCTATAATCCGCTCTCCTCCGTGCAGGAGCCCGGGCAATCCTTGAAACAGTAAACTGTTTCCTTAAACTGTTCAAACTGTTTAAACTGTTTCCTTACTTAAAACATAGATAGATAGATAGATAGATAGATAGATGATTGATAGAGAGATAGATGATAGATAGATGGGTGGATGGATGGACGAATGGAGAGATGATAGATAGATAGATAGATGATTGATAGATGATTGATAGAGACATAGACGATATAGATAAATAGATGGGTGGATGGATGGAGAGATGATAGATGATAGAGAGACGATAGATGGATGGATGGATGGAGAGATGGTAGAGAGATAATAGATAGATAGATAGATAGATAGATAGATAGATAGATATAGATAAATAGATGGGTGGATGGATGGACAGATGATGGAGAGATGATAGATAGATAGATAGATAGATAGATGATTGATAGATGATTGATAGAGACATAGACGATATAGATAAATAGATGGGTGGATGGATGGAGAGATGATAGATGATAGAGAGACGATAGATGGATGGATGGATGGAGAGATGGTAGAGAGATAATAGATAGATAGATAGATAGATATAGATAAATAGATGGGTGGATGGATGGACAGATGATGGAGAGATGATAGATAGATAGATAGATGATTGATAGATGATTGATAGAGACATAGACGATATAGATAAATAGATGGGTGGATGGATGGAGAGATGATAGATGATAGAGAGACGATAGATGGATGGATGGATGGAGAGATGGTAGAGAGATAATAGATAGATAGATTGATAGATATAGATAAATAGATGGGTGGATGGATGGACAGATGATGGAGAGATGATAGATAGATAGATAGATAGATAGATGATTGATAGATGATTGATAGAGACATAGACGATATAGATAAATAGATGGGTGGATGGATGGAGAGATGATAGATGATAGAGAGACGATAGATGGATGGATGGATGGAGAGATAGTAGAGAGATAATAGATAGATAGATAGATAGATGATAGATAGACAGACAGAGAGACAGATAGTCATTCATTACACTTAGAGTTAAATCTCACTCCTTCACATGACCCAACTGATCTGGCCATTGCCTACCTGTTGGATCTACCCCACCTCCCCCCTTCCATCCTCTGCTGTAAAATGTCCAGCACGTGCTAACTCGCGGATTGCGTGCTGTCCTGCCCTCCTAGAGAGCTCCTCTACCGATTTATCATTTTCTGAAGTATTGATTTCTTTTCATTCAAGTCTCAGCTCAAGTATGACCTCTGCAGACAGACCTTTCCTGACCCCCTTGTTTAAAAGAGCTCGCTCCTCCAGTCCTAATGGACCACGTCCCACGGTGGCGTCGACTCTTTCGTTGCCTTCCCTCTATCTGGATGCAAGCTCGGCGCCAGCTGACGTCTTACGCGTCTTGTCGACTTGCATCCGCTGTACTAGAAACACACACAGTGCTCAGGACGCGCTCTGGATGAATGCATTTTTCCTAAACTAGCATTCATGTGGTTAGAACGCACTTATGCCAGGTGAACTTACAAGACTTCCCAAAGAGGCAAGAATGAGCTTATTTGGTACGGAGTCTTACCAGACTCAGTAACCCAGGCCCACAATTAAGACCCATTTCTTCCAAGTCTGGCTCCCGGTTTTGCTTTGTTTCGTTTTTGCTCTGCTCTTAAAATCTCAAATCATTTCAGAGTTTCAGGCTTTCCATGGAGATTTGATGCACACCATCAGAGAATCAGGTGTTTTTTCCCATGCCTTATGGAATCTTGGTCATAACAAATCACACGTTTCAAGGAAGCTCCCTTAGAAGGCTAGGGCAGACCGTCGTCACCAGAAGGAGCGTTGAGGGTCTGGCGGCCTTGAAGCTGAGTTCGGGGCCCCTGACTTATCACATGAGCACCAGAGGCGCGGAGGAGGAGGTTTTGCATCTCCCACTTAGAAAAATTGCTCTGCGTTAGTCTGTTTCATGCACTGAAATTCTCATTGGAAGAGTAACTCTGAATACCACTGATCAAAGCCCACTTCTTGGACCGATGAGGACCTTGAAAGAAAACGCCTTTCCCAGGAGCGCACGGTAGGGTAGCGGTTGAACTGGAGCTGGCATCAGGTCTGGGGCCCTCCTCCAGGGCTGCCTACACCGCAGGACTTCACCGCAGGCCAGAGACTCAGATGCTTTCCAACATCAAACCGTCCCCCGAGGATGTGTGAGCACCCTGCCTCTGCCTGCTGCAGGGACAACAGAGCGAAAGCTTTGGTCTTCGCCTCCATGCCAAAGGACATAAGCCACGGGGGGGGGGGGGGGGGGGAACAGAAGGGCAGCACGAGGTAGGATGAGCTGAGCGTGACGAGAATGTCGATGGCCGAGAAGTTTGCAGGGAGCAGGGTCTGCCTCTCTCCAGAGACCCTGTGCGGACGCATCACGGGCGTGGTTAGGTCTGAGCTGCGTCTTGGGTCATGAACAGAAGACCAACAATTACAACGTCTGGTGAAACTCGAACAGATTTGCGTTTCACGTGTCTGGCCTTGGCAGGCACAACCCGAACGGCACGATCGTGCGTTCAAGCATCAGGACCTCGCGCTGTCTCAGACTTCAGAATCCTATAATTGCATTTGGAGCCCTTCTTTCCGCGGTGATATCATTTGCTTCCAACACAAGCCCGGATTGTTTGTGTGTTAAAATGGACAGCCTGCCAACATTGTGAGGGAGCGGCCGGAGTCCCGGCGCGCTGTGCTTTATTCTCCTCAGAGGAAAGAGAGAGAGGAAAAAAAAAAAGAGAGAGAGAGAGCTTGAACTCTTGGCAGTTGCCTCTTAAACACACAAGACGAATTTGCAGATCTCCCCGCTGGCGGCCTCTGCCAGGAGAGAGGGCAGGAGACCAGCACAGGTGCGGGACAGGAGGCACACGGCGGGCAGGGCTCGTGCTCGGCGTATGTTCTAGACTCTCATCCTCCAAGCGGGGAATTGTGGTCACCGGGGCAGTTTGCTGGCCATGCGGACTCCTGGGCCCCAGCCCCAGAGTGGACATCACTCCTCAAGTGATTTCCACTGTTGTTAGTCCCCAGGGCGGGAACGGTAGGAATAAGACAGCCTGTGACCCTGGACCATACGCACGTCGATACAGACGCCGCAGCTCAGGTCCCAAGCAGGTGTCGTCACCCTACCAAGAGCGGACGGGGGCTGCTCTGGTCCTAGTGTGGCCTCAAGTCCTATGACGTCATAATCACAGGCGTGTCTGGGAACCTCTCCTCCACCAGGGACCTTAGCGTCACGATGTCACTGCCATCCTGACAAATGCGAAGCCCGCTAACCCTGCTCCCTCCTTTCCAGCTCTGGCGGAAATTTGCTCGCGGGGCCTGTAACTTCATGGTCACCTTCATCCCCTGGGAAATGAGGATAAAGAAAATCGAGAGTAAGTGTGGGCGCTCGGGGGGTGGGGGGTGGGGGGCAGCGGGGAGGCCCTGCCAGCGGCCAGACGACAGCGTGGCCCGAGAAGGGGCTCTGTGTCCTGGTCCTCGCCCTGCGCGTGGTGAGGCGCCGGGCTGGACGCGGGACAGTGGAGACGGAAGGCATCTGTCCGCCGCTTCCCCGGACGACAGCCGTCCCACATTCGCTGCGGCTCACGGGTCGTTCGTGACTCGGACCCGACACAGACCCAGAAGGAGCAGGTGGAAAACTGCACAAGGTTGATGTGAGCATTTGCCAAACCAAAACTCAGAAATCTGCATTTTCTTAGGGGTGAGTGGCACCATTTAGAAAGCGTATTCTAAACTCGTTCACACAACACACAGACATAACACAGAGCACACGATGCCAGGAACAAACTCAACAGTGGGTCTGAAATGAAGGAAGCGGTAAAATTGGGCCACCACGTATCTCAAGAGTCTTGTGAGAGGCACAGGTGACTTCATGTTTGGAAGATGTGGGCCTTCTTGACGTCACTTTACAGGTTTCCAGCAATTGCGGCAAAAACCTCAACGCAGGTTTTTAATTTTCTGTACTCAACAAGATGATCGTGAAACGTATATGGAAGAAAACCACCCGGAAGACGCGTCGAAAAAAATTCTTTTGACGATGCACATGAGCTTGCGTAACCAAAGGGTTCAAGGACGTGAGGAACACTACCGCCCTTGAATCCGTAGCACAGCACTGCAGATACACCGGATTCTTACAGAGTTCTGTTAGATCCTCCACTTAAAGTCCCATTAGCTATTAAACATAAAATAGGGAAACCACGAAAGAATTAAGAGAGAGCGTGTGATCTCCGAATGGATCAGGACAGAAGCCCGTCCAATCCCGAAGGTGAAGAAGGAAACCATCAAGGAAGAGAGGGCTGCATTTGGTCACCTATAAAGGCAACCTACATCCTTGAGACAGCAAAGCTGAGAGTCAAAGGGAGAAAAGCCCATTTTCGGCATTTCAGTGGAATTTAGCACCGGCACACGCGATGGGCGGGACTGCCCACTGGGAAGGCGTCTCCGGGGGAAAGTTAAAATTTGTAGCAAAAACCTTCATGCTGTTTGTGCCCTTCGATAAAACTCCCCCATCCCTTAACGGCCGAAGAAACGAGAGCCACGACAAAATCAGCGCGCAGGCGGACGAAGTCGGTGCCCCACCCGGATTCTCGACTTGGCTGGTCCAGCTCTTCCCAGCAGCTCTGGGTGTGGCTGCTGTGACTCACGGCTGCCCCTCCCCACCAAACCCTCCACCCCACCCCCCACCCCAGGTCTCCGGAGCGCCGCCCTGGGCCAACACTGTTCCAGATGCGGGGCACACTTCACCTGCCCCAGCCGAGGGCCCAGAGGCCGTGATGGACGAAGTCCAGCTCCTTGTGCCAAGTGGGGCCAACCCACCGTGTTGTGCAATCTGCCTTCCAGGATCCGCGGGGGATCGGCGGAAGCCAGGCTCCAGCACCGTATCCTTGCTTGGCCCTTTCCCCTGACCTGCCCTGACCCCCACACTCCCTTTCTCCAGAGAGCACTTGCCCAGTGTGCCCTGACCTTGGACAGAAATGGTCTATGGCAGACTTATTCACGCCAGTGAATCCCCCACCAAGTGAAAAGTCAGAAACTTCCGAAATGGCCGGGAGTGGGGCGAGGTTAAGTAAACTACGGAAAATTCAGCTGACGAAGCAATACAATTTATTTCATGGAAGAATTTTTTTTTTTGCGTGAGAAAATGCTGATAATAATTAATAACTCAAGATGCATGTTGTAGACAGATGCCAATTTTATACAAAAAATCTATACGTGGAGAATAATAATGAGGGGTCACAGGAAAAGCTTGTTAGAAACTCTAATGGTAATTAAAAAAATTTTTTAACGTTTATTTATTATTGAGAGACAGAGACAGAGCATGAGCCTGGGAGGGGCAGAGAGAGAGAGAGAGAGACACAGAATCTGAAGCAGGCCTCAGGATCCGAGCTGTCAGCACAGAGCCCGATGCGGGGCTCGAACTCACAAACCGCGAGATCATGACCTGAGCCGAAGTCGGATGCTTAATCGACTGAGCCACCCAGGCGCCCCAGAAACTCTAATAGTAATTTTAATTTAGTGTTCTAGAATAGGTAATGTTTTTTTTTTTCTTTGTGATGTTTTGTGTTTTCCTATTTATTGTGACCAACGTAAACTAAATTTGAAATACAAATTCAGGGGATTTTTTTTAAGTATGGTACAAATCACACACACCCTTATCTTCTTAATAGAAATTAGGTTTTGAATACACTTTTTATTTGGAATAAAATATATAGGAAAGTGCAGGTATATAGGAGAGTTGTAAGGAGTTTCTATAATTCCTTTACCCAGTTTTCCCTAATGTTAACATCTAGCCAATTGCTATATATCTTGAAATTGAGACAAAAGAATTCTAAGAAAAATCCTGGGAATTCTCAAAACTATAACAAATGAAATATATATATATCAAATTCTCAAAAGATGTTGATTCTTTTTTTAAAAGAGTTGGGTTTTTTTAATTTTATTTTTATAAGGAGAGCACATGAACAGGGGAGAGGAACAGAGGGAGAGAGAGAATCCCACGCAGGCTCCCAGTGCAAAGCCAGATGCGGGACTCGATCTCACCACCCTGGGATTATGACCTGAGGAGAAGTCAAGAGTCAGACCCTCAACCGACTGAGCCACCCGGGCTCCTCTCAAAAGATGCGGATGTTCTTCTGAACATACATGAAATGTTGTAAATTTGACGAGTATTTCAGAAGTATTTTGACATAATGAATTTGAAGTATAATGACATAATGAATACGTCATTAGGGAACTTATGAAATTAGGGATTTTTTGTGTGTGCTTATAACTGGAAATACCAGGGAACATCTAGACCCACGTAAATGACTATTTTGGGAGAACACCCCAGTTGGCCTTCTTGGTCTGTGCCCCGATACACGAACAACAGCAACGTTGCTTACAGAGAACTTTGCACCATGAGGGTTTTATACTGTTCATCCTGTTTATACTGTTTTGTTTTTTGGTTTTTGGTTTTTGTGTGCGTGTGGGGGTTTTTTTGTTTGTTTGTCTTGGGTTTTTTGGGTTTTTTTCTTAATCGTTCTTATTATCTTGTCCTTCTTTAGGTCATTTTGGATCTGGTGTTGCCTCCTATTTCATATTCTTGAGATGGTTATTTGGAATTAATATTGTGCTCACAATTATGACAGGTGCTTTTATCGTCATTCCAGAGGTAAGAACTAGCCCAGGAGAGATAAAAATGCCAGTCGTTAAAAACAAGAGATGTCAGAGCAGTTCCATAACACGACTCCCCTCATCATCCTTGTATTCAAGCAAACTTTTTCTGTGGAGGGCCAGCTAGTAAATAGCTCGGGCTTTGCGGGGCCACGCGGTCCCTGTCACACCCCTTCTGTCTGCCCCGCGGTGTGGAAGTGGCCACGGACGGCACATGAACAGTGTGGCTGTGTTCCAGTAGAATTCTAATTTTTTTTAATTTTTTTGCTGTTTGTTTATTTTGGAGAGAGCGAGAGTGAGCAGGGGAGGGGCAGAGAGAGAGGGAGACACAGAATCCGAAGCAGGCTCCGGGCTCCGAGCGGTCAGCACAGAGCCCTGATGCGGGGCTTGAATCCATGAACCTCAAGATCACGACCTGAGCGGAAGTCGGACGCTCAACCGACTGAACCACCCAGGCGCCCCCAGTCGAATTCTATTTATGGATACTGAAATTTGACTTTCAGATCGTTCTTAAGTGTCACAATGTATCATTCTTCTTTTAATTCTTTTCCAACCATTTAAAAATGCAAAAACGCTTCTTAGCTCTTAGGCTGTTCAAAAAGAGGTGACAGGCCAGATTCGGCTTCTGGGCCAGGGTGCAGACACTGTTCAAATAAAACCCACTTCTCAACTAACGTTTGTCCTCCCAAAGTAAACGGGGTTATTTTCCGTGCCATCAAAGAAACCCGGTGACCTCAGAAACCCATCTGTAGAGGCCCCGTCCAGCCCAGCGACAGACTACCCGGGCGGGCTGATCAAGCAAAGAGAAGATCTGCCCACCCAGGGTTACCTCTCCATCAGTGAGAATCAACAGAAACCCAGCCCCTAGAGATCTCACACGTGCAACGCCTTCACAGGCCGTGGGGATCGGCCACCCCTTTTCTTCTGGTCCCCTCCCCTCACTGAGGACCCCATGGCGTCCTGTTCTCTCCCACCAGCTCATTGCGGGCCAGCCCTTCGGAAGCACGGACAGCAAGACGATCCCCAAGGAGAGTGTGATGTCTGCCCAAGACCTGGACACCGTCTGGTCCCTGGGGGTGAGGTGGAGGCTGGGTCGCACTCTCATCTTGAGGGAGGGCTGAACGGGGGCCACGGTTCTGGAGCCCGGAAGTGACGCTGAGTGTTGTCTCTTTGCAGGGTTATCTACAGTACTCTGTCCTCTTCTATGGCTATTACGGCAGGGAGAGAAGGATCGGGAGAGCGGGCTACCGGCTGCCCCTGGCGTACTTCCTGGTGGGCATGGCTGTGTTTGCTTACAGCTTCATCATCCTCTTAAAAAAGTATGGCTGCTCAGTTTCTCCAAATACATGCCAAGAGTGATACGTGTGATCGCCAGCTGGCCAATACCGTGTAACGTTAAGGCAGAACTGTACCCACTTTGTAGGTGGGGGGACCAAAGCTAAAGAGAGATGTGCTCATTTTAACCAGCAGCTCTGTGCCAGGCTCCGGGCTGGGTCTGGAGAGACAAGAACCCCACAGACTTATCAGTTAATGTAATTTCAGGCAATTTAGTAAGTGCAGTGATAGAGATCGGAACAGGATGGTCTAAGTGACCAGAGCTTGCAGAAAGCCAAACATTCTCCGTTGGCCGCACGTCGGCCTGTGACCGAGCTACGAGTTCGGTAAGGGACAGGCTCGTCCGCGTCATGATGCGGTTGGCACACCCGGTCCGTCGCTGAGAGGAGACACAGTGGGAGGAAGACAGTGGGAGGAAGTGGCTGGGGGTGAGGCGTCCCGCACCGTCCCCACCGCGAGACCCACAGCCACTCACTTCCCCTCCCTGAGCCTCATTACTAAAATGGGCAGGTTGGCTCCCAAGACGGCCGGGTGCCCTGCCAGCCTTCACACGCCCCGCTTCTGTACTGGGGCCAGACACAGCGGACTGACTGACGGGCTGGGAGTCCAGGGAGAACCTGGCCCCACCCTGCGTGGCTCACCGGCTGCTTCTGTCAGCCTCGTGGGCACCATCACCATCACCATCAAAAAGCAAAAGCCTAAAGAGGTGCACAGTGACCCAGGGGCCTCCACTTGGCAAGAAGCTTTCCAGCGTGGCTTCTGGGGGGTCCTCAAAACCCCCACCTGGAGGACAGGCCTTTTGCTCGATGTTACAATCTAAGAGACGGATGAGAGCAAACTCAGGAGCAAGGACTGTGGAGAGAGAACAGGTAAAAGCTTATCACCAGAGACAGTCTGAAGGCAGAGGGACTTTGACCTTCAGTCGGAAGGAAGAGGGACGGCGGCTCCTGCCTTCAGAGGCATCTCAAGGGTGTCATGGGCAGGAGGCACCTGACAGGCTCCCTTCAGTGGGCAGGAAGACGAAGTCAGCTCCAGGGAGAGTTTGATTTCACAGTCACACTGCCCGGCCCCGGGCACACATGCGTTCAGTGACCTCCCGGCCACCAGAGTGGCCAATGCCATTTGCACAAGAGGGGCGCTGGACCCACCGGTGCCCCCCAGGGGCGGCCGGGGCCCATCTGACGCTGCCCTCACATGCTCGTCCCGGCTCCTCTCTTGCAGGATGGCCAAGAACTCGCGCACGAGCCTCGCCAGAGCCTCCAATGAAAACTACACGTTCTGCTGGCGGGTGTTCTGTGCCTGGGATTACCTCATCGGAAACCCGGAGGCCGCCGAGAGCAAAACGGCCGCCATCGTAAACAGCATCAGGGTGAGTGGGGGGGCGCGGGGGGCGCCGAGGGCGGTCAGGGGTCCTCCGACCTCGCCCACAGCCTTGACCGCGGAGCCCCTGGGCCTCCGCGAGAGTCCGAGTCCTCCTCGACGAGGGGACCGGCCCCGTGCACCCACAGTCCCATGGAATACAGAACGGGGCATTGAAAAACTCTTTATTTTAATTTTCTAAATTTCATCCCCCGAAAATTTCAGTTGGTGCATTGCTGGTAATTTGCATAAGGGACTGCCACCATATTGCAGGTAATTTGTGAGTGAAAAAATACAAGCGTGTTGGCGACGTGAGCTTTAGCGGTAGCTCAGGAGAGGAAGCAGTTAGAAGCTCGCAGGGACTCGGGTCTACTGAGCAACCCGACAGCTCAATGCTGCCCCTTTCGGGAAACATCATTAGATCATTTCATTTATTAAATAGCATGCTCTGCCCCCTCGTCTCGCCAAGCCCCCATGTGCATTTATTTTAATTTAATTATTTTTTAATGTTTATTCATTTTTGAGAGAGAGAGAGACAGCGTGCAAGCAGGGGAGGGGCAGAGAGAGGGGAGACACAGAATCCGATGCAAGCTCCAGGCTCCGAGCTGTGAGCACAGAGCCCGACGCGGGGCTCGAACTCATGAACAGCGAGGTCCAGACCTGAGCCAAAGTTGGGCAATTAACCAACCGAGCCACCCAGGCGCCCCTCCGTTTTTATCTAATTATTATACAAAGCACTGATGTCAACAACGTCTCACAGAGTGGTTCCAGATACTGACTCATCATTTCTTATCATGAAATAATTCTGAAGACTTATGATTAATGGTAACGCTAAGCTTCTAACTGAATGTGTCTTTCCTTAAAGGAGGCCATCCTGGAAGAACAGGAGAAGGAGAAAAGTAAAAACCCGTACGTATGGAGACTCCCCATGCTTCATTCGTTGAAATGCTACTTTAATTTGGCACAAAAATGATCCAACTATCTATATCTTATTTTCACACATCGTCAGGTAGCTCTTCTTCGTTTTTAAAAATATTTTTAAGTTTATTTATTTGTTTTGAGACAGAGAGAGAGAGAGAGAGAGAGCAGGTGAGGACCAAAGAGAGAAGGGAGAGAGAATCCCAAGCAGGTTCCCTACGGTCAGCATGGAGCCCGATGCGGGGCTCGAACTCACAAACTGCAAGGTCATGGGCTGAGCTGAAACCGAGAATTGGACATCTGACTGACTGAGCAGTCCAGACGCCCCTCTTCTTTCTTCTTAAAATCCGTCTTCCTAGTAATGTGACACGTGGGAAGCCTGTAATCTAATCGGTCAGTAGTCAAGAGTGGCTCCTTGCTCCTTAGATCAGGCCACAGGGTGAGAGTTCTTTTACTTAGATAATAAAGGAGGTATTTTTAGCACCAATTTCTAGCTTGCTAAATTAAGCAAAGAGTACTTTATTCTTTTTCATGGTTATTTATTTTTGAGAGAAAGAAAGAGATGGAGCGTGAGCGGGGGAGGGGCAGAGGGAGAGGGAGACAGAATCGGAAGCAGGCTCCAGGCTCCGAGCGGCCGGCACAGAGCCCGACGCGGGGCCCGAACCCACAAACCGCGACATCACGACCTGAGCGGAAGTCGGACACCCAACCGACTGCGCCACCCAGGTCCCCGAGCAACAAAGCCCAGAAGTCACAAGACGCAAATAGTATCCAATTCTTGTCGACAAGCCTTCCAAGGTGATGGCTCAGATCTGAACTTCTCTGGGATTTGAGGGCTCTCTGGGTGAGGTGAGGCCCTTTAGCCAGAGAGTTGACACGGAAGGGCCAATCCCCCAAGGGACAGTGACCTGTCCTCACGGGACAACTCTCTGACATCCTCCCTGGGTCTTTAGCCCCTGGATTCGTTTCCGTGATGCAGAAAGCCTGTCGGAGCCATGCCGTGGACGTGGGGAGGTGCGCAAGCCCACGCAAGCCCCTGAGGAAGCAGGTGGGAAGGATTCCCCACAGGGAGGCAGGGGAGGGGCGCCTACTCTCCCTTCGTCCTTAGCTGCCACGACCCGGGACGGTCCCCTGGCCCTTCCGGGCCTCCACTTCCTCCCCTGTGAAACGAGAATGGGGCTCCATAGAAGCTTCTCAGAGGGCAGAGAGCACCCACCCATCACAGCCACCCCCCGGGCACAAAACATGCCGACCACTTTGGGGCCCACCCCGATTCCCTGAGTTAGACCGTCTGGACGTGGGCCACCACGATCCACATTCTTACCAGGTGATTTTGCTGTCCCCCCACATTTAAAAACTGCAGCGTCTGACTGCAAGATAACGCACGACCCATCACGATAAGCAAATACATCAGCAGCAAGAATAGCCTGTTCCCCAAGTCTCTTCCACAAGCGACTCCTGAATCCTCCCGCGGCTGCCAAAGCCTGGGGAGAATAGGCCCGCGATAGGCCTCCTGAGATATCCAGGATATTATCACAGGACGCGGAAGGATTGGGTAGAGACGGGGGAAGTGAACCTTTGACTGGCGACCCCAGCCTGTGCCCGTCACGTGCACTGTTGGGCGCAGTCAGCACAGGGACCAACAGGTTGCCCCTCCCCCCACCCAATGACCATAGCGTGGCCTGGGCGCCCTGGTTGGCCCCCACCCAGGACGGCAGCGTGGTCTGGGCACAGGAGCAGGTGAGAAAGCACAGGACGCTATGAACGGACCTCACCCTCTCTCAGATCCTCCATCGGCAGTGTTCTGACTCTTCATCTAAAGTTCTGCACAGAAAGACAAGGTGACGTTCATCAGATCATTTGGGGGTGAGCTTCCCCCTTGTACAGATGATGAAGGGCCACCACTGATGTGGAGGGGGTGTCGCGACCAGCCCGAGGTCACCCGGAGGGTGGAATTACGCTTTACAGAGAGGCTGGTACACCTCTTCTGTGCCCTTCACGTCCTCCTTGGCCACGCCTCTTCCTCCAGCACCTGCTGCGGGGCAGGGCCGTGGGGGCGCCACAGCTGTGCGCACACGGCCCCTCGCACCCCTCACCCCTCACCCCTCACTGGTACCCGCTGCTCAGTGCCCCCCCCACAGCCCCTCTGAGGTTGCGGTGTGGGGCACCCACTGAACCCCGGCCAGCGTGCGTGCACGGGAATCTGACAGGCTAGGGGCAACGCCGGGGGGTTCACTCTCGGGGAGCCACCCTTGACCAGCAGGGAGGAAAGCGATGACAGAGGCTTCCCTACTTCTCGCCGGGCAGACCGTCCTGAGACACAGCTCGCAAGCCCCTCAGAAGGCCCTGCCGTTGCCGCGAGCTGTGGCCAAGTCTGTCACGTACCCTCCTCTGGCTGCTCTTTCTCCCGTCTCCCCCGTAGACCTCCTGGGATCACATCCCGAGTAAAGTACTTGCAAACAGGCCTTTGCCTGATGCTCTGTTTGCAGGGAAACGCAGGCTAAGTCTGGCCCCAAAGTTGGAAGAAGACGCCTTCAAAATAAGCCAGTTGGTTGGGGCGCCTGGGGGGCTCAGTCGGTCGAGCGTCCGACTTCGGCTCAGGTCACGATCTCACAGTTCGTGGGTTCGAGCCCCGCGTCGGGCTCTGTGCTGACAGCTCGGAGCCTGGAGCCTGTTTCGGATTCTGTGTCTTCCTTTCTCTGCCTCTTCCCCTCTCATGCTTGGTCCCTCTCTCTCTGTCTCAAAAACAAATAAACACTAAAAAAAATTTTTTTTTAATAAAAAGATAAAAAATATATAGAGAGGCAGTTGGAATCAGTGAGTTTGCCCCCAGAGTTAGCAAGGAAAGAGCAAACCCCTGTTCCATTCCTCGTTCATCATCTAGAAAAGAGCTACGATGTGTTTATACGCGCTGGGCCCGTTCCAGGAGCTGAGAATACCACGGCGAGGAAGAGTAAACCATTTCAGAGTATATGTTCTCGAGGGAAAGACAGCTGATCACCTACCGCATGGACCTGTGCACAGTGTCAGATTCGCAAGACTCGGCTCGAGTCCCCCTGAGGGCAGTGGGGTGGGCTTAGAAGTCCTCGTTGATCCCTTAGGAGAGGAGGAGTTTGGGGGTGGGTAGGGAGAGCACCGATGCTTCAGGGCAGAGGGTTCACACGACAAGAGATGGGTCCCGTCGTTCACGCGGCGCCCGGAGCGCGGCCCAGCGTCCCGTCCTCACGCCCGCCTCTCCCCGCAGGGCAGTGACCGTGTGCCTGAGGGTTATTGCCAACATCCTGGTGCTTCTGTCGCTCGCCGGGAGCATCTACCTCATCTACTTCGTGGTGGACCGGTCCCAGAAGCTGGAACAGTCAAAGAAGGAACTGACGCTCTGGGAGAAGAACGAGGTACTCACCGCCTTCCCCGCACGCGCCCTCCAGGAGAGACGCCAGAGCAGCCTGCCCTCCCCTTCCTGGCTGTTGCTTAGGCAGGTGGGCTGGAAATATCCCCCCGGACAACCTAGTCCCCCTGTCCGAGAACACCGACTGCACGGGCTCTGAGCCACAGGGGCCACACCAAGACCTGGAGGGATGGTTTGGTTGGTCGCTGTCGGGAACGGTTCCGATTCAACGTCACCTTCAAGCGTTCGTTTCCTTCTTCGCCTTTGGGTCTCGAGGACTATGGTTTGCTGCTGTCTCGTGGTGGTTCTTCGCACACACACGTTTCCAGACACGGACATCCCCTGCAGACTCGCTTTAATGACCAAATCGCAGTCCGTGGCACCTGTCAGAGCTGACCACACGCCAGCTCTTAAACACTTAGGTTGTTTCTATATGTCTTTTTTTTTTTTAACGTTTATTTATTTTTGAAAGAGAGAGAGAGAGAGAGCACAATTAAACGTTTATTTATTTTTGAAAGAGAGAGAGAGAGAGAGAGAGCATGAATGGGGGAGAGGCAGAGAGAGAGAGAGGGAGACACAGAATCGGAAGCAGGCTCCAGGCGCTGAGCTGTCAGCACGGAGCCCGACGCGGGGCTCGAACCCACCAACCGTGAGATCGTGACCTGAGCGGAAGTCGGCCGCTTAATGGATGGACCGGCCAGGCGCCCCCTCCGTATTTCTAAATTAACAAACAGGGATTTCTAAATCCCAAACCAGGCTTGTTTGCTAAAAGGTCTCTTCTCTTGGTCGAGGTGAATATTCCCATGACGGAAGCAGCCGAGAGAAACGTTACGATCACTCTCCTAATTCTTAGTATCTGTTGTGAGGCCGCTGCCTCCCAAGCCCCGTTGGCTTTTCCCGCCAAGGTCTAAAAGGCAGCTGCGGAGACCGTCCCGCCGACTGCTGTTGTAGAAACGAGCGTCATCCTTGGAATTTGCGGAGCAAAGTGCGTAGGGGAGAGGCCGTTCTCAGGTTTTCCTCAAGCGACCCTCGTTGCTCAGAACCTGAGACGGCATCAGGTCAGGTTTTCTCAGGCCTCTTATTTCATGCCAGGTAAGTGGGTTACCTGTGTTTGCAGATAGACCAGGTTTTTAAAGGCATATTCAGATATGGCATCTTTCCTTAGCTCACACCGCCCGGGTACCAGCTAAACGTCCTTCAGAAAGGCAGATAAACAGGACCCAGGCGTGACCCTCGAGATATTTACTCTTCCGTGTGCAGAAAGCGTATCCGATCACCTGTGGGCACCCCCCTTTCCTGTGTGTAATAGTTGGGTCGCCTCCACCCGCCACCCAAGTGACCAGCAGGGCAATTGGGAGACGTGGCGGGACTGCTCACAAATCCCCGGTGGCAAACGTCAGCATCTTGGATTAAAGCCGGCTCCTAAAAGGAATAAAGGCCTCGACGGTGGCAGGGGCCTCTCCGAAACATCGAATCGGCAGGGATCTGGGGGAGGGTTTCCGCATGGGAACCGCACAGCCCTCCGGGTGCCCAGCGGCCGCACGGAAGGCCAGGAGGCCAGCGGGAGGCACGCGAGTCCGGGCCAGGGGGGACTGGGGGCTCACGGCCGGCTGGCGCTCTCTCTCGGCAGGTGAGTGTGGTCGTCTCCCTGGTCACCATGCTGGCGCCATCAGCCTTCGACCTCATCGCCGCCCTGGAGATGTACCACCCGCGGACCACGCTGCGTTTTCAGCTGGCAAGGTACGGGAGCCCCGTGGGAAATGCCACGCGGGGGGACCCGCGTCCCTCAAGAGCCCAGCTTGTTCGCTGCCCTGAAAGCTTAGCACAGAACTTCCCCGGGGGTGCCTCTCAAGGAAAGCAGGATGCGCAGGAGAGAAAGGGGGAAGGAGCAGGGAAAGGAGGCCGGGAGAGAGGGGTGGAGAGGGCGGTGCGAGGCTGGTGGCTGGACACGACGGCTGGGGGTGCTGGAGGCCCGAGGCGTGGCAGCTGCTGGGTCTGAAGGGGTGTCCCCATGGGGGCAGGGCACCCACATCCGTTTCTAGTGCTGGCTTCGCCCCGTCTCCCTGAAAACTCCACGGCCCCCAGAGGGCAGTCCCCTCGTCCATGCGGTAGACCAGGAGCGGGGACTGTTGGCCGAGCGGGGCCGGGGAGGCGCCACACAGCCCCGCCTCACATCTGCGTCTGCGTCATCTCTTGTGCCGTTCGGTGACATTCTGCTGAACCAGTCATCCGCCAGCTTCGGGCAAGATTGCTCTCGTTCAGGAGTGGGAAACATTGTCCCGAAAGACCAGAGGGTGAACGGTTTGGGTCTTTCAGGATAGGTCTCTGTGGCTTCTGCTCAGCCCCGAGGTTGTTACATCAGGACAGTGGCCAGGGGCCATTTGCAAAGGAGCAGGTGGGTGTGGCCGTGTCCCTCACAACTTGACTGACAATAATAGGTGAGGCTAGGATTTGGCCTGAGGGCTGTTTGCCTCTCCCTAAAACCCAACTGTCATCTCAAAGGCAGAAAAACACTACTAGAAAGATCGAGGGGTCTCACTGTGGTTTCGATCTGTATCTCCCTGATGATGAGTGATGTGGAGCATCTTTTCATGGCTCTGTGGACCGTCTGGATGTCTTCTTTGGAGAAGTGTCTGTTCATGTCTTTTGCCCGTTTCTTCACTGGATCATTTGTTTCTTGGGTGTTGATTTTGGTAAGTCCCTTATAGATTTTGGATACTAACCCTGTGTCCAATATGTTATTTGTAAGTATCTTCTCCTATCTCGGTTGGCTTTTAGTTTTGTTGTTTCCTTGGCTGTGCAGAAGCTTTTATATCTTTTTTTTTTTCAACGTTTATTTATTTTGGGGACAGAGCATGAACGGGGGAGGGGCAGAGAGGGAGACACAGAATCAGAAACAGGCTCCAGGCTCCGAGCCATCAGCCCGGAGCCCGACGCGGGGCTCGAACTCACGGACCGCGAGATCATGACCTGGATGAAGTCGGACGCTTAACCGACTGAGCCCCCCAGGCGCCCCAGAAGCCTTTTATTCTGATGACGTCCCACTAGTCCATTTGTGCGCTTATCTCCCTTTCCCCCGGAGATTGTCTAGTAAGAGGTTGCTGCGGCCCGTTTTCTCCTGTAGGATTTTGATGGTGTCCTGTCTCACATTTAGGTCTTTCACCCACTTTGAATTTGGTTTCGTGTATGGTATATATAACAGAATACTACTCAGCGATCAAAAAGGAGGAAATCTTGCCATTTGCAACAACGTGGATAGAACTAGAGGGTATTACGCTAAGCAAACTAAGTCACTCACGTGTGGAATTCGAGAAACATAGCAGATGAACATAGGGGAAGGGACGAAAAGTCAGATAAAAACAGAGAGGGGGTTAAAAACCGTAAGAGACTCTTAAATACAGAGAACAAACTGAGGGTCACTGGAGAGGGGTAGGGGGGATGGGCTAGATGGGGGATGGGCATTAAGGAGGGCATCTGTTGGGATGAGCGCTGGGTATTGTATATGTTAGCTAACTGGAATTAAATAAGAAAGAAAGAAGGAAAGAAAGAAACAGAAAGAAAGGGAAAGAAAGAAAGAAAGAAAGAAAGGGAAAGAAAGAAAGAAAGAAAGAGAAAGAAAGAAAGAAAAGAAAAAAGAAAGAAAGAAAAGAAGGAAAGAAAGAAAAAGAAGAGGAAGGAAGGAAGGAAAGAAGGAAGGAAGGAAGGAAGGAAGAACAAAAGAAAGAAAGAGCCGGCAAGGGGTCTGCAGAAACCTCCCCACCCAGGGTGGCTCCGGGATGAGATTCCAAACCGGCCCAAACCCGGTCCTCCTCCTGTGCCCAGCCCCGATCTTGACCTGAAAGAGAAGTGTCTGCCTCAGCTCTGTCTCCACCAGCAAGCATTGGGGAGGATCAATTCTATTACTGCGTTGGGTCTAACAGCAATCGTATTATACAGATCGGTCTCGTTATTCACGGTCAAAACTAGAGAAACAGAGTCATCAAGAGACTCGCCCGAGACAAATTAGGGCTAATTCTGGTCATAAGAGCAAGACATATTGTTTTAGTCCCATTAACTCACCACAGCAGATCATGTCACCTTTTGTCCAGGGCCCGGGGAGGCCCAGAGCAAAGGGGGACCAGGAAAGCACGTGTTAATCCTCTGTTCTCCTGTCGGGCAGCACTTCCGAGCATATTCGGAGGGTCCTGCCCTGTGCAGGTGCCCCAAATGCAGAGACAAACGGGTTCTGGCTGGGTGCACCGGGAGTCGAGGGAGAGCCAGGGCTCCTCTGTGCAGGGAGTCGAGGGGGGATCCAGGGCTCCTCTGTGCAGGGAGTGGAGGGGCCAGCCAGGACCGGCGGCAGTGATGCCCCAGAACCCCCTGCTGGCTCCCACCCACGTGTCTGAACTGCACCTGTGAACAACGGGGCCTTGGGGACCGAGGGGCGACGCCAAGCATCAGCTTGGAGTCTGGTCCTTGGGATAAAGCCGTTTCTCTTCTTCATGCACCTGTACCGGTTTCGTGACCCCCTAAGTGCCAGTCAGGGTCCCCGGGAGGAGCCGGTGAACCCGTCGCTCGCCTGCCTGGCCTCGTTGTCCCCGACACGCGTCTGCCAAGGCTCAGGCCGTGTGCTGGGAGATCCCAGGGCATGTTTGCCCGGCCGGGAGCGCGTCTCTGATCGGTAGCCGGCTGACCCCCCCACTCACAGCTGCCCAGAGTCCCCGAGCGGCTGGCGGCCTGACCCACGTGTGGGAAGCAGACCCCGCGGCACTCAGGTGGTGTTCCGCCTCTGGAGAACTCTGGACCTGAGCCGCTCACTGGGCCCCGTGTTGCAATCCACTTGTCCCTTCAGCGCGCGCCTGACCGGTTGGGAGGCTCGAATGAGATCCTGCCTGGAAAATCACCTTACGAACCAGGAATGGGGACACAAGGACGCGTAATTTACACGACCCTCCGGAGCCCCACCTCCTCAGCTCACACGCTTCCTGCGACACTAGCGGCTTTAGTATGCTGCCCCCGGGACGGGGCCTGAAGGGGTCTCCAGGCCCCATCCAGACCGGCTGAAATTTTTATTTTTACCGCTCTGGAACTTTTATTTCCACCCCCCCCCCATACGATTCTGAAGGGAACCGCGTGGGGCAGCCACCGTCTCGGGGTGACCGTGAGATTCGCTCCCAAGTGGGGCACGTCCAGAACCTCGGGCTTGCGTGTGGGGCTCTCTCTCCAGGCGGGCGTGTGTTTTCAGGGTCCTCGTGCTGTACCTGGGGAACCTCTACAGCCTGATCATCGCTCTCCTGGACAAAGTTAACAGCATGAGCGCTGAGGTGAGTGCCGTCCTCGGCAGAGGCCCCCGTCCCATCCTCGCTGCCACGCCTGCACGCGCACATGCACACACACACGAGCACACACACACGCATGCATGCCCACTTGTGCACACACGCACACGCACGCACGTGCATGCCTGCACGCACACACACAAACACACGCGCACACACACACGCATGCATGCCCACTTGTGCACACACGCACATACCAACACACGCATGCCTGCACGCACACATACAAACACACGCACACATGCACACACGTGCAGCACATACACGTGCACATGCATACACACGTATAAACATGCATGTACGTGCACACACATGTACACACGCGTACATCCATACACATGCACACATGCACACACATGGGTGTGCGCGCACACAAACACATGCACACACGTGCAGCACACATACACATGCATGTGCGTGCACACAGATATACACGTGCACGCACGCACACATACACATGCATACACGTACTCACACATGTGCGCACGTGTACACACACGCACACACACGCACACCCACCGGGGCCATCACCCTTGCAGACATTGTCACTGCTTACTCTTGCCCTCCATTCGTCTCGTTCACCACTCAACTCAGCTGTGGCCTTCTCAAGGTAAAGAGAGCAGAATTAGCCCTGTTTCCAAGCTAAAGAAACTGAGGCCGGGGGCGCCTGGGTGGCGCAGTCGGTGAAGCGTCCGACTTCAGCCAGGTCACGATCTCGCGGTCCGTGAGTTCGAGCCCCGCGTAGGGCTCTGGGCTGACGGCTCAGAGCCTGGAGCCTGTTTCCGATTCTGTGTCTCCCTCTCTCTCTGCCCCTCCCCCGTTCATGCTCTGTCTCTCTCTGTCCCAAAAATAAATAAACGTTGAAATAAAAATTAAAAAAAAAAAAAAAAAAAAAAAAGAAACTGAGGCCGGAGCTTATGGCTGGCGAGTGACCCAGCCGGGAGAGGGGAGCGGGGGCGTCTCGACTCCGCTCCCTTGCCCGGGGTGCCCCGCCTCTGTGAGCTCCATCCATCGGGACGAGGCGGGCATCTGCGGCGACAGCGGACCATCCCGGGAAGGGAGGCTGGCCGTGAGACTCACTGAGGCGCTGGGGAGAACACGAGCATGCGTGGGGACAGTTCAGAGGGGGCCCCCCTCCCGGCCCCGCCCAGGGCAGCTCCGGCGCCCCTTGTAAGCCCGCGGCACCAGTGAGGCGCCCCACGTGGTGGGGGAGGGGGGAGGGGGCCTCGGCCGGCGCCACCTTCCGAAGGCTCCCACGGGCAGAAGCGGCCGTGGCACCACACGGACGGGGCCCTTACTCGCGATGCGCCCGCACATCGCCCTGGAGCGTCCTCGTCAGCCTCAGCCTGCTCCTCTGTAACACGGGGTGACAACTGTCCCGACGTGCTCGCGGGGGTGAGAAGATGCGCCGGGTGTTAACCTGGACGGTGTCTGGAGGCCGGGGATGAAGGGGCCAACCACCCAGCTAGAGAGAGAGAGTGGACAGATAGACGGAGACGGACAGGGAGACAGGCACAGTGAGAAAGAGAGAGGCGGAGGGAGATTATTCCCAAGCAGCGCTGTTCTGGGTGTCTACGATTCTTATTTACAAACACGCAGCAATCTTTTTTGCTTCCTTCCGTCGCCCCCGCAGGAAGCTGCCACCAGCAGTAACGCGAGCCACTGGACGGGGTCTACTGTCTTCTTTGCCGCCAGTGCGGCCCCTGAAGGGGAGAAATGGGCCACGCGTGGGCCCGGGACCGGGCTCGGGAGAAGTGGAATGTGGACCCCAGAGGAGGCTGGCCTGCCGACCCCCACCTTGCCCCTCGCGGGGGTCAATAAGACCGCCATCTACACCCAGAGTCTTCAAGACCAGTGCTGGGAGACATACGTCGGCCAGGTGGCTCCCTCGGTCCCTCGTAAAGCCCCTCCACAGCCATTCATCACTTCGTTCTGAAGGGTCACTACCTCTGTTTTATAGGAAAGGAAACTCAGGCTCAGTGAGCGTTTCCGATTTTCTCCGATTCGATGGTAACAATCAGCACAAAGACCCGTGCAGTGTTGGCTACGTGCCGGCCCCGTGTTAAGCGCTTAGTCCTCATGAGACCCTATCGTGACCCTCCTTGTAGACACACGCAGGGAAACTGAGACTCCAGGGGTGAAGGTACTTGCCCGTGGACACAGACAGTAAAGAGCAGAAGGAAGGCCTGAACCCGGGCATCCGCTCCAGGCTCGGCCTCCCCGTACGGGATCTCATGCAGAGAATCTCAGCAACCCCCCCACACCCCCCAGGTTATTGTCTGTCCTGTGAACTTGAATCACTGGCCCCAAGTGGTCTCCAGTGCCTCAGAACCACAGACCTCAGGTTCTGTCCTGGTTTCGTGTCAGGTTGGACTCAGATACCAAAATTCAAATTCAGATGAACAAATATTCGTTGAACGCCCATTAGGCACCAGACGCGAAGACGCCACGGTGGGGGGGTGGGGGTGGCGTGGGGACTGGCAGAGGTTGGGAGCCCTGCAGGAGGAGGTGGCCCCAAGGACCCCCTGTGTTCCAGGAGATGCTGAAGCTTTCCATCATCGACATGCTCTTCACCGTGGCCAGCATTCTGCTCATCGACTTCTTCCGAGGACTTTTCGTCCGGTACCTGAGCGACTACTGGTGCTGGGACCTGGAAAGCAAGTTTGTAAGTGAGATGCTGGGTCCACGGGGAAGCTCCTATGGCTGCACCCTCCTCTCCTGATGTGGCTGAAACGGGAGGGAAGAGGGGAGGGTGCACAGGGCTGACTTGCCTTCTCGTTCTCAGCCGTACTGTTTCCTGGGGTGGCCACGCAGACCGCGATCTCTCTCTGTCTGTAACACCAAAGAACCCTTTGCACGTGGCTATCGTGAACTGGTTCGCACAAGGAACTTTGGAACCGTTTATTTATTTTTTTAACATTTATTTATTATCTTTGAGAGAGAGAGAGACAGAGACAGAGCGTGAGCAGGGGAGGGGCAGAGAGAGAGGGAGGCACAGAATCTGAAGCAGGCTCCAGGCTCCGAGCTGCCAGCACAGAGCCCGACGCGGGGCTCGAACTCACGGACCGTGAGATCATGACCTGAGCCGGAGTTGGATGCTTAACCCACTGAGCCACCCAGGCACCCCTGGAACCGTTTTTTTAATGTGAAAGTTCCTTTTCTCTTGTAGCCTGAATACGGGGAATTCAAAATAGCAGAGAACGTGTTACATTTAGTCTACAACCAAGGAATGATTTGGTAAGTACCAAAGCTCCTTCTTACCTTTGTGTACCTCTCATCCAGGCTAAGATTTTTTTTTTAAAGTTTATTTATTTATTTTGAGAGAGGGAGCATGAGCGGGGGAGGGGGGCAGGGAGAAAGAGACAGAGACAGAATCCCAAGCAGGCTCCGTGCCGTCAGTGCTGAGCCCGACGCGGGCCTCCAATTCACAAACCATGAGACCATGACCTGAGCCGAAATCAAGAGTCAGACGCTTAACTAACTGAGCCCCCCAGACGCCCCCGGACTAAGATTTTGCCTTACTGGGTCTGGACGGGACACGATTGTTAACAGTCATAAGAATTAAAAGCGACATAAACAGTTCCTAACTAGACCATCTTGCAAGTGTAGTTAATTTTACTATGGCTTTTTAGCAATGGCTTTCTAAGCATTTTGCAGAAAGGAACGAGAAAAGAAATAGTCTGTATTTAGGCCACTATTAGTCACAGCCCCCCCCCAAATATATATATATATATATATATATATATATATATATATATATCTGCACAGGAACCATTAGAATAAGCTGCTGGGAGGTTGGGGGACGGGTGGGAACACAGTCTGCTGAGCCCCCAGGAGTTCCAGGGAGTGGCTGTGTCACAGCTGGGTCCAGGCCCGCCCTCAGCCCCCCACTGTCCCTCCCATGTGCCTCCATATTTTCATGGAGACACTGAGCCCAGAGCATGGCCATCGTCCAGACGGAGAGACCCATCCTGGGATGAAATCCATTCACGCGGGGCAACTCCTGGCCAAGGCAATCTTTTTCCTAAAGACACCGAAGACGCAAAGGGACCCCCACATACGCGCGTGTCTGTGGGAGCACGGCGGGGAGCTCCCCGAGTCAAGCCTCCGCCTCTGGCTTTGCCTGTCGGACCACACGCAGTGCTGTCTGTTCAAATACAGGCAAGGAAAAGAAGTTTCCATCCTTCTTTTCGGAGGCTCCGTGCATTCAGAAAACACAATCTCTCTCCCTAATCATTCAGTAAAAGGCATGAGGCACAGAGAAGCATCGAGTAACATTTCTCAAAGTCTGTACCCTTTTGCACAGTTTTCACAAATGCAGTATTTAAGGCCACACCCAACGCTTATTTAATATTTTGCTCAGCATCAGGCACTTTTATAAGTACAGTAATCTCGCATCGTGGCAAGAAGGGTGAGTGCAGTTCATAAGATAGTTTGAGAGGGAGGCCACTTTCATAGACTTTTTGTGACATTATCTTCTAATGGTTCTGTTTTACTGGGAGTTCTTGTTAATCTCGTAGTGCCGACCTTGCAGGTTAAACTTCATCACCTGGGGCGGGGGGGGGGGGGGGGGGGGGGGGATGTGTAGAAAAACCCGGTGTATGCGGGGTTCAGCACTGTCCCCCAGCGCGGGGGTCTTGGAACAGAGCCCTGCAGACCAGGAGGGGACTGCCGTATGGGCAATTTTGTCAAAGCGAGAAAGCAAAGATTCTCTTGGGATTTCTATTCGCGACAAGAGGTACTAAGGCGGGTCTCTCGGGAAAGCGGGGTGGCCCGAGGCCGACTGTCAGGTGTTGGGGCGAACGTGTGTGTCCCCCGCCGCACGAGGAGGCAGACACAAGCGCCAAGCACACCCGCGCGGCAGCGGCACGTCACAGGGTCACTCCTCGCCCACGGGGGTGATCGGCCGTGTCCGCGAGCCGGGCGGCCCGGCTCCCGGTCCCTCCGGGGTGTCTCCGGTTCTTTAGGCATCGCGGGGACGCCCCAGGCGTCCGAAGCGGCACAGCTCACCGCCTCCCCTGTGCTGCAGGATGGGGGCCTTCTTCTCCCCGTGCCTCCCGGCCTTCAACGTGCTCAAGCTGATCGGGCTCATGTACCTGAGGAGCTGGGCCGTGCTCACCTGCAACGTGCCCCACCAGCAGGTGTTCCGAGCCTCCAGGTGAGTGGGAACCTCGGCCGCTGCGCACGGAGGGCTCGTCGGGCCTCCCGCCCCCGGGGCCACGTGTCGCGAGGGGTGTCCCCGCGGCCGCCTGGCCCTGGCCCGTCCGCCCTCTGGTCGCACGTCCCCTGAAGCCCCCGCCCGTGCCCCGCCCTCAGATCGACTCCGCTTCACTCCTCCCCAGCTCCTCACATGTGTTTTGAAACGCCTTCCTGGTCTAAGAACCATCTAGAAAAGGCACAAGGCGTAAGCGTGCACGAACCGGAGGCGAGTAGGGAACCGGCACCCAGATCAAGAAGCAGACCCAGAGTCATACCCGGAAGCCCCCCTTGCACTCAATTCCCCTTGTTACCGAGTCCTAAGGGTGCCGCGTTTCCCGGTTTCTCGCTTTGTGTACCGTCAGCCCTGTGCTCGTGCGGTGCTTCCTAAGGAGAGCACCCCAGGGCCTTTATCCCTGCTCCTGTCGGTGGGCGCGTGGGGTGTTCCCCATGCTGCTAGGAACAGCACTGCCTTCAACAGTCCCGAGAGCGTCCTTTTAAACTTTTTAAAAAATGTTTCTTTGTTTTGAGAGAGAGCGAGCGAGCAGGGGAGGGTCAGAGAGAGAGGGAGAGCGAGTCTCGAGCAGGCCCCGTGCAGCCGCACAGAACCTGATGTGAGCAGAACCCACGAACCTTGAGATCATGACCTGAGCAGAAACCAAGAGTCAGACGCTTAACTGACTGAGCCACTCCTGTGCCCCGCGAGCATCTTTTGTTTTTAATTTTTAAAATATTTATTTATTTTTGGAAGAGAGACAGAGACAGAGTGCAGGCAGGGGAAAGGCAGAGAGAGAGAGGGAGACACAGAGTCCGAAGCAGGCGCCAGGCTCCGAGCTGTCAGCACAGAGCCCGACGCGGGGCTCGAACCCACAAACCGTGAGATCACGACCTGAGCCGAAGTCGGAGGCTCAACCCCGCCCCAATGCCCCGGGAGCCTCCTGCAGGAGGAGGATTTTTCTGTCTAAAGAGTCAGGGCCTCGGTGTGGGTGTCGGTTTGGGCATATCATCGTGTCAACTGTCACAGAAGGGACTCGGCAGGCGGCACGCGGTTTCTTCGCAGATCCAACAACTTCTACCTGGCGATGCTCCTGTTCATGCTGTTTCTGTGCATGCTGCCCACCGTCTTTGCTATTGCTCGGTACAAGCCGTCTCTGAACTGCGGGCCCTTCAGGTAAGTTACTTCGGGTCTGTCTCCTCTGCCCTGAGCGACTGAGCTCTAGGGGAAGGGCCCCTGCCTTGAAGGGAATTCTCTTCCCGGCCGACGGAACAGGTCAACAGCAGAGAAGGGTCTCGAACCCACAGCCTGGGAGTCCAGGACCGGCGAGCGCCCTTTCCCTGACGGCAGGCTGGGAAAGCATCTCCGTGCTCTTCTGGAAAAGATAGCGCCCATCAAAACAGTACAGCCTGCTGTGCGACAGAGGAGGTCACCTGGGCGCTCGTCCCTTCCAGAGCTCAGGAAGCCGTTATCAAACGCTAACCCACATCCCTTTTGATTCTGCGTTACTTCTCTAACTGCATCAGGGTAGCAGGGCCCAGAGCTCTCTGCCTAGCTTTCCCTTCGGGTCGGTTTCAAAACTATCGGGGACATTTACTGTCCTTAAAACGCACACGCACACACGGTGATCGCTGACTCCACCTTCAAATCTCCCATCAGTCGACAAGTCCTACAAAAGCTTAGGAATGTTGCATGTCTTACACTTCGGGGTATCTACCCTCCCTTGGCACCTGACTCCGAGGACGGGGCTCCGGCCATACGGCTGTTGCTTGACGGTCCGTAGAGTCCTCCTGCCAAAAGCAACGCCATGTGGGGTTCTGTCTTCCTCGCAGCGGACAAGAGAAGATGTACGACGTCGTGTCGGAGACCATCGAGGAGGACTTCCCCGCGTGGTTCGGCTCCATGGTGGGGTACGTCAGCAGCCCCGTGGTCATCCTGCCGGCCACACTGCTGCTGTTGTGAGTACCACACGCGACGCACACACCCCCCTCCCCGCCAGGCTTGGGGGACTTCTGCACCCGCCAGGCTTGGGGGACTTCTGCACCCGCCAGGCTTGGGGGACTTCTGCAGCCCTGGCCACCGAGAGAGCGCTGCTCTCCAATAACCAAATAAAAGCCACGAGTTCATTGCAAAGTCCCGCGTAGAGCTTGATGACCCAGGCGGGAGTCGCGGAGGGAGGGACGGCGGGCTTCGTTCCACGAGGCCGCTGCGATGGGGCCGAATGCCGCTATCGTCGTCTTGTCGGACAGACGCTGAAATCATCCCGCACCAGCCTGGCCGCGAGCGCGCCCCGGGCGGCCGGCAGCGGGAGGCGAGGGGGGCTCACGCGTGGCCTGTGTTCTTCCGTCCCAGCATGGTCATCTATTACCTTCAGAGCATCGCAAGATCCTTAAAGCTCAGCAACCAGCAGCTCAGAATGCAAATCCAAAACGTAAGCACCGCCTCGTCTCTACCGTCGTGACTGCGTGTCGGCCGCGGGGCAGCTCTCGCCCGCAAGGGACTACCGGTGAGGTCACGTTTCCGGATTCCGAGGACTCTTGGCCACCTCCGGGGCACAAGGCCACGCCTCCCCCAGGCTCCAGCAGAGTTCTTTCTAAGAAATCCCAGGGACGGCTCCCATTGGCCCAGGAACTAGCCGACTCCCCCAGCCCCCCCCCCCCCCCCCACCGCGGCCTTGCTGATGCCCTGAGTGCGTCAGCGCCCTCTTGTGGCTGCCCCAGGGACTCAGGGTGCAGGGCTCTTCTGTGGGCCGCGACCCACTCAGAGGAAGGAGAAAGGGCCCCTTTCCCGTTCCGTGTCAACTTGCACATCTGAGCCCACGCACCCTGGACCCAAAGACGCACCTTTTTCCTGACTCTCAGGCTCTGGTGTCGTCACCCCCTCACCCAACTGGGACTTAGCTCTCAGGACGGTCAGAAGGAGACTAACAGGTCCAGCGTGGGCACGGTGTCCCCTCTCTGCACACCACCCCGGCCAGGACGGGGTGAGGCAAGGGAGGCACGGGCCCTCGGGCTCCCGCTGACCCTGCCCCACGCAGCCGAGAGTGGGCGGTGCCTCCCTACGATTCCACTCCTGGCTGCCTCCTCGCCCCACCCCAGTCCCAGAGCCCCACGCAAAAAACATCCGCCTTTTTCAGCTTTGAAAAACATAACTCCTGTGAGTATCGGCTCAGGCAAAGAAACAGTTCCGTGAACAATCATAAGAAACGGATGTAGAGCTACAGAAGGCGTTTTGGGGAAACATACATGTCCCATGCTGATCTGTATTTTCTCATCTGTGTCTCAGGTTGACCATATTGGCAGAATCGACACCCGGTCTGTCGAACAGCTGGCCCTAAAAATAAAACCTGCTGGGTAAAACTTCAGCTCTGGGGTGTCGGCGTTTATTCATTTAAGCAAGGCCCGAGTCCCTGAGTACGCTGTCCCCAAGTGATAGCAGTCGTAGGCTCTTGGCCCGAGGCGTGAGCCGTCACGCGTGAACTCCCCCCCTCCCCCAGAATAGTGTTCATTACTTCTTCCTGCTAAAACCAAAACAAACATGCTTATTATTTGCATTTTAGGCCAGATCTGAAGACAAGAAAAAGGTTGCCCAAATGGTAGAGGGTAAGTAGAAACAAAAATGCCTTCTGCCTCAGTTGGGGCGGGGGGGGGGGGGCATTTAAAAATACAGCAGTTCGGGGGCACCTGGGTGGCTGAGTCAGTTGAGCGTCCAACTTTGGCTCAGGTCGTGATCTCACGGTTTGTGGGTTCTGGGCTCTGTGCTGACCACTTGGAGCCTGGAGCCTGCTTCCGATTCTGTGTCTCCCTCTCTCTCTGCCCCTCCCCTGCTCGCACTCTGCCTCCTGCTGTCTCAAAAATAAACAAACATTAAAAACAATGTTTGAAATACAGCCGTTTAAGGTGTGCTACCAATACAAATGCCTGATAAACTGTGGTTTTCACAATGAACTAGGCACAATAAAATAGGGCTATAAATATTGGTTTAAACTCAGAATTTTTCCGTCATACCCAGGCCTGTGAATAGCACCGAAACATGTCTGAAATCAGAAGGAGAGTTTGAGTCGGGAGAGAAAAAGCAGCAGAGAAATCTGGAGCAAACCCATACGGACGCCCTTGTCTTGTTAACTTTTCTGTACTTCTCGATGGCCATTTCCTCCTTGCGAGACCCCCCCTCCCCACGTCGGTGCCCCAGGTGCAGCCTTCTGAGGGCACCTCGTCCCACTCCCGCAGGGCAATGCCAGCTGGGCCTGGCCTTCTCTCCCCAAATTCTCCAGGGGCCCCGACAAACTTGTTCCCGCCCAGGCTCCCCCTCCTGCAGAGAGCTGGTGTGGCCAGAAGGAAGGAGGTGGGCCCCCGGGGCCCCCCGTCTGCCCCCGGGGCCATGAAGAGACCACGGAGGGATCACCCTGCAGTGCTGAAACGGCACAGGCCACGTTCTCCTGCAGAAAATGAATGAGATTGAGACCCTAAAAGGCTCCGCGGGCCGGCTCTGTGTCTGCTGTGCTGCAGAGCTAATTAGATCCGGCCCCCTTGTGGGGGTGTGGGGGGTTGGGGGCGCTGAGGAAGAGCCAGGAGGCCCAAGGGTTAGCCTTGCCCCTCCCGCTTTTCAGAAAGCACCCTATGTATGAAAGTCCGCTACAGAAAGAGACTGAAGCTCACACGATCAAACCCCACTGAAAGTCAAGGACTACTTGCCAACGGGACATAATTTAGTTCGGGTGGTCCTTAAAACCGAGGGCCTCGGGAGCTCTCTCGGGAGGGCAGTGGCTTTGTCACATGGCCCTCTTTCAGCTCCAGGCTACGTCTTCTTCCAGAATGCTCTGTGAACTGCTTCCAAAAGCTCATAATTGTTGTATAAGCTTTATGATATGCATTGTGTAGGTAAACGACCAGAGCCCCAAAGCTGGGCAATGAGCCGCTTTGCCTCTGGGGGCCTCACATGATGCATCTATAAAGCCTCGGGGTTCATGGGAGTCCACACTCCCTCCCAGCTCCCCGTGAGGATATGATCGGGGTTACGGAACGTTGGCTGCCCGCGGGATAGGTGTGTCCCCAGGCACACAATGGTTTCCACACCCAGCAGCTGGAGGTCCTGACGTTCCTGCAGCTAAACCAGCCCGGACGGGTCACCCCTGCCTTCTCACGTCCCACCCTCTTCCCGCAGCCCGAATCCAAACCCAAGACGAAAGCAGCAAGAGGCTTCCCAAGGACAGCGACCTCGGCAGCCAGCTGTCCTCAGCTCACTCGGGGACACCCCAGAGCAACGGCGCCGTGGTCAATTGGGACTCATGCAGCAGTGAGAGTGGCAGGGTAGAGGCCGCTGCCCAGCACACACCCCCGAGTCCCCAGCCAGGCCCCCGCAGCCCCAGCTCGCCTCTTCCCGGCACGTCCAAACCCAGGCCGGGGCAGGATGCGAACAGGTGAGCTTATCTGCAGACCAGCTGGAAACCTCCCTCCGTGACCGTGACACCTGCCGGTGATGGCCAGGGCGGTGAAGTGCAGGTTGAAGAACCTAGGGATCTGAGGGCCTCAGCAGTTTCAGGAGGCCAGGCCGTCGAATTCCAGCTCTGCCAGACGGCCACGGGGCCAGCTGGTACTGAGAAGAAATGGGGGGACAAAGTGGGTCAAACAGGACACATTCTTCCCCCTCCGCCTTTTGCCGGATCACCTGTAAGCAAACATTCCTGCCAACCTAGGGTAGGTGTTTCTACAGCCTCAGGGGAAAAAAATGCCTTTTATAATTGTTGGTTCTTTTATTTTTTTAACTCCACACTGGCCACATTATTGGCAAGATCTTTTATATTTCAGTTCCGGGCTGGCCAAGTTATTGGCAAGGTCCTTCTGTGTTACCTGGGGTCCGTTGTCGTTGTTTGAGCCTTCCTCACACATAAGACAGCAGCGGATGCACTCTGGGAGTGCGCACTGACCCCAACTCACGGAGGATGTGGTTGGAATTGATCGCGACAACCGTGAAAGCAATTCAGATAAAATGCTGGGGGGAGGCGGTGGGGTTTGTTGGGGTTTGGGCTTTTTTTTCTTAAAGACAGTGACCAAGTTCACGGAGGACTTGAAATCTTGCGATAGGAGAGTGTATGTACGGGGCCTTGACAGGGAGGAGGGATCCCATACCATCGGGTGGGCAGGAAGTGATGGCATGGAGGAGCGTTCCTGACACGCGCTGGCCCGGGTCCCCAAACCATCCTGTGCGTGCATCTGCAGAGGACATGTTAACACTCTGGAACGTGGTCAGGGAAAGGCCGAGAACACGGCCTCCCTGGCTGGCGGCGCTCGGGAGGCAGGGGCTCGGACCAGGCGCTTACCCACCTCTGTCTTACAGGCGCCCGCGTGGTCCTTGTGTGAGCACAGGTGACCGGCACAGGAGCAGACCCCGCTCACCTGTGATGCTGACAAAGCCCATCGAAGACGCTCACTCAGAACCTCTTTTCCGAAAAGGCTTTCAGCACATCAGCCCTCCCCTTGGTGGACCGGGCCCCTCGGCCTGGGCACTGCACGGTCACAGGCCCCAGGCCCCCAGCTACTACATCATTAATGAGCAAGACTCTCACAAAAATTCCCATCCAACTTTCTGGCCAGAGAGACATTTCCGGATGGATGCCCTGGGGGACCTGGTGGAGGTGTACCCCAGGAGCACACGACAAGCTGTGTCCCGGGGCCCCCGGCAGGGTGGCTCTCCGCAGCTGAGTGAGGAAGACGAGGATGCCCCGCGGAGGCAGCTGATGGAAGGTTCTTTCCACCCACACGCCCCGACGGGCCTCCGAGGGGCTCCTCACTTCTATGTTGGCGAAAGGTCAGAGAGGCAGACCCCGGCCCCCAAGCGCCAGGGAAGGGTGCCCCACGGGTCCTGGAGTGACGGCTTGGAGACTCAACTCGACAGGCCGGTGTACGTGCACAAGAAACCACGCTCCCGGGGCTCCCAGTACCCACAGCACCCCCCGAACCTCAGGGACAGGCCCGAATTTGAGCCTCCCCTGACGGAATCGGACTCCGTGTCAGCAGCGTCCAGCAGCGATCAGCGGGACAGCAGCCGTGAGCGATACTTCTGGGTCCCCCACGGCAAGGGCAGGTTCCCAAGGCCTGCGCTCCAGCTCGGCAGGAGAAAGGCCACATCCAGGCAGGAGCTGATCGCGGATCTGAATGACCTGGTTTGTTCTAACGTCTAGAGACTTCGTCCTGTTGGTTCGGAGCCCAGTTGGAGTGCTGGTCTGCTGGTCTGACGGCGAATGGTACCCCCCCACCACTTCTGGAAGGAGACTCGAACACACAGCCCCAGCACAGGGCTACAGTTCCGGTTTCTCCAGCAACTGCCTGCGCTGGGCTGCGTCCACGGGTCTCTTTGTGGCCAGCATGTCCGGAGCATCAGGCTGTCGTTTCAAAAACTTCCATTCCGCCCCCCCTCCGTTCAGGGCACCCACAGGTCACGGGCAAGCCAGACAGCTCAGCCTGACGGCAGAACCCCTTGTGAGAGGTCTGTGTTGTCCTTACTCACGCGTGTGCACCGTTTGAGCCGTGACGCCCGTCACGTCTGTCTCGGCACACGGAACTCCCTCCAGGCTCCCTGATGACACCCAGGAACGAGGCACCTGCCCTCCAAGACTTCACGGCGCTTAATTAGTTCATATGAGCCGTCAGTCTAGGAATGGCGGGAGTGAGAACTTCTCCTGCCGTTTACCGGGCTGCGTGAACGTCCGTATTAACGAGGACGCAAGGCTAGGAAGTAACGGGATCCCCGGGGTTTATTGGTTCCTTTAACTGGGAAGGATGGGAATCAAGCGGGCTTCAGGCTCAGCTGGACCTGGGTGTCGAACGTCTTCAGGATCCCGTGTCTTTTTACCTCCTGGCTCTCCCTGTGTGTCGACCTCATTTTCTCCCACTGGCGACAGGCTTCCTCCAGGTTGTAGGTGGAAGAGGAATTCACGGAGGCAGAAAACGCCAGGTGGAGACCAGCCAGCCGATGGGCCCAGGGGAAGGAAGGGAGGTGTCCGTCCCGTCACGTGATCTGCACCTGTGGTGGCCGACGCCCCATTCGCGGGCACTGCGCAGGGCTCTGTAGCAGTGGGGGTTCAGTCGGCCGTGGCCAACCGGAGGCCACCCCCTAGTCCTATCTCCATGACCCCTCTCGCCACTCCAGATTGTGTCTTTCAACTTTTCCGCTGCCTCCACCAGCCTGTGGAACAAAGGGGTGTTTGTTCATTTCTGGGCCCTCCCCCCGCCCCCAGAACCGACACGTGACAGGGCTTGTCCTCCTCTTCCATTGCTGTGTGACACTTGGTGGCTGAAAGCAGCACACAGCTTTCATCCTACGGTGTCTGTGGGCCGAGCACAGACGCAGCTGGGTGCTCCGTCCAAGGTCTCCGCCAGGCTGTCCATCGCGGCCGGGGGCCTTTTCGGAGCAGCTCGCGTGACTGTTGGCAGAATTCATCTGCTGGAGGCTGCGGCCGGCCCTCTGCTCCCGGAGGCCGGACACACGTCCCTGCTGCGTGGCCCTCTGCGCAACGCGGCCGTCTGCCTCACCAAGCAGCGAGAGGATACCCCGTCGGCTCTGAATCGCCTCCAGAGAAGTCCCAGACGCTCTTGCCAAAGAGCCCACCTGATCGGGTCAGGCCCCCCCAGAGGGATCTCCCTTCTCATCACGTCAACGTTAACCGGTCAGAGACCTCCACTGCATCTCCAGAACCATCTTTACCGTGGAACAGCACCTGACGGTGGGAGTGAGAGCTCATCATATTCGCGAGTGCCGGAAACGTACAGCAGGGAGCAGGCGACACAGTTGACCTGGGAGCCCGCACTCAGTGTAAGATACAGAGTAATACAAAGCCCCGTGTGGCGAGCACCCCCACCCCCGCTGGGTCAACAACCGCTACAGTGTTGCTTGATTTCCATCTATCACCGTGTTATCAGTCGTGAGAAAATATTACAGAGACATCCAGAGTGCATTGTAATCCCTACACAGAGGTCCACACCCCTCTCGCCCTGCCAAGAATTTGGTATACGTCCATAGTTGTTTACAGCTACGTATGGTGTGTGTGTGTAAATATGTGTGTAGAAACATCCGTAACCATACGCAAGCGCGTTTTGCTTAAGCAAATACTATCGTATTGCCTGTATCACTTGACATCTTTATGTGTTCGAGGCCTATCGACAAAACATAAAGATCAAGTTCACTTGTAACTGCTGCCTAGTATTTCACCGTAGGAATAAACTCAGTACCATTCCATTTCCTGTCAATGGGCGTTGAAGTCATCCCCGCGTCAGCTAAAGATCGTGCGGTAGGGGCGCCTGGGTGGCGCAGTCGGTTAAGCGTCCGACTTCAGCCAGGTCACGATCTCACGGTCCGTGGGTTCGAGCCCCGCGTCGGGCTCTGTGCTGACAGCTCGGAGCCTGGAGCCTGTTTCAGATTCTGTGTCTCCCTCTCTCTGACCCTCCCCCGTTCATGCTTTGTCTCTCTCTGTCTCAAAAATAAATAAAACGTTAAAAAAAAAAATCTCTCCTAACCATGTCTATGCAACAAACTCCTCTCAGGTCTCAGAGATCGGGACAACGGTATCCACTAAATTGAGGTGCGTGAATTCCTCTTGATGGGAACAGTCTGGCACATGTCTTAGGCCCCTAGAGGCGCCTCCCTAGGTCACTGCTCCTGTCTCCCAATTCGCGAAGGCCAGAGTATTTAGAGAGCAGTTTCTGTGCATCTCGAAAAGACTGACTTCTGTAGGCTCGGGTGGCCCTCCTGTTTTCCGGCGACTCCGCGGACGTGTTTGCGTGTTTTCCCTCTTCAGGATTGCCTCGGTTTGGATTTTACTCTTTGCCCGTTTCGCGGTAAACACTGCGTTTCCTCACAGGAAGCCGGAAGCGGTAAAGCTCGTTACGTAAACAGAGCCTGGGCGTGTGCCACAGCTCTGCCCCTTGCTAGCTATGGGGCCACGGACACCCTAGGGGATTCTCAGTTTCTCAACCTGTGCAATGGGACGGTAGTCAGCATCTCCTAATGCCGTGAGGGCTCAAAGGGACCACCCAGAGCAGGTGCTTGGGACAGTGGCAAGTAGGACCCGCCCAAAACAACCAGCTGCGGCTAAGAACAAGCATATGCGTGCTTACAGGTGAAAACTCGCCTGTGGGGACAGCACCTGCCGGAATGAACGTCAGAAATGCACACCCGATCCCTCGCCATCGTCCAAGTAGAAAGCAAATACCCCATTCAGGAGCTCTTAGGGCTGGAGGGTGTGCACACAGGGGCCCACCCCTCCGCGGTCTGGAGCTGGGGTGGGGTGGAGGCCGCCGGGCCATCTACACTGCCATCTACACTGATTTAATATTCAACTAGGATTCCAGCACGATCTGCTCTCACAGCTGGGTTACTCAGAGGCCTGAGGATGTGGTGGGAGGGACTCTGATCAGTGGGGACGGCAGAGGGGCTCCATCCTCCTCCCATCAGCTCTGAACGTCAGCCCCAGGCCCCGTGAGCGGCTAGTCCTGTGGGCCGACCCCCGCCCCTGCCCGGCCCCCACAACCTCCACAGGTCTCCGGGCTTCTTGTTTTCTGGGAGCAAACATTAAATACTCTTACAGTGTTAACTCTTTTTTTAAAAAAAAAAAAACCATGTTCCATTTATATAAGAATAAGTCTCTTAAGTGTTTGATGTCTACTTTAAGCCTGGGTGGCTCAGTCGGCTAAGCATCTGACTTCGGCTCAGGTCGTGATCTCGTGGTTCGTGGGTTCCAGCCCCGCGACGGGCTCTGGGCTGGCAGCTCGGAGCCTGGAGCTTGTTTTGGATTCTGGGTCTCCCTCTCTGTCTTCCCCTCCCCCACTCATGCTCTGTCTCAAACATAAAGTAACATTAAAAGAAATTAAAAAAAAAAAAAAAAAGAATCCGTAACCTTATGGGGCACCTTGGTGGCTCCGTTGGTTGAGCGTCTGACTCTTGATTTTGACTCAGGTCACGATCTCACAGCTCGTGGGTTTCAATCCCGCATCGGGCTCTGTGCTGATGGCTCAGAGCCTGGAACCTGCTTTGGATTCTGTGCCTCCTTCTCTCTCTGCCCCTCCCCCACTCATGTTCTGTTTCTCAAAAGTAAATAAACATTCAAAAAAAAGAAAAGAAAATCACTTTCTACAGAAAGACTGACTTTCCCCAAGCTGTGCTTTTGTTATGCCCAGAATTCGTGATCCCCAAAGACCACCAGGGAGCCGAGTCCGATGCAAAAGCAAAAGAGCCTTTATTCGAGCTAGCTCGAGCTCAATCCCCTACCTGCACCCACGCACCGGTGAGATACCAGGGAAAGAAAGCAAGTTTCGAACGCACAAAGGTTTTATAGGGGTCTAGGGGCAGTTGGTGAGGTAATGGCTGTGGCCTCAGCCGATTGGCTGGGGAAGGGGGCGTGGCCTCGGCCGATTGGCTGGGGAAGGGGCGTGGCCTCGGCCGATTGGCTGGGGAAGGGTCAGAGTCCTGTTAGGCAGGTTGCCAGGTGTGTTTTGATCAGGAAGTTTGAACGGGTGGTGAGCGGGAGGTTACTCAAGGGGAGGAGGTGTGGTCTAGGTGAAGGACACAGACCAAGACAGAGTTGGCCAGCATAGGCCGCCCTTTCACTTTCACTGTGTTTTACCCCCAGACAAAAAATCTCCGATAGGCCCCAGCTGACAAGGTCTCGAGATGCAGCTTTACAGAAAGTCTACACTGAATTTGTCAAGGAGGCTTTTATTAATTTAAAAAGGCTTACATGTTAGTAATTAGAATAATTACACACAGTGTACGAGGATACAAAATAAAAAGAGTAACGGCCTTTGGCATCACGCCCTCCTGCTCGCAGTTTGTATCTTTCTAGAAGCCAATCTTCTGAACACATCGATGTATAAACACGCACAAACATCTCTAGTTATTTCTTTTTTCTCACTCAAGACGCATATGATATGTTACATATGAGCATTCATGGTACGCCAGCCACCGTTCCGACTGCCAGCCCATCCGTTAAAACCTTCGGCTCCTATGTCAACCCCAGGAGGTAGCGCCATGATTTTTCTCATTTTCCCAATGAGGACACTAAAGTCTGCAAGGGTCAGTGACTTGCCAGGGTCACAGCTAGTTACGTGGCAATGCTGGGATCTGAATCCAGGCAATCTGAGCTGCGCACTGACTCTCCTACCTACAATCCCCCTGTCTTTTAATATATATTTTTGGCCAAAAAAAAAAAAAAAAATATATATATATATATATATATTCCCTGTCAGTGCACATTGCACATATAAAACATTCATAGGGGAGAGTTAAGAATTTAAATAATACTAAGCCAATTCTTAAACTGAGTTTTTAAAAAATATATGAAATTTATTGTCAAATTGGTTTCCATACAACACCCAGTGCTCATCCCAAAAGACGCCCTCTTCAATACCCATCACCCACCCTCTCCTCCCTCCCACCCCCCATCAGCCCTCATAAACTGAGTTTTCAACACCATTTTTTTCCTTCGTAGAGAATAAACTGCTCTTGGCTAGAACAGCCGACTTCCCATCAACCGTTTCCAGCCTGCTGCCTGTGCTCCAGAGAATATTTCCTGTCCCAGCCGGGCTCCCCTTCCTCTGTGTCTCACTGTTTTAACGGCTACCTAATAGTCCACTGAATGAATGCCCTGTAACTTTCTTTACTCTGCCAACAAACGGATTTGTTTCCGGTTGCATGATCAATCTTTGGCTTTGTGCAGGAGTTTCTGGGTCAAAGCACAAGTAAACTCACATTTTGATAGGCTGTTCTCCTCCCAGAAGCTTACATAAATTTAGACTCCTGCCCGCAGCGTATTAAAACATACACTCTCCTACCCGGAATTAACAAACCTCTTTATCTGCCCGGCTGATAGGTGTGAAAGTGGGCGCTTGTTTTAATGTTTTAATGTTTTAGTGACGGATTCCCTACGAGGGAGGTCCTGCAACTTTTCACTGCCTTCTTAGCCCTGTTAATTTTTCTGCAGAGTATCTGTTCCCATCTGATGCATTTGTTTTGTCTGTTCGGTTGTTTGCAAATATCCTAGTAATTCGTAAGAGCACTTTGTACATGACAAAAACTTACTTTTAGATAAACAGTGCTCCAATTTTTCCTTCAGATATTTTTGTGGCATTTTTGATGTGCTTAATTTTTTTAAAACATCTTTTTTCCCTATGTTTAAAAATTATTTTATTTTTAGAGACAGAGCGAGAGAGTGGGGGAGAGGGGCAGAGGGGCAGAGGGAGAGACAGACTCTTAAGCAGGCTGCATGCTCTGCGCAGAGCCCAAAGCGGGGCTGGATCCCAAGCCCTGGGATCATGACCAGAGCCAAAATCCAGAGTCCCAAGGTCAACCGACTGAGCCATCCAAGCGCCCCTGTGCTTAATTCTTTTTAATGTGGTTATCTCATTGGTCTTTCCTTTGCTGCCTTCTAGGAATATCCGTGTGTGACTTCACTTGGCACGGAGACATTGATTAGTGTCTCACTTCGTCTTGGAACAAACTGAGGCTCAGAGAGGTTAAGTGACTTGCCCCAAATCACACAGCCACTACGGGGTGAAGCCGGGTCCGGAACCCGGGAGTCCCTAAGTCCCCAAGTCCCCGTCCAGGGTTTCCTTACAGCCCGGCAGCCCATCACAATCTCCGAAAAGGATTTTCAAGTCGTCGTTTGGTTTACAACCATTTTTCACACCTTTACAAGAAACAACAGGTACAGGGACGCACGCACACACAGACCTCAGTGCTGACCTCTTCACACATTTGGTTGGTTCCAGAAGAGGAGAGACCGAGGCTGCCCTTGCCATTCGCACCAGGGGGATGTGGCCCCACTCGCTCCCCAAGACCGAGGCCACCTGGATGCGCAGAAGCCTGTACCTCTTACCCGGAGCCCCACTCTGCCCCAGATGCCCCCGCATCCCACGCCTCCTGGGCCCCTCCACCCAGGTCGTTCAGCCCTCCGACCCCAAGTGCCCAGAACTGAGGGCACCACGGTCCCCAGGGGCTCAGGCCGCAGGGGCGGCCGCCGTTCTGCAGACCCCACGTCACTGGCACAGACCTCTAGCCTTCCCCGTCTGGGCACCGGCGGCGGAGCCCTCTCCTCCCCGGCCCCACCGTCTCCCCTCCGCGGCTGCGGCCCCTACCCCGCGTCCCCGCGCACCCCCCCTGCGCCCCCGCAGCAGCCGCCCCAGAAGCTCATCTCCGACGCGAACTGCACGGTCGCCCGGCCCGGCTGCAGGCCTGCGGGCGCTCCGAGCACCGGTGCGCGCTCCCGGCCCGCCTGGGCCTCCGCGGGGCCGCCCCGAGCTCGGGGTGCAAGGCGGCTCCCGGGACCCGGCGGGCGGGAGGCGGACCCGGCAGGTCTGCGCCGCGCTCCCCGGACCCGCCCAGCCGGGCCTGGCGCTCGCGGGCCCTGCCAGTCTCCGGCCGCCCGTCTGCCGGCCTGGGCCAATTCCGAGCGCGGGGCGGGGCCCGTCTGCCGGCCTGGGCCAATTCCGAGCGCGGGGCGGGGCCCGTCTGCCGGCCTGGGCCAATCCCGAGCGCGGGGCGGGGCCGGGGCCCAGGTTCCGCCCGGGCCCGCGAGCTGCGGCCTCCGGGACCCGGCGCCCGCCGCCGCTCAGCCGGGACGCGACCCCGCAGCCACGCGCTGCCCTTGGCGCTATGGACCCGGCGCTGGCCGCGCAGATGGGCGAGACGGTGGCGGAGAAGATGCTCCAGTACCGGCGAGACAAGTCAGGATGGAAAATTTGCCGGGAAGCCGTGAGTGAGGAGCTGGGCAGGAAGGGGTCGTGGGGCCTTTGCTCCCTGGGGCCGGGGTCTCCGTAGACTCCAGGCTCCTCCTCTTCCCGCTCCTTTCTGCATTCCGATACCCTGGAGCTGGATTGGGAGGCGATTCCCTTGAGGGTTGTTTCCTTAAAAAAAAAAAAAATCCTAGGCCTGTTGTGCGCACTATGACCCCGGGAGATAAGTGTCTGTCCCTTTCCTTGTGTGACTTGTCCAAGGCCACCTGGCTAGCGCACGGTGGTTTGGAGTCGAGCCAAACCACCAGGTTCCAAAGCCTGCACCTCTCTCTGTGTTCCCGGGAGGGCGGCATGGGAATAGTTTTTGCCTGCGCAGCTCATGATTTTTAACGAGCAGACTGACATTGCTGGAGGAAACAAAATGCGAGGTGATTTGGAGAGGTTGGAAAACCGCCCAGAGCTCTTGGAATCCAGTTAAGAGCCCTTGCTCCATCTCGTTCAGCTTTGTCCAGGACCCCCGCCCTGGCACACGAGTGGGGTCACGCACCTTGGAGAATTCCACCTCTCGAGGCTCCAGACTTCCAGACCAGGGGAAGGGGCCAGGTGATCTCCCAGAGCCCTTCTAGCTCTAAATTCTGCGATTCTGTGCCTTTTGACAGAATGGAGTCTCGGTTTCCTGGAGGCCATCTATGGAGTTTCCAGGGAACCTGTAAGTGCCTTGTCCAAGTTCATCAGAAGTGCCACGCCGTTCTGGATGTCTCTGTGGGTTTGCTTCCTCAAATAATTCCAGTCTCCCCTAGCACCCTGGAATCAGCTGGCCAGTTGTCCAGAACACCTTCCTGTTTTTATCTCGACCACTTCCAGCAAACTCTCGCGCGCGAAAGTCACTGTCCATTCCTGCAGGCCTGAGGGGAGGCGGGCTGGTAAACCTCAGCCCCCAATCTGCGAGGCTGTCTCAAAGAGCGGTGACAGATGTGGCACCGAGTCCTTGTGTACGATCCCAGGATAAAAAGGGTTTGGTTGATGCCTGGCATCACCTTCCTCCTTGTGTTCCAGGTACCGGGGAGAAGGCATCGTGAATGGGACGCCAGAGAAGGTGTGGGGCTGCGTTAAGCCACTTGCTGGGACCCTGAGAGACCAGTGGGATGAGAATGTGAGCAGCTTTGAAATTGTCGAAAGCATCACGGATGTAAGTCTTTGCGAGCGCTCTTACCCTGGCAGTCACCTCCCTCTGGAGCTGGTCAGCGGCAGCTCTTGGCAAGGGGAGGACCCTGCAAACCCCTGGTACCCAGCAAACACAGGCTGCCCGCTGGCCAGGTCCAGGTAGGAGACGGCGTGACTGGCGGGAGGCGGAGGAGCCCTGAGCAGAGTGCAGAGAACGCAGCAGCTGATGAAAAAGTGGGTGTGAATGTGGGCCCTGCAGCTGCCGGGCCAGTGCCTGGATTTGACCTTGACCTCCCAGCTCTGGTTTGAAATATCGCGCTCTGATGGGGCCGTGATCATGAATCCAGAGTCCTGGCCCCAGCGTCAGGGTTCCCTGCCAGCTGCGGGGCTATGCCAGGTAGTGGCTCTGGATTACAGTTTCTCCGTTGGTGAGACTTGTGTCCTCTAAGCTAGCCCCGCCCAGTAGAACTTTCCACCATAATGGAATTGTGCTGTAACCACGCCTACTACAGTAGCCACTAGCCCCGTGTGGCCACAGAGCCCTTGAAACGGGTCAAGAGAGTGAAGGAAATGAATTGTTTGAGGAAGTGAATTGCTCATTTTGTTTGTTGGTCGTTACTCTCGATGTCAGTTTAAACAGCCACAAGGAGCTATCAGCCACCATGGGGACACCATTCTAGATGGTTGTGTCTTCAGAACATTAAGCCTCAGGAGCTTGTAAGCAGGAAGAACCCACCTCATCCTGATTACGGAAGTTAAGGAAACAAACAAAGTCGTAGACAAAACTAATAAGCCAGTTGCCTTGGGGGGAAATGTTGCCAGCCGGTTTGATTTTGCCATCTGTGGACGTGACCGCCTCTCGGCTGTTTACACAGGTGACGCTGTGAAACCTTCCAGACATAGTGCGGTGTGTCGGTCAGTCGGTAGGACCCAGGTGTTCTCTGCCTCGGCCAAAAGTCACATTGCAGTCCCTTGTCATAGTGTATGTCCCCGTTTCCTGAAGGGCGGGGCACACACCCCTGGGATACAAAAGACGTCAGGCCAGAGCTGAAATTGAATCCCACATGGTGAGATCGCCCCATCTCAGTTTACTCTCTGACAGTCTGAAGAGGGGGGTGTCGGGGACTGATGTGCCTTTGACCCCCGTTTGACATCTGCTGGTCCCCTTAGAATTATAATCCAACAATCCTTTGCCTGTATATTTTGCAGGGGCCTTTATGCCAAGTGATATTTCCACCCCCCGCCCCCCATCTTGGGATAGTTAAATAGCTTCATTTTATCTTTTTTAAATTTTTTTTAATGTTTATTTATTTTTGAGAGACAGAGACAGAACGCGAGTGGGGGAGGGGCAGAGAGAGAGGGAGACACAGAATCCGAAGCAGGCCCCGGGCTCCGAGCTGTCAGCACAGAGCCCGATGCGGGACTCGAACCCACGAACCGCGAGATCATGACCCGAGCCGAAGTCGGACGCTCAACCGACTGAGCCACCCAGGCACCCCTAAATAGCTTCATTTTAAAATAAATTTACCCAGGGGTGCCTGGGGGGCCCAGTTGGTTAAGCATCGGCTCAGGTCATGATCTCACAGTCTGTGAGTTCGAGCCCCGTGTCGGGCTCTGTGCGGACAGCTCGGAGCCCGGGGCCTGCTTCGGATTCTGTGTCTCCCGCTCTCTCTGCCCCGCCCCTGCTTCAAAAATAAATGGACGTTAAAAAAAATTAAAAAGTACATTAAAAATTTTTCAAATCTGGACTGAGGATAGGATTATAATTTAGTGAAATAACATGATTAGATTACCAATGTTGATGAAGGACTATAAGCTATAAAAGTAAACTATTTTACGTCTCTCATGAGAGGAACAGGGGTCTTTTCTCTTTGAATTAATTCACGTGTCCGTGAAAAGATAAGACGTTTCCACTTAGAAAGTTAGAGGGGACACCCCTCTGGCTCAGTCGATGGCACGTGTGAGTCTTGATCATGGGGTTGCAGGTTCAAGCCCCACGTTGGGTGTAGAGATTACCTAACAATAAAATCTTCAAAAAAAAAAAAAAAAAACAAGAAAGAGCCTTTAGTGGACAATAGCTACAAAAGAGGGAACACACGGGCTGCTGGTGAGCTCAGCGGGGGAAGCGGCTGACCACGGCACCTCCTGACCTCTCCGTGAAGCAGTGAGAATGGGGGGACGGAGCCCTCCCCTGCAGGGCGGTGTGGATTAGCCTGATTGTGACGAATCTCCGAGTTGATAGGTAGATGACGGATGGACAGACGGATGGATGAGACACAGGGCCACGCCGCGAGCTTGTGGCATTGAGGGCACGCGCTGACACCTTCAGGGTCTCTTACCCGTGTCCTCTTTATCTCCGTCCCCAAACACCCTCCTTCAGGGACGAGGCATCCTGCGGCAGGAATCGGGAATAGAAGCCCGCCGTCTTGTTACTAAGAACAAATCGCTTCTGCCGGTCCTGCTGCACAGTATGAGGACTCAGACAAGGCCGGACTGCCTTGTTTCTAACAGAAGCTTTGGCCTTTAGAAAGAATATGCTTTAAGAAAAAAAAAAAAAAAAAAGAATCTGCTCAAGAGAGGGGAGGGCAGGACATTCTCACTCCCGCGTGCCCTCCTTTGCTGTTGGAATCAGCATCCTGACGTGTCCCTTTGGCTCCCTGGGGAACTCGGGCGCGGGGACTCGGGCGCGCGTGACAGGATTCCAGACGGGTCGGGCGTGCTGTGCCCGTGTCTCCAGTGGGGAGGGAGGGCCTGCGTCGAGGTGAGCCCGTTCTCGGGCAGGTGGTTTTAGGAGGCACACGGGGGAGGCCGGGTCGTCTGGAAAAGGATTCCTGGTGCCCCCCAGGGATTGCCTGCCCGGCTGCAGACTCAAACCCTGGGGGCAGAGGTGGCTGAGAAAACACCTGCCAGTCGTGCTGTCCCTCGCCCCCAGGCGGCCCGCCCCGTCCTCCACCTGTTCTCCTTTGTGAGCCTGAGAGGGCGGGGCCCCGCCGCACCAGGGGAAAGTGGGCTAGAGCCCGGGTGGGTTTAGGGTGACCTTGGCTTACAGGGTGGGAGAGGGGACTGGTGGGGTGCTCTGGGACGGGGTGGGGTTCCCGGGGCACGTCCTCCAGGGCCGGGACGTGGGGAAGCAGAAAGCCGCCTGGCTCAGCCTCTCAGGGTCAGGCAGGTGCAGGGTTAGCCTAAAACCAGAGCCCCTCCTGCCTCTCAGGCGGTTCACAGCTCCCCGCCTGAGCTTAGCGGTGAGCTGCTTCACCTCTCCCAGCCCCCGTGTCCTCACCTGTCAAATGGGTTCATGACACCCAGTTCTCAGAGCTCGGTTACGGGGCGGGGGGGGGGGTGCCCGAGAGCTTTGCCCAGCCAGGCTCTCCCTGGACGCACAGTCAGTGGCAACTCTGGGGACCCGAGACTTAAGCTCAGAGTGGCCCCGATCTAGAGCCTGCAGTCCACGGTCGGCGCTGCCCCCTCCCCAGTTTCCCAGACCCCGGGGTGTGGGGTGGGAGCAGGGAGACCTCCGGCCGGCAGCTGGACTCCCCTTGGCTTTGACAGACGCTGTGTGTCAGCAGAACCGCCACCCCCTCGGCCGCCATGAAGCTCATTTCCCCCAGAGACTTCGTGGACTTGGTGTTGGTCAAGAAATACGAGGATGGGGCTCTCAGCTCCAACGGTGAGTGCCGGCCGGCCGCCCCGGGAGCACGTCCTGCGTCCCCTGTGCGCGGGCCTCTCCTCGTCGCCTTGGGTGGGATCGTGTGCCACGGAGGGCCGAGGGGGAGGGCCCACATGCTAGTAATCTCATATATATGTATGTTTTCCTTTAATAAATGTTTATTCGAGAGAGAGAGATAGAGTGCAAGCAGGGGAGGGGCAGAGAGAGGGGGAGACACAGGATCCGAAGCAGCTCCAGGCTCCGAGCCGTCAGCACAGAGCCCGACGCGGGGCTGGAACCCACAAACCGTGAGATCACGACCTGAGCCGAAGGCGGACGCTTAACCGGCTGAGCCCCCCCAGGCGCCCCGTAATTTTATGTCTAAGTCTCAGATGTGGCCGGCGCCCCGCTGGCCGCCAAGGCTCATCGTCCACACCCGACACGTGCTGCCTGGTTTGACTGCACAGAGCCTCCGTGTACAACGAGTCGTTGGGCCCGTGGGGCCGCGTCCCCGAGGGGCTGTGGGCCGTCCCCTCCTTCCCAGCGGGGAACAGAGTCCTGCCACGGCGTATTTCACCCTGGGAACCCGCAGCCCCTGCTGTTCCTCCGGATCCCGGCGGGGGGGGGGGGGGGGTGCGTGGCGGGCTTGAGGGGGGGGCCTCTCCTACCACCGTGCCTCAGGCCGTGCAGTGTTCTTTTCTCTAAGAAGCTGGCAGGCTTGGGGAGGCTGTGCACGTGTGTGGACGCCCATGAGCGTGTGTGCACGTGTGTGTGTGTGTGTGGTTGTAAAGGACACGGGTTGGGGGGACGCTCAGGGGCAGGTCACGGGGCGCCCGTGCTGACTCCTCGGGCCCCAGATGGTGGGGTCTGCGGGCAGGAGGGGCCACGGTGCCCCGACTGTCTGAGGTCGCAGCTCACTGACCGCTTTGTGCTGTCTTCCAGCTGTCAACGTGGAACATCCGTCATGCCCCCCGAGGCCGGGGTACGTGAGAGGATTCAACCACCCTTGTGGTTGCTTCTGTGAACCTCTGCCCGGGTGAGATTGATCTCCTGCATGGAATTACGTGCCCAGACCCACGCGTAGCTTAATCGTGGACCTTTCGTTCATGGGGCACGTTAATTACGATTTGCAGTCATAAAAATGCCTTATGGCTCTGTAGGCTTTGACATTACTCGTCAGTGATGCAATGTCCCAAAGCACCAGGCCCAGGGGAAGGGACCGTGGGAGGCCTTGTTCTTGCTGTTCAATGGTGGACTGCTCCCTCCCACCCCATAAGACAGGCTGGGCAAACGTCATGGTCCCATTTAGCAGATGAGGAAACTGAGGCCGGAGGAGGTCAAGTTATCTATGTCGGGTGAAAGGTTTCAGAGGCTGGCGGTGCAGAGTTGGAGGACCCGGGGTGGCTGAGTGGCTGGCCGTCCCCACCCCGTGTCCCACACAGGGCTTGGGTCCCCTCAACACGGAAGAGGCTGGCAGTGCTAGGGGCTGACGGGCGATTCTGAGAGCACACGTGAGCCAGCCCTGACCCTGCACTCAGGGGCAGTTCTGTCCCATTTTCTCATAGCTCGGGGCAGGTTTTTACTAGAACTTTCTGGGTAAATAATAACTGAAGGTCAGTTGACAGTGAAAGAAATTGCACCCGAGATTGTGACCCACAGTAACGCTTCCATCGGGGACGGGCGGCAGGACGGGGGGTAGCGTGCCTTCAACCACACAGTCCTCGAAGGGCCTTGCCACAGGGTTTTGCTAAAACTCCTTCCGGGAGTTTGAAAATCGCTTAGTCACACGCCCCGCGACACACACCTGCCCACGGTTTTGGTCCCCCGCAGGCACAGGTGCCCTGACCGAGACCATGAACTCCTGCCTTGTTTTCTTGTCCTTGTTTTCTTGTCCGTGGCCTCAGGGGGCTGCCTCTTCCCGCCCGGCCTGGTGTGCGTTTACCACCCCAGAGGTGTCTCCTTTACCTGCTCATGTTTCCAGGCAAAGAGTTCATGCGGAGGGATGCTGGGGCTCAGGCGAGCCCCGGGAGAAGGAGCAGACAGAGGAGGGGGGTGCCACCCGGGCTCAGCGGGCGGGGGGCGGAGGATGTGAAGCTTTGAGACGGAGGGAGCCGTGGCCGCAGACTGGATGGTCCGCGCAGACCGGGAAAGCCACAGCCCAGAGCAGCACGTGCTGGCCGACCTTGCTTGTCCGCTCAGCCCGTCTGTCTCCGGGCCCCACTTCCCTTTCTGTACATCTGGGAGGAGGGCGGGGTTTTAAAGGGTCTCCTCCTCCAGGCCCTTGACCCACATGACGTTGGAGCAAGTCCGACGAGCAGGCGCAGAGCTGCGTGGGGTTCCTGAGGACGAATCTCCACGTCCCGGCTGTTTCTCCGGGGTGGGGGGCGGGCCCTCCTCGCCGGCCCTGCCGTGCGGCCCCAGGGCCCTGCCACGGACACGTGACGTGACCCTGTTCTGGTTTCTCCAGGGAGCCCGACCGGACCCACCTGGTCACATTCTTCCAGACTGACCTCAGCGGGTACCTCCCACGGAGTGTGGTGGACTCCTTCTTCCCCCGCAGCATGGCTGGCTTCTACGCCAACCTGGAGAAAGCCGTGAAGAAATTCTACAGCTGACGCGCTCGCCCGCTGGCCCAGAACTTGCGTCGCTCGTCACAGAGCTCCAGGTGCAGGGGTACCGCTTTTCCCTCTGTGGAAGCCGCTTGGGGACCGCTCGTCTCCCAAGAGGCCGGCCAGAGAGGCCCCCCTGTCCCGCTCCTTCTCCCACTCGGGGCCCCCTTGGGGGACCCGCCCCGGCGCCCTGTCTGCCGGCTGTCTGCACACCTCCTCCAGCCGCCGCCCACAGGGTAATACTCCGCGGTCCAGATTTCCGTGCCAGTCACTGTCTGAGACTTCCTGTCCCTGTTGGTCAGAGGGAACCCCTGTCGATACCGGAAACCGGGCTCTCCTGCCTCTTCAGCGTCCGGGACTCTGTCCGACCTGTTGCCGCAGACCTGACATCTGTTTTCCCGATGACACTGCACCAGGGTCTCCCCTTTAAAAAGATGCCCCTGAAAAAAAAGCTCTGAAAATACTGCTTTAACAGATGAGATGACCGTTAAGGAAAAATATGTCCAATATTCCGTTTGTGGTATCTTCCATTTGAACGGGTGGTTTTCTCTCTTTCCCCTGAGTTAACTTCTCTTACCCTCCGTGCTGGAGGCCCGGGTCGGGCCGTGCCGGGGTCAGCAGGAAGGCTGGGAGAGCAGGTCCCCTCCAGCAGTGCCGGCCGGAGTCCCCGCACGGGCCTTGCCCACCCCGGTGGGCCGTCGGACCCGGGGAGCCCAGCCTTGCCACCTGGGAGGGGCCTCAGCAGCCCCACGAGGTCCCTTGCCTCTTCCCGGTCAGGACCACGCAGTCGTGTGGAGTTCTCCAGCACCCCCTCCCCTGCGGTCCCCCGCCTTGCTGGCGCGGAAGATCCCTGCGTGTCTGACCAGAGTCCCGTGCATCGTGTCCTCACATCTGCCTGGCCCGCCCGTCCCCTGAATGTGCCGAAGCCCGAGCAGCCTTTAAAACGGGAGGCTCCGTGTCCGGGGTTGAGAGAGCCCCCTTCTCCCTGGGTGGTGATGCGACCACAGATCCCACGGTCGTGCCGTCAGGATCACCCCGCTAGCTTCCCGGGAAGTCGTCATCAGACTCTTGACTTTATTTCGATTCCCTTCCTTCGTGAAGAACTGCCCGGCACTGTCCTGTGTCAGTGCCTCCTGAGTCGCCTCCGCAGGTGCAGCCAGGTCTGGGCGCACCGGCTCAGGAGTCCCCGGGAGGCGGTGGTCTTAGCGAGACGGGGCTGCCTGTGCCGGGCCGTCCAGCGACGTGGAGAGCCGTGCTGCCCGGCGCACGTCTCGCGGGGCCCCCCGGGCATACTGCCCACCTGCCGGCGTCGGGGTAAACTGAGCACTGGACTAGGAGTCCGAGAGCACGCGTCTGGTCCCGTGCCTGCCACTCAGACCCCTCGCATCCCTGCGCGTCGACTTCCTGTCTCTCTAGGACGACACGGGGACGCGAATGCCAGCCCCAGCCCGCTGCTCGGGAGTCCGTGCGGATGGAGGGATGGGCGAGGTCACCGCCCAAAGCAGAGGACCGGGGCAGCCGGGAGAGGCCCTCGGGGAGGCTCGTTTCTGTGCCGCGTTGACGAGGTTGGGAACCGTGACGCTGGGGTCCCCGTGGGCGGCTGGAAACACCGTCTCCAGAGGCTGTTCTGGGCCTGGCCTCACGGCCGTTCCTAACGAGCCGGGGGCCCTTCCGACACCCACAGCCGCGCCCCAGCCCCGAGACCGGCCTGCCCCTGTCGCTCGCTTGGCTCGTCCGGCCCGGCGGGAGGCTTTCTGTGTGTCCCTGGCCCCGGCCGGCACCGTGCTCACGCGTGTCCCCCCTCCCAGTCCCGACGGAAGGCCGCGTCCTCCTTCCCTGCGCTGGTCCACGTGCCTCACCTGGCCGCTTGCCTGGCGACGGCCCGATGATCGGGATCGTCTCTGCGCGAGGTGGTGGGGGCGGGGGTGTGCCTCCGGGTCCCCGTGGCCTCGTCGCGCAGGTGGGACCCCGCGGATGGCTGCAGGACTGAGTCACGCCTTCCGGGGCTGCGTCTTCAGGGTTTCTATTAAACCAGAAGAACTGGTCCACGTGGCGGCTCAGCTCCTGCCTCCGCCCGGGGCTTCACGGGATCCACAAGGGGACGCACGGGGGCCGCAGGCAGGACACGACCACGCCGAGCCCAACGGCTTCCCGGGGTGAACGGGACGGCGAGCGGACAGCCACTGCCGTGAGGTCGCTGCGGCACTTGTGTGAAGAGGCGGCCCCGGGGGCTTTTTCTAAGAGTTCACTGCCCCTGAGAAGCCACCAGGTCCCGCCGGCATGGCCCGGCGCTCCTGGCCCGGGAATAACTAGTGTTCCTGTTGTCTGTGGTTTTCGCGATAGACGTGGGGCCGGGACGGGGCTGGAACGCCGCCCGGGGTCGCGTCAAAGAGCGCGCTGGCTGCTTCTAGGCATTTCTTTGTCCTGAGCTTGGCAATCAGGCGTGAAGAGGTGACTGAACCACATATCCCTCTGGTTATGGACCTCATCGTTTACCAGCGTGGACAAATTACCTGCCGTCTCCGCGTCCTGGCGCCCCCCCCCCGCCCCCCCCCCCCCCCGTGAATACGATGGCACAAACCATGCTCTGGAGACATTACTGTCATTAGGAAGACAGGGCCCATTTAACACCAACCCAGTGCCGGGCGCGTGGTAGGTTGGTAGCAGTTTCTTCTCTCTCCTGCTCGCGCTGGCCCGTGCTCTTGGTACACCTGCCCGTGCTCGGAGTTTCACCTGTCCTCTGCTACCCTGCCCCCCCACCAGGCGGCACCCTCGCTAGGATGAGTCTCCAGCCCAACCCAAACCAGTTTTGCAAAGCCGCGAGTGGTAGATGGTGTTTTCCCAAAAGAGCCCAGAAGCATCTCCCCTCCCCTCGCACCCGGGCCGGCCCCCACGGGTCAGGGACTGAGGAAGACACCTGTGTGGCCGCACAGCCAGCGGAGCGTGTCATAGAAAGGACACGACTGCCACCTGCCTCTCACTCTCCGGGGACACTCACCCTGGCACCCGGCCGCCATGTTGCGAGGAAGTCCGGGCCACGGGGCGAGGCCGCCTGTGAGCGTCCGGGCTCACGGCCCCCACTCGGTTCCCGGCCACCAGCCAGCACCAACGGCCAGGTGTGTGAGACAACGACCCTTGGGGGGGCTGTGGCCCCCAGCCTTTGAGTTGCCCTGGCTCGTGCCCAGTAGGACAGGATGGCCTGTCCTCTCCCAGCTTGCCCTCGAGGCAGGCTCACAAGAAACGCAAATGCTACTTGGGGAGCCGGCCATTCTGCCGTTCTAGGACGTGGGAAATCTGCAAAGCGGGACACGGGTTTCATATCAAACTGTAACGTGTCCATTTTATTTATAGCACCACAGTATTACCGTTACGCTCTCTGGACATAGTCTGTAGGCGGTGTCGGCCTCCCCGGTGTGACCGGGCCCTTCCCCTGGCTGGGCGTGTCCCAGAAGGTCTGGACCAGGGCAGCAGCGACCAGGAAGCGTGACTCTGCTGCCTCCCCCCTCCAGGCAGGGGTGAGCAGTGACCCTGAGAATTAGCAGTTGTGAGGAGCTGTCTGTCCCCGGCTTTGGTGTCGGCGCTGGCCTGCCTAGGGGTCCCCAGCCGCTGTGGTCCCCGAGGACGAGGACTGGACGCTTCTCCTCCTGATGACGATCGTGACGGGGCCATCAGGCAACGTCTTGATAATGTTCCAGGCTTCAAACCTCGTGAGCCCCTGCACGGCAGTGCCGGCCAAGTGTAAGATTTCATCTCCCGGCTGGATCGTCTCGCTCTGTTCCGAGGCTGCCCCTGAGAGGAAGAAAAAGATAACAGGTTGCTCAGGTGACAGGGGAACAAGGAAGGTTACCTCCTAGCCTCGGTCTCTGGGGAGCCAGGACGGCTCAGAAGGGAACAGGGGGTCCCATCCCTCAGGGGCTCGGTGCTGGATCTGGAATGGGGCAGCTCATCAGTTGGTGGCTTTGAGGTCGGCATGCCAGGCTCCTGCTCTGTGGCCCTTGGGAGAGGTGTGGCCCGTTGTGTCCCCAGAGGAGGGCGGCCGCGGGCAGCTCCGAGCCCAGAGCCCAGCCGAGGAGACTTCCGGCCTCTGGGGGGCCGATCCCTTCCAACCTCCATGCACACCAGTCCAGCAACCTCCGTCCGCATGTGGTCTCTCCCTTCCAATGAGCTCGCCAGGCATTGGGTGGCATGGGGAGGGGGCCGGTGAACCCCCCAGGCACGCTGCCCCTGAACGGCCTGGAGAAGACCCCTGCGTCCGTGTGAAGAGGGACGTAATCCTAGGTGGCTCCCACTCTCAAAGCTGTGTCTGGGAGGAGCGTTATCGTTCATATGGAACGCTATTCTACGGTATTCAGAAATACTGCATAAAAGATAATAGTAATGACAATGATAAGTTGCTGAGATGTGCTGGGCCGTCGTGCACATCAGGTTCTGCGCTGACGCCCCGCGAGCGTGTCAGTAGCCCCGTTGCGCACGCGAGGAAACCAAGAGTTCCGCAGCCCAGCCGAGCGTCAGAGCCGCTAGGTAGCGGGGTCTGGGTTTGAGCCCAGACTTTCTGGCCCCAGCGTCCGCATCTCCCGGCAGCTGGCCGGCCCGGCCCCGCGGACGCAGACGGGACGAGGGTAGAGAGCGGTCTCCCTCAGAAGCACGGCTCCCACTAGGATCCAGGTCTCTTGACTTTGAGCCACACGCTCAGCCCAAGTCGACCTCCAAAGGGTCTTTCCCAGAGGTGAAGTAAACACGGGTTCCTGGGGGAGCCCCCCCGCAGTGACCCTCGGTCCCCCCCGGGGCCCAGCCGCCACTGCAGAGCTCCGTCTGACAAGCCCAGACACACCCCACACCTCCGTGCGGACGAGGAGCCTCGGGCCCCGGGGGGCAGCGGTCACTCAGCAGGTGAGAGGCAGAGCCGGGACTAGAACCCAGGTCTCCAGACTCCTGCCCAGGGCCCCACAACGCGGGGACTCCAGCTAGGAAAGCGGTGAAGACCCGGGGGGTGGGGGAGGGGGTTCTGTGGAAGCTGCGGGCCATTCACGCTTTTCACAGGGAAACCCGAGCGACCCCCGCTCTAGTGCACCTCAACCCCGTGACGAACGAAATGTCGAAATTTTTAATAAAGGCAGAAGCTGACGGGACCAGGACTGAAGGGAGCCCAGGGAGGCCGAGTGTGTGCACGTAGAAAGTCAAGACCGTGTCCTCATTTTAAGCTCTGGTGCTTTGTTCATTATGGATTTTTAAAAAAATTAAAATTAATTTTAATTTTTTAAAAAACATCACATTGGGGGCGCCTGGGTGGCTCAGTCGGTGAAGCGTCCGACTTCGGCTCAGGTCACGATCTCACGGTTCGGGAGTTCGAGTCCCGGGTCGGGCTCTGTGCTGACGGTTCGGAGCCCGGAGCCTGCTTCGGATTCCGTGTCTCCCTCTCTCTCTGCCCCTCCCCCGCCCGCTCTCTGTCTCTGTCTCTCTCCCAAAAATAAATAAATTTTTAAAAATTAAAAGCAACCATCACATCGATTACTGCGGGTTTCGGGGCCTCACCTTGGCCCGGGCCTGCCCAGCTAAGCCAGGCCCAGGGCTCAGTCACTGGCGAGGACCCAGGGAAACAGAAGTAGTTAGGGGACGCCCGAGCCAAGAAGAACAGGCAGCAACCGCAGAATCGAGTCCCTAAATGGCCTGCCTGCCTCCTAGAGGGCATGGACTTGGAAACAGCCATGGCCCAGAAGGTGCTCAGAGGCCTTTGGGGGCCTGGCCCGCCACTCGCAGCCGGAGGGAACCCCCGAGAGCCAGACGCACAGCTCACCTTTGAAAATCCTGTTCACGGTGAGAGGCTTGTCCCCGAGCAGGGAGCCCTTGCCGCCTTCCAGGCTGAAGCCCAGCCCCGCGGACGTCTTCTCCAGCGTCACCGTGTGCACCGTGGCCTCCGCTGCAGGGGAAGCACGGGGACCGTGTTAGGGACGCCCTCCTCTCCAGGCCGCGCACGCCTGGGCGTCACGCGAGCCCCGCCAAGGCTGCCTGCCGCCCTCGCACGCGCACAGATAGACACAGACGCGTCTCCTGCAGCCCACGCGTTCTTAGGGCCGCACGTCACTGAGCAGCCACAGCAGGACTGGCCCCACGTGGCCAGGGGGCTTCCTCCCCCGAGCTGGGGGGCACTTACTGGAATCCCCAGAAACGTCGCTGGCCACAGAAGCCGAGTTTGTAGAATCTGTGGATGAGTTCAGGTCGGGCGCGGCCTCCAGAGCCGGCTTCCGTGTCACAATCACAGCTTGCCTGGGGTCCCGAGCTTGGCGGAGGATGGCCAGGGCGTCATTGTGCGTGGCCCCTTTGAGGGACTTGCCGTTGATGGAGAGAACCTCGTTGCCCTTCTGGATAGTTCCTTCCTGGGAGGCCAGCCCGTTGGGGAACACTCTGTGCACCTGAAAAGCCACAGGAAGTCAAGACCCAGAAGTCCCCGGTGTCAGATCCAGACCCTTCCGGCAGGAAGGTCCCAACCGGTCAGTCAAGGCCTAGAGGCTGCTTAGGGGAAAGAAAATTAAAATAACCGTGTCTCAAACCAGGGCTGCCGGCTCAGGACCTCCTTCGGCGGCCATCCCGAGCAGAGATCACTCAGTGATGGCCAGCCTGGTCCTCAGAACCCCTCCTAACACAGCGTCCTAGACCACATCACCACAATCCCGTTCCACTTTTCCTTCCCTGCAGCATCGCCCCGACTGGTTTCCCTGAAGCCCCGATTCTGTGCCACGTTCATAGGCATCGTATCCGAAAAAACAAAACAGGTTTCCAAGGTCTGACAAAGTGAAGAACGCTGGAGAAAACAAAAGTTCTGAAAAACGTCTACACAGCTTAAGAAGGTGCTGGAGACCTTGACGCCTCCGTAAGAACGGGCAGCGGGATGCAGCGACCCCCGACAGTGTTTCGGTACAGAATCCTCTTCTTTCGGGCAGAAATCCTCGGGCCTCCACCTTCCGCAGAATACCTTTTGGAGAAACGCTCACCTGGGAGGTCTGGACATTCTCAGAGCTCCTCCCCCAGAAATGCTGATCCAGTTACAAGGGACAAGCCAGTGAGCGCCCAGCATGGCCTTGGCCGTGGACGGTGCTCAGGGTTAGTTCTTTCAATCACTCGGGAAAGGTACAGAAGTGTCCACGCCTGGCCCGCGTGCACCGCTTCCTCCTGGGGTTTGAGTGGCCACAGCGTCTCAGGCTCGCCGGCCACACGGGGCGGGGAGACGTCGCGACTCGGCAAAGATCCCCAGTGCTATTCCCGCGGGCCGGCTCTCTCGTCTCTTCCAACAGACAATGGACTGCACAACCAGGGATCACGGTTCTCTGCTGTGTGCTCAGTGACAGAAATCGGGCCTCGGTGGTCCTGTGTGCTTTTGTGTGCGGTAGAGGGCCTGCTGGCCAAGAAGGAAGTCACCGTTCACACCCGGGCGACTCCGAGACGACCGGCAGGACCCGGCCGAGTCACCTGCCGGGAGGTGTGCCGTGTTTAATGCTGGCTGACGCTGAGCGGGGGGGTTCGTTTCCAGCCGGATGAGGAAGTGCACGCGAGTCCGCATAAAGACCACGCTGAGACGACACGGCCGTCGGGCAGGAGGGCGCTTGGCTTTGGGGCCACGGAGCAGCCAGAATAACGGGGTCGGCGGGAAGGGGCGCAGGTGATGCCGGCTGCCATCTCGGGCTCTCCCCGAACAGGGGCGAGCCCCCAAGACCCGAAGCCTCGGGATGCAGCCGGGGCTGTGCTCTGCGGATCTTGCCCAGGAACCACTCTTTCTCCTTTCCAGCATGGCCCCAATGCCCCAGCCAACCATCGTCGGCCTCTCTGGTGTCCAAGCCAACAACCCCCAACTCTCCAAGTGGGCACAACCAGGGAAGCAGCCTCCTTGACAGAACGCGCCTTCGTCCCAAGGCGCCTTTCCATCCAGGTGAGGCCCCCCTGCCTCGTGGCCTGGGCTAGGTATCACGGCCGGGTCGTCAACCTCGAGCCCTGGCGGTGCAGCCTTCCAAAAAGGCCCGGGGTCATAAATCATTCTCGTCTCGACGTTTAGTAGTTGGCACCTTGCTGGTCTACTCGCCCCACACGAGAGACGTCGGACAAGATTTGCTTCGAATTTCTGCTGTTGTTGTTGGCCTGAAATTCCCATAACGTGCAACGAACCATTTTGAAGCGTCCTATGCAGTGACATTTAGCGGGGTTGGAGGGTTTTTTGGGAAACGCTCCTCCAGACAGAACCTGCAACAATGCAGGCGTTAAACCTTGCGAGATTCCGATCCAGCAGTCCTGGGGGGGCCGAGACCCCTGTGATTTTCTTAAGGTGATTCCGAATCCTTTTGGCATGTTCACGTTGCCCGGGGTACACGGAGCCCTTCTTCGTTAAATTAAGGATCGAGAGGAAGGTAGGCTATGGGGCCACACAGGCGATCGTTACTATGCTTCCTGGGAAGGGTGGGTCCTGACAGCGCCCCTTCGGAACCCCACACGGTGGCCTGGTGCCAGGCACTCCTCCGGCCCCCTGTGTGAGCTGGCACGTGTTCTCCCTCTGGGGGCCACTGCCTCTGGCTCTCACGCACCCCCCAGCGTCGGGCCACTCACCGTGATCACCTTGTTTTCTAGATCCGCTCCTCCCGCCAGGCTGAACCCAAGGCCGGCCCCTTCCTCTTTGTGCAACACCGTGACGTGGATGCTGTCCAATTGCTGTGGAAGGAAACACATACGTTTAAAACGTCCGCCGCGCCAGCCTGAGCAGTTTAACGAGCGTGGGACCTAGGGCTGATTTGATCTCGAGCCCCGTGGGGCTTGGCCACGTGCCAAGTGATGTCACCTCCTCAAACCTGTTCCATCATGTGGACAGAGAGGACTGTGCTTTCTGGAGTCCTAGGAAGCTTAGAAGAGAAAAAGCGTGTATGTCAGGTGCAGTTCCCGTCTCCTCCCCTGGCCGCCCCGCCCTCACCCACACCTGTTCCAACCCGGCCGGGCGCCACTGAGTCGGGGAAACCCAGCGTGTGGGGTGACGCAGCTCTACCACGGCAGCGTGGGGCGAGGCCGGCCCCTGGGACACTGGCAACCCCGGGGGTCACGGCTGTTCTGCAGGGAGCGCTTGCTCCTTCTCTCTTCCTGCTCCTCCTGGGGGTAGAGCAGCACAGGAAAGAGCCCCGCGGACTCCCGGCTGCAGCGCACGCGCACGCCCACGCACACACGCGCGCCCACAAGAGCCCACGCGCACACACCCGCAAGAGCCCATACACATGCGCGCGCACAAGAGCCCACGCACACGCGCGTCCACGCACACGCACGCCGACGCACACACGCGCGCCCATAAGAACCCATATACACCCGCACCCACGCACACACGCGCGCCCACAAGAGCCCACGCACACGCGCACCCCTGCACGCACACGCGCCCACAGGAGCCCACGCACACACGCGTGCCCACACACACGTGCACCCCAAGAGCCCACCCACACACGCACGCCCACAAGAGCCCACGCACACACACCCACAAGAGCCCATACACATGCGCGTGCACAAGAGCCCATGCACACGCGCGCCCACGCCCGCTGACGCACACACGCGCGCCCACAAGAGCCCATACACACGTGCACCCACGCACACACGCGCACCCACAAGAGCCCACACACACGCGCGCCCACGCACACACGCGCGCCCCTAAGAGCCCGCGCACACACGCGCGCACACACACGTGCCCCCCCACAAGAGCCCACGCACACACGCACGCCCACGCACACACACGCTTCCGGCCTGCACGTGGGCTCACAGGAGCCAAAACAATCCTCCTGCGCTGTCTGGAATCAGAGAAGCTCCTTCTGGTCTTGACCCGAGGCCCCAAGCTGAAATGCATACGGGGGGCCGGGCAGACCGCTTACAGGAGCAAACTGTGCAGACGTGAGAGATTTAGGGGTGACGGGAACTGCCGAGGACCAGGCAGCACGTCCCCCCGCCCAAAGGAACCTGCTACGTGGCCGCGTAGACCCAGCGCTACCCGACCGGTCCCTTTAAGCAAAGAGAGAAGCCGGACAACCGGGTATCAGTTCAGGTTTCAGAATATTCAGACTATGATGATTTATAACATCCCCACGCAGATCAACGAAAATACACCTGCGCTTGCACGTGGCTCCTGGCCCACGAGTTGGCCCTCGCTGTGAGGGAACGACCTCACGTGAAGAATTCACTCGCTCTGGCACCACCGGGGCACCTGTCGTGCAGCTGACTCTGTGACCCTTGGGTGTGGAGCCCCCAAGACCCAGAGGACGAAGGGATCTCACCATCCACCTCCACCACAGCACTGACCCACATCTCCCCACTTTGACCCAAGTATCAGGTTACTGGCCCTGTAAGGGGCCCTCGTCCGGCAGAAAAGCAAATGGTCTCCCGGTGACACAATGCACAAGACAGCTCTCTGTCTTGTTCTACACACTTTTGCCTGAGCTATTTCGTGTGAATAAAGCCCCGGGGGACCATGGTGCCAGGGTACTACGGGTGATGGGTGAGTCGTAGCCCAGGGCGTCTTGTGCGGCTCAGGCTAAGCCACACCCTTGACCTGGAGAATTCCGACTATGATGCCTCCCTAATCGTTGCAGAATCTTGGATGATTCTGGTGCGGAAAGCCTTTGCAGATCTGGGGCAACGCAGGAGGGGGCAAGCCCTTGAGCGCCTGAGCTGAGCGGACCTCAGCTCTGCCCGGCCACTTCCTCTCCACACATCTTGCGGTTGTGCTCAGAAGCCTAAGGGAAGTGGCACTTTCGCAATGATTTGAGTGACTTTGGGGGCGGGGCCTCACAAGCCCTGGAAGGAGCCCCCTCTCTCGGTGGGCAGGGGAGGTCTCCGGGGTCAGAGCTCGGAAATTCCCGCGGCTTACAACAGCACGGTGCCCTGAAGCATCTCCTGGACCTGAACGCCAGGCCGGCAGGCAGTGGGATGTGCACGAGGCACAGAACTTGGGGGCAGAAAACCTCTGTGACCTTGAGCTGAGCTCACCTGGCTCCTTTATAAAATGGTTCAAAAGATGCAAGGAGCCAATGATCACAAGCACTTTAGAAGCCACCAAGCTCCGTTCGAGTGGCGGGTCGAGTCTCGGGGGTCCAGTGAGGCCCTGTCCCGCCCCCACGGGCTCCGACCCCGCTCCGGCCGCGGCTCGGAGTACGGCCTTGGTCCCTGCGGGCGCTTGTAAAGAAAGCCTACCTTTAAGGTCGCTTCATCCAGAACCTTCACTTCCTCGATGAGCTTCTTTAATTCCTCGGCGCTCAGCAGGGAGATAACCGATTGGCCAGACTGAGGGGAGCAGTGGTCCCGGCTGTCGGCTTCCGTGGGCTCCCCGAGCCCCTCCGTGTACTCTCTCAGCTCTGAAAGGCTTTTGTACAGACACAGCGCGCGGGACGGATCAGAATATTGATGGGAGCTCACATTTAGCGCATGACCGCTCCGCGGCAGATACAGGGCTGAGCACTGATGTGCATGCTATTATTTGCCGCAAGAAATCCGAGCAGATGCCGGCACCCCTCCACGACAGCCGTGAGGAAACTGGGGCTCCCGGAGGGTCGACGCCTCGTCTGTGGTCACATGGCTACGGAATGCCCAGATCTGGGACTCACAATCGCAGACCGTGGTGCGTCTGACTCCAGAGTCGGTGTGTCCAAACCTCGGCACCTCCCCCCGGAGTGTAGGGGACGCTTTGGACAATCTGCCCTAATGCTGGCAGCCCCGGGGCCTAGAAACACCCTCCCTGCCCTCCGTGACAGCTGCCCTCAGCACCTGCGTGTCCACCATCGACACCTGCGTGACCCCCTTGGCACCGAACGACCACAGACAGTGCCCACGCAGCCAGCATCTGGCCTTCCGTTTTCTTCGGAACTCGTTTTGATATTCGTAGCCGGGTTTTTCCAGCTACACCTCATATTTTGCAGGAAACTGTGGTTTCACTGACAGGAAACTACGGGTCCCTCTGGCTGGCAGATCTTTACCGCCAGCAGGGGGAGACGTCCCGCGGCAGTAAATTCTAACGGGGAGCCTCGGCGAGAGCTCCCGGCCGGGCACCCTCAACGTTACGGGGTACCTCCACAGCTGCCCGCTCTGGCTAGCGACCCGTGCGCCGGTCTGGCCGTCTAGACCCTGCTCTCGGTGTTTCCAGGGTCACCCCTGCTCCTTCCCAGGCTGTCTGCAGCGGCTGCCACACGAGACGTCAGGGTCAGCGGGTCCCAAGCGCTCCCGGGCGGTATCAGAATGAGAAGTAAAGCCGGGCAAACGCAGACTTGTTCTGATCTGGGACGGGACCGTGGGGAGACCCCCTCCTAATCTCAACTGAAGAGCGGACTGAGGGGGCCAGGGAGTCAGCGCCGGAGCCGGACCCCCCGGCACCCGGTTCCGGGGGCCTGAACCCCCGTGCAGGGTGGGCCTGGATTCCTTCCGGGGCGGGGAGGGGGGTGGTCGTCACCTCCCGGCTCCAGTCTGGCCTTCCCGAGCAGGGGCATTCGCTTTCCAAACCTCCGTGGGCCGCCGGCGCCTCCCCCGACCCCACCCCCCCCAGAACAGGTGCCGTGAGACTCCTCCTTCGCAGGGAACGTGTAACGCGCACGCACATGCGCAGAACGGCCCTTCGGTACCCCCGAGACCAAGTTCCAAGGACAAGCGCAGCTGCGAGACAAAGGACGATGGGGAAGCAGAGAAGACGGGAGGGGGAGGCGGGCACCGGCCGTACTCACTTGAGGGAGAACCCCGTGTCCGAGGCAGGCGGTTCTGCAGCACTGCTCGCGGCCGGGGCGTCGCTGGCCGACGGCGCGGGACAGCCCCCGTCCGTGGGGGTGCAGGCAGCCTGGCCCCAGGAGACAGAGGACGGGAGGCACAGCAAGGACTTCATGACAGCCGACGACACCCGGCTACTGATGGAGTAGAGCTGACTGGTCTTCTCGCCCGGCGGCTTCACCTCGCAGGACTGGGTCCTGGACAGCGGGAAGCTTCGTGCCCGCTGGCCGGGCACCTTGACCACCGGGCCTCGGGGTTCCTCCGCGTGTGTCGGCAGCAGCCTCAGGAGAGGGTCGGGGTCGGGGAGGGGGGCTTTCTGGCTGGACTGCCGTCCCGGGAGAGGGGACCCCGACGCGCCCGGGTCCCCAGGCTCGGGGTGGGTGGGGGGGCCCTGCGGCACCTGCTCTCGCTCTGGCTGCTGCTGCTGCTCGGAGGTGGGGGCGGCCCCTCGCCCCGAGAGGCCAGAAAGCCCACCTCCCTCTCGCTCCCCCGGGGGCCGTGCTGCCTCCCCGACGGAGGCCTCGAGGCTCGCTCTCTGGGCTCCTCTGCTGGGCAGCTGACAGGAGCCGAAGGTCTCAAAAGAGCTGATTCTCTGCCTGATGGAGGAGAAGGCCCGCGTGGGCGGCCCCGGGGGGCGCTCCCTGGAAGCAGGTGCCGGCTGGGCGGGGGAGGCCGGGTCGGGCGGCCGCCTCGGGTCTGCGGCACGCGTCCTCAGACTCTTCAAGCTGTGGCGGAACCAGGCCGGCTTGGGAGCCACGGGAGGACCCTTCTTCACGGTGCCGCTGTCCACCGACTTGCAGACCTTGGGGGCAGCCCCGGTGGCGCCCGGCTCCGGCGGGGTCCCGTCCGGGCGGCCCTGCACCCTGTCTTCTTCGCCCAGACTGGCACCGGGCTGCAGCGGCCTGTGGCCGTGGCCGTCACTCATGATGGGGCTGAACAGGTTCTTGATGCAGTCGGAAATTCTCACCCAGGGCTCTTCGGCCGCGATGTCAAGGCTATAGTCCATCCGGGCCTGCCTCTTGAGGAGCGGGTGTTTCACCGGGGACGTTGGGACCCCTGCAGCGTGGAAACATTGCCCCTGAGTTCTAGTCTCAGAGCGAGATGCCAAGGAGGCCTCGGGGGCTGGGGGGGACGGTGAGTACCCACGCTGGGCCCTGGGGGGTAAGCCCCCACTAGCAACCCCTGCAGAACCAGAGTTAGCTTCTCAGCATTTCAGGGCCGGACACGTTTGCAGGGCGCCTCTGGGCCTCTGTCTGGCATCTCACAACTGAGGAACCCAGCATTCGGGAGGGTAAGGGACCGCCTGCTGGCCCAGCCAGGGCGAGACCCCAACCGCTGGTTCCTTGTGCCCTTTCTGTGGCTCCAAGCAGCCCTCCAGCAAGCGGTCACAAATGGAAAAGCCAAAGCAATTTGCCTACCTTCCCAGCTTTTCAGCCCCAGCTCACGGATTGGTGGCCGTATCCGGTTTGGACCGCCCGCCTCGTTAAGAAGCAGCGAGGACAGGCCTTCAGAGGAGGCGCACCTGGCCACCTTGGTTCTCCGCCCCCCTCGCCGGTCAGCGTCTTACATATTTGCGCATACCTTCTGGAAGGCTGGGGACGCTCTCTTACCCAGGGACAGAGGGGGGCCGGCCTCCGAGCCCCACACAGCAACAAGGCCAAGTGGACGGGTGACCCTTCCGTGGCCCCCAGGCCCGCCCTATCCCTGGTTAAGAGGCTGTGACTCTGGATTTGCGCTCTGGGGGGGGGGGGGTGAGGGGTGACACGGCCCAGGGTGAGGAGGACTGACCCTTGCTCTCCCCTCGTCCCAGTGCCCGGCTTCAACGAAAACAGACCGTGAGAGCATTAGTTGAGCCCCAAAGATACCAGAGGCGCCCCGCACAGTCGGGAAGACGTGCGTGGTTACTGCCGACTCCAGGGCTCTGCCGAGGGGGCCCGGCCCTCCCCACCCGGTTCTGGTTCTGCATTTGAAAGTCGCTCTGCTGCAAAGGGCTGTCAGAGGCTCCGTGGTCAGAGCGTCCGCCCGCAAGCCCTCTGCACGCTGGGGTGAGGCTCTCTTGCAGGCAGAGCACCGAGGCGTTCCCTACCGTGTTCCTCTATCGGGGTGACTAAGGGATGGCGGAGTGCGGGGGGAGCCGGCAGCCGTGGGGCACCTGCTCCGGTTGAGATGGGCCAGACGTTTCCACCCATAACGCCCCCCGACCCTCCAGGAGCCCATTCGTGTACTTTTCACGTAGTGCTTCTCAGACAGGGAAGCCATCTGTGTGGCTTGTAGCCTACAGATTTGTTTCTCTGCCACTACCGGGGGCTCCTTGGTGGCAGGAGCCGGTCAGCCCCCTCTCTCTGTCCCCCCGCCCCTCCCTCCGTCCAGCACCTGGCACTGAGCCGCACGATGCCAGCGTGCAATGCACATCTTGCTGATGAGTGGCTGCAGCTCAGAAAAGCAAAGAGGGCTGTCCGGAGGGGCAGAGCCGGGTGTCCCACGGGAGTCTTCCTGACCCCAGGTCCTGTGCCCGATCTAGCAGGCTGCACAGGCCACCACACACACAGCCCACGTCTCAGCAATGGCAGGGCCGCCACGCGAGCACAGCCACCCCCACGGGCACAGCGCCCGCCAGCACGAGCCATGCTGCCCTCAGCCAGGATGGGCTGGACGCTGTGTGTGACAGCCGGTCACCGTCTGTCCCCCAGCTGACTGCCCACTGCATCATCAGCCTGACCACGAGCTCCCCAGACCGGCAGTGACCCCCTTCCTGCCACCCGGGCGCCCAGGGCTCCTGCCTGCTCGTCAGCCTGAGTGCAGCTGCTGTGTCCATGCTCAGGGTCAGAACCTTATGTTTCTGGGGTCAGAACCCCCCCTCCCAGGGTCAAAACCACCCTTCCCCGGGGTCAGAACCCCTATCCTCGGGGTCAGAACCCTACATCCCCGGGGTCAGAACCCTCATCCTTGGGGTCGGAAGCCCCTCCCCAGGGTCAGAACCCTACATCCCCAGGATCAGAACCCCCCCTTCCCAGGGTCAGAACCCCCCCTCCCCAGGGTCAGAACCCTACATCCCTGGGGTCAAAACCCCCCCGCCCCAGGGTCAGAACCCTACATCCCCGGGGTCAGAACCCTACATCCCCAGGGTCAGAACCCCCTGTCCCTGGGGTCAGAACCTCCAACCTCAGGCCAAACCCACAATCTTACCTCATTCCCCAGACCTTTGCCCAAGAGGTCCTTCCTTCCAGAAGACCGAAACGAAAGCCTACCTGGGCTGGCTCCTCTCCTCCCCGGCTCGGCCTCCGAGGATGGGCCCGCCACGGGCCCCTGGCAGCAGGCGAGGGCGCGGGGGGCTCTCCCCGCTGTGTCTTCCTGCCCTGGCGGCCGAGGCGCTGGTGGCAGCCCGCTGGCTTCCTGTAGCGTAAACAGGAAGTGAGGCCATGTGGAGACGTGGCCTCCAGCCGTCAGAATGCAAGGTGCACCCGGGCTGGAGAGCCCCCCAAGGTGCTCCCACCATAGGCTCCCTGACGCCCTGGGCCACCCGCGTCGTCGGAGGCCCACCTCCAGGGCACACCCCTCCTTACGGACCGTGAAGCCCCCCAGCCCCCGGGACAGGGACAAGAAGCAGGGGTGTGGAAGGAGCCTGGCCCCGCCACATTTGCCCCTGCAGCCAGCCGGGCCACGGCCCCGGGAGGGGAGGGCGCAGGGGGCCACCAGTCTTAGGACAAAATGGGAGTCGATCGCCTTCTGCACCGTTAGCACAGTGATGTTTCGTATGCGCGTTGGGAGGATGGCGGAGCCTGGGGACCCGAGCCATCGCCTGCCCCTGCAGCACCTGCCCTGGCCCCGCGTCCGCCCAGGCAGACGTGTTGTCCCCACTGAGCCCAACGCGGTCCCGGGCTCCCTCATGAAACAGCCTCGGGACGAGGCGGACGGGGCCCCACGCGCCCGTCTACCACCTGCCCGGAGTTTGCCTGTCCGCGCGGCACCAACGAGATGCTCCTCGGGCCCAGAGGAAGCAGAGAGCTGAAGGAGGCTTCCCAGAGAACTGCTTTCTGTCTGGTTCTCGAACAAAGAGTGAGAATTTTCCAGGCAGAGAAACAGAGCAAGAGCGCTCCAGAGAGCTGGACACCCGCGGGGAGAGCAACAGCAAGATGCCAGCCGCGACAAGGACAAGAGAGGGGTCACCAGGGCGATGCCGTGGCCGCCTCTGTGTCCTTTCAGTCCCGAGTCAGGCGAATGGCCAGCTGGCTATTGGACAAGGCCACAGGCTTCCTCTCGGGACAAAGGACAGAACAAACGCATCGCTTGGGACTAAAACAGAAACGGCAAACGTCTGGGGCCCGAGACTAACACCTACGTGGGCAATGAACGGTCTTCGAGAACGTGAGGGCTACCAGAGTGAGAAGTGTGTTCGCAAAGCATCGCCCCCGCCCAGGGTCCCGGTCAGAGAACGGAGCTCAGGGAGAGACCAACCAACCCCGGAGTCAGTGCGCTCCTTGAACTAGACCTTTGAAGGAGCAAGGCTTGGCCATGGCGTTCAAAGCTTTACGTACTAGGCGGGTGGCTAGAACTTAGCTTTGCTCCTCTGGGGGCTCCTCAAGGTGACACTTGTCCCCATCCACAAGCTGCTGACAGTGTTACAGGCTGACACTCAGGTACCGAGCCCAGTACTCAGAGCAGACACAGACCTCGTCTGTTGTTTTCATTGTCCCTTCTGTGAGGGAGGTGCTTTTTTATTTCTTTTTTCTTTTTTTTTTTTTAACGTTTATTTATTTTTGAGACAGAGAGAGACAGAGCATGAACGGGGGAGGGGCAGAGAGAGAGGGAGACACAGAATCGGAAGCAGGCTCCAGGCTCTGAGCCATCAGCCCAGAGCCCGACGCGGGGCTCGAACTCACGGACCGCGAGATCGTGACCTGAGCTGAAGTCGGACGCTTAACCGACTGAGCCACCCAGGCGCCCCTATTTATTTTTTCTTAAATGGCCCCTGAATTCAGTTCAGTTTTACTCATGTTTTCCTCCAAGGGGTCTTCCCTAGCACGGTGCTCGGCAGGCGAGGGAGAGAGAGGGGAAGGGAGGAGAAAAGCGTGGGCTTACAGGGGAGACGGGGGGCGGGGATTTCAGTGATGGTTTGAGCTCATTAGATAGGAGAGAATTTTTGGTCTCCCCGAGGTCATTTTGGTTGTGGAAGTTAAGTCCCCGTGAGTTACAGGACGGGTGAGGTTTGGGGGTCGTCTTGGGGAGGAAGGACTTCAGGGGGGCGGTGGGGGGGGAGAAAAGGACAGACAGATATTGTACACTGGGGCCACGGAGGGACACATCCAGTGAGAAGTCCCCAGAAACCGTCAAGGGAACTTGAAGAGTGACATCCAGCTTTGCATCCTGGTTTTGCCATTTCTCTGCGCCCTGCCCCTGTCCTGGCAAAGCCGCCCCCCCGCTTTTCTCCAGGAACAAAGCAAAGAGCCTGGCTCCTCAGCCTGTCTGTCCCTCATCCGCCCTACTGGACCCACAGGGAAATGCGACATTTGCCTACGGGGGGGCGGGGCGGGGGGGACCGGACCCACCTGGACAAGCCCACCAGGTGTGGCTAGGGCAGCCACATCCTGCAGCTCTCCGCGGGACCGTGCTTCCTCCTTCCGTCCCTGTCACCCTCCCTCTCAGAACCTTCCTCCCCCACCTGCCCACCCCACCGCTCCGGGGGAGGGGCCTTCCCTTCCCGGAGTCTGTCATCAGCCCCAGTCACAGACGGGCGGAGGAGTGTCCCGGGGCCCCACGCCCACCTGCCCGGCCAAGGCGGGGATGTGACAGGCAGCGTAGCTGGGGGTCGACCCACTGGCGGTGGGAGCTTGAGCTCGGTCCACTCTTTTCGTGGTTGGGACCCTCCCCTCCGGGTGGGGTAGGGCTGAACTGGGGCGAGGCACCCGCAGTGCTCAAGGGAGGAGGAGAAAAGTGTGGGCTTACAGGGGAGACGGGGCGCGGGGATTTCAGTGATGGTTTGAGCTCATTAGATAGGAGAGAATTGGTCTCCCGGTGCTCGACGGTGCTCCCGGCCGTCGGCCCGCCTTCCCCTACGGGGCGGCGAGGGGCAGAGGAAGGAAACTGAGGTCCTGAACAGATGTGATGGAGGGACAATCACAGCGATGACGCTCGTGCACCTGAGGTTTGCTAGGTGGCTCCGTTTAATGGGCACCACAGCCCTCGCCGGGAGCCGCTATACAGCCCCAGTGGACAGCTAAGGAAACTGAGGCTCTGAGAGCTTGGGATCCCCCCCCACAAGCCGCACCTACGAGGAAGTGGGTGGGCAGAACTGATTGGGAAACAAGCCCGAAACAGTTTCTCGCCGTCCCATGGGTCGATTCGCTAATGACAGACGCCACCTAACTCTTGGTGACTTTGAGCCTCACGGTAGGCCAATCTCCCAGCAAAAGCACCACGCCTGAAGAAGCGTGTGCGAAACACCCCCTGCCCGCCCAGCACGGAACGGCCTTCTGGGGGCGCTGCTGGACTCCATCGTAAATTCCAGTATATTTTGGAAAGGAGCCCGGAGGCCAGCAGCAGGAACGGGGCTTCAGTTCTGGGCCTGGCAAGCCTCGAGTTCTTGCACAGGCAGCCCTAGGCTTGAGCTGAGCCCCTTCTGTCTGACGGAGCAGGAGAAACCTTCCCTCCCCACGGCCACCACTGCTGCTTGGTGCTCGCTCGGGAACCACCGTGCAAAAAAGCGAAATTGAAACAACCAACAACAACCACAAAACCAACCGCTCCTCCCGGCTCTGGCGCTCGAGAGAACATTCGACCCGTCCGGCCCCTGTCTCACCTGGCCACACGCCGGCAAAGTGGGCCCAGAAGGGCATGGGGAGTTCTCTCTCTCTTCCAGACTCTTCTGAGGGTCGCTGTCACTTTTAAAGTATTTTCTGGGCGGAGGCTTGGGCTTGGAGGTCGTGGGTTTTCTCACCAAAATCTCGAAGGATTTCTTCAGTCTCAGCGGTGGGTGGCTGTGCGGGAACCCAGGGCGGGGCGGGCTCTCCTGGGGCGGCCGGGACGGAGCCACGGGAAGCGTCCCCAGCTCCTGCACTGGGGACAGGCTCGGGCTGGGCGTGTGGACTTCCGGGTCGGAAGGCTGCTGCTCGCTGCCGCTGACGGGGCTTCCCCCGGGGGACCCGGACACGTAGCTGCTGTCGCTGCTGGAACGGATCATGACCTTCTGAGCCCTGCGATTAGGGACTGCTGAGTTCCTCTCTCTCTCCTTCTCCAAGGTCGGCCGCCCATGCCAGCTGCTTTCCAGCCTCGGGACACCTGCAGGGGAAGCACGAGGAACCCCCACAGCTGGGCTTGGGAGGCAAACGCACCCTTGGCCGCGCTCCCGACTGCCCCGGGCTGCACGCTGCACCCTGGGCTGTCTGCTTCCCATCTGAGGTCACTGGGGATTTGGAGCCCGGCCGTCTCGGGTTTGTCCCAGAAAAGCTGTATGACTCCAGCTTGGGAAAATCACTCAACCTGAGTCTCCGTGTGATGGGCACGAAGACATGTCCCCAACTTGCCCGTCAAAGAAGGGCTTGCTGTCCCATCTGTGGAAGGGCTGGTGGCAGATGCCTGCCACTGTCCGCCCCTCTAGGGACGGCCTACAGGAGCTGTCTCCCCAAGGCGACCTTGCGTCCGATGACCGACGGAGATGGGCTGTAAAGGGGGGGTGGGCGGGAGCACCTGCCACCAAACCAGACAATTCTAACGTGCCTTTTAGCTCCACAGTTCCAGGGCTGAAGCTGGCATCTCAGCTCACCTCCTCCCTCTGCCCAGCCCTCTTCTCTCCTCCCCTCCACGGGCTCCGACCCCTTGAACCCCTCCGAGATAGCACCCTGCATGCCAAGCTGGCCTCCTGGGAAACCCAACCAGCAAAAGTCCATCTTTTCACCTGTAAGATGGGGATAATAGTTATAGGGTCACCGAGCTTGTTTGGGGGGCTCAGCATCGAAGAGAGAGAGGACACCGGCCAGTGTGCGTTGAGCCTTGTAGCAAGAAGCTACCATTTCCTCTGGCTGAGGACGAATTGACAGCTTCAGGACCACACTTTCTTAGCCATAGTACCCTTTCTCTTCCCTCCCATCCAGCCTTTCTTCCTGGGTCATCCCCGCACACACACCCATTCTCAGCACCGCGTCCGTCCACACAATCCTGAGAGGCCCTTTTCCGTAGCGGCAAACCGCCCCCCGTGTGTTTCTTTCTACAATCAGAGCTCAAAGGAGTGGGAGCAGACTGAGACCCAGCCTCTTGCTCAGATTCCAGCTCATTCCGGAAGGCCAGGAGAGCGAGGAGAGCCCCGTGGAAGAGAATCCTAGACCTTAGGAGAAAACCAAAGTCAGCCAAGCTCACGGTTTGAATCCTTGATGAAGAACAAGATTTCTTTTGCTCTTTCCTGGTCATAAAATAATGCAGCCTCATTAGAAGGAACTCGGCCCCAAAAAGAAAGAAATGAAAGTCAAGATCCACCTGCCGTCCGATCCACTGGAGAGAACCACCGTCCAAATATGTGTGAGTTTCTCAGTGATATTTTCCCGAGCATAAATGTTGAGTGGGTGGAGAGGGTAGAACCTTTTCTCTGAACGCTTTCAGCCTGCGTAGCCTCCTTGTCAATATCTGTATGTTGTTCTATCACACACTCCACGATGGCTTGGCCGATGCCCCTCAGCCGAGCACAGAGGCCGCTGGCACCCAGGGACTGAAGTCAGTCGACCTGGTTCCCATCCAGATGCTCTGGGCACCACACAATGTGATTTTGGGTAAGAGAGCCTCTCAGCGGCCCGCTTTTTCCTTAGAAACGTGCATAAAAACTATATGTAAAGATCCAGTAAAATAATGCATGAATTAGTTCCAGTGTCTGACATGACAAGGCCTGAAGAAAGGTTAGATGTTATATTATTAGATATTTTTTCTGAAGAGTCTATTATTATGAACTTGTGATTGAAAACTCAACTGTGTATAGGGGCAACTGCCAATGACAACCTGATATAAGATGACAGGGGATGGTGGGAACAACAGAGGCCGGAAGAGTGCCGGCCCAGTGAAGAAACATACAAATTCAGATGCTTCGAACATCGTGTGCCTCCCCAACAGAGCAAACACGTGAGCCGAGCTCAGCCGGTAGGCTGCTAGCTTTCAGCCTTTGTCCACGTTGCGGGCTCGTCGGTGATGTGACAGTCACATCGCTGAGGTAGAAGGCAAGTCAATGGCTCAACCCTGAGCTGTCTAAGAAGGCAAAGATGTTCAAGTCAAAGTTCACTGTTTCTCTTACCTTCCAGGCTCCACTGATGCCTCTCCTTTCCAAACTTGACATTCTCCACAGCCTGGGCCACAGCTTCTTTGAGTTGCATTTCAGACACCTAGAAAATACCGGTCACCTCCTCAAGTAAACGGCAGCAACATCTGCATCAGGCTCTGAGTCCTATAGCAGCTCCCAAGCGTGGCCCCTGGATGCCAGGATCTGTCCTTCCAACCCACTCTGCAAATAGCTGACAGCGTCCACTTCTAGAAACACCCTATTGATTCCAGGGCATCAGTGGTTCTCTAGTATATTGTCAGTAAAGTCCAAAGTCTGTCAATAAAGGGGTTCCTGAGGTGGCCACTCTCGACTCTCCAACCTTCTCTCCACGGCTTGCTGAAAACCTCCAGGCAAAGTTACCACTTGACAGTTTACCTCTTGGAGCATTCCACTCTCAGCAGTGCTGCCATGACATCATCATCACTATCTTCATCACCATCATCACCATCACCACCACCATCATCACCTTCATCATCATCACCATCACCACCACTATCATCATCACCTTCATCATCATCACCATCACCATCATCACCATCATCATCTTCATCATCATCACCATCATCATCATCACCATCATCATCATCTTTACCATCATCATCACCAACATCATCTTCATCATCACCATAACCATCATCACCATCATCACCACCACCATCATCACCATCATCATCTTCATCACCATCATCATCATCATCATCTTCATCACCATCATCATCACCCATCATCATCATCACCACCACCACCATCATCACCACCATCATCATCTTCACCATCATCATCATCTTCACCATCATCATCACCAATATCATCTTCATCACCATCACCATCATCACCATCATCATCACCATCACCATCATCACCATCATCATTTTCATCACCATCACCATCATCATCATCTTCACCATCATCATCACCAACATCATCTTCATCATCACCATCACCATCATCACCATCATCACCACCACCATCATCACCATCATCATCTTCATCACCATCATCATCACCATCACCACCACCATCACCACCATCATCACCATCATCTTCATCATCATCATCATCACCACCACCATCACCCATCATCATCATCATCATCACCACCACCATCATCACCACCATCATCATCATCTTCACCATCATCATCTTCACCATCATCACCAATATCATCTTCATCATCACCACCACGATCATCATCATCACCACCATCACCATCACCACCACCATCATCACCACCACCATCATCTTCATCATCACCACCACCATCATCACCATCATCATCATCACCACCACCATCATCATCATCACCACCATCACCACCACCATCATCACCACCATCATCACCATCATCACCATCATCATCACCATCATCATCATCATCATCATCACCATCTTCATCACCATCATCACCATCATCATCATCACCACCATCATCATCATCTTCACCATCATCATCATCTTCACCATCATCATCATCTTCACCATCATCATCATCTTCACCATCATCATCACCTTCACCATCATCATCACCAACATCATCTTCATCATCACCATCACCATCACCATCATCATCATCACCACCACCATCATCACCATCATCATCACCACCACCATCATCATCACCATCATCTTCATCACCATCATCATCATCACCATCACCATCATCATCACCACCATCATCACCATCATCTTCATCACCATCATCATCACATTATCATCATCTTCTTCATCACCGTCATCATTACCACCATCATCACCCATCATCATCATCATCACCACCACCATCATCATCATCTTCATCACCACCATCATCATCATCACCACCATCATCATCACCACCACCATCATCATCACCATCATCATCACCATCTTCATCACCATCTTCATCATCACCACCATCATGATCATCATCATCACCATCACCATCACCATTTTGCTTTAACAGGTCACTAACAGTTAAGAGTATGACTTTTGGAGCCACAGTATATATAAAGAACCCCTACAAACCAACAACCAAAGCCAAACAGCCTAACTAAAAAATGGGAAAAGAACTTGAATAGTCTTTTCTCAAAAGAATGTATACAGATGGCCGGCGAGCACCTGAAAAGGTACTCAATATCACTAATCACTGGGGAAGTGCAAATCAAAACCACAATGAGATACTGCCTCACACCCATAAGTGCTATCAAAAAAACCAGGAAACAATATGTGTTGATAAGGATGCGAGAAATTGGAAGCCTTGTGTGCTGCTGGCGGGAATGTAAAATGGTGCAGCTGCTTTGGAAACGGTGTGGCGGTGCCTCAAAAAATTACAAATATAATTATCACTTGGCCCAGCAATTTCACTTCTAGATACATGCCCAAGGACAATGGAGAGCGGGGACTCGAGTAGGTACGTGTACACCCCTGTCCATAACAGCATTATTCACAATAGCCAAAGGTGAAGCAACCCAAGTGGCCATTGACACACGAGTGGATAAACAAAATATGGCACGTACGTACAACCGAGTGCCATTCAGCCTTAAGGATATGCCGACGTGCGCTACAACGTGGAAGGACCTTGAAGACATTTTGCTGAGTGAAATAACTCGGTCACAGAAAGACAAGTCCTGTACGATCCCACTTACAGGAAGTACATAGAGGCGTCAACACTGTAGAGACAGAAGGTGGAATGCTGGCTTCCAGGGGCTCGAGAGAGGGCGAATGGTGAGCTGTTTCATGGATACAGAATCCCAGATTTACAAGAGGAAAAGCGATCTGAAGGCGGCCGGTGGTGCTGGTGTCCACCCCCCTCATGCCATTGAACTATACGCTTGCGAATGGGGAAGATGGTCAGTTTCACATTAGATGTATTTTACCACAAGGACCAGGTAATAACAATACGTGAATCACCGACAGCGCTGGGCACGTCGCCCGGCAAGCGGCAAACTCTCAGTACAGGAGAGTTAATATCGCCGGCAGTTCTGCAAGGGCAAAGACCGCTCCCCAGTTTCAGAGCTGAGATACCAGGGGTGCTGGGAGATCAGATGAACGTCCAAGAGGTCACTGCGAGTGAGACAGGAGCCCGGCGTCCCTCTGTGTGCGCACCGGTCGTCCCCACCTGCGACGCCTTCCAGGCTTCCAGACCCGGCTCCGTTTTCTGGGTCGCCGGCACCCTGACTCCCTCAGCCTCCGTGGCCTGTCTGTGAGCGCCCCGCCCCGCCCCTCCAGCCGGCACCAAGCTCCTCAAGGCCAGGGCTCCGGCCTCGGCCCCACACCCTGACTCCAACTCCACTGCCCTCTCCACACGGGACCCCAGAGCGGCAAGAGTCGCTGAGCCCGCCTCCTTTCCTTCTGTCGCCCAGAGCTGCAGACGAAGTCCTCGTTCACCCGAGTACGAAGCTTGCTTCTCTCTCGGGTGCTCCTCCTTTGTCCATTGCCACCACGGAACAGAGCTGGGCTCGAGCCCCACTACGCCAGCTGCGTGTAGATCTGCTTGTCAATCTACCTCTGTCCTGTTTCCGCGGGGAGTTGGGAGTCTGTTAGCTACAAGCGCAGGCTTTGAAGCCTAGCGTCTTCCTGTAGAAGCTCCACCACGGGGCGAGTTCCTTTTTCCTTTCTGAGCCTCGGTGCCCTCCTCTGTGAACTAGCAGGGAGCATCATACTGACTTCAGAGGGTTCTTCGACAACTAAACGCTATTGCGCTTGTCACGTCTTTCAGCAAATATGCCTGATACACTCAAGGATTCCATAGTGACTGTCACCGCGTCCCCAAAGGAACCCCAGCAATGCCCACGGTGTCCACTCCCAAGGCTCCCTCCAACCTGGGCTCCACTTCTCAGCCATTATCAGCCCTGAATCTCACTGCCTACTGGACACCCCATGGGTACCTCAATCTGCTTACGCCCACGCGAGACCACTTCCTCCCTCCCAACCCCCTCCTCCTTCCCTTCTCACCACTGGGGAGTGCTGTCGCCATCGCTCGGTCTTCCGATCCCCAAACACCCCGGTCATCCTAGACCCCTGTGCCCCAGGCTAATCAGCCAACAGTACGACCAATTCTTCCCCAACTGCCTCCATCCCTCTGCCCACATCTGCTGTGAAGTTCAGGCCCTCGCCATCTGGTTCCTTTCTCTTCCAAACTCCAGGATATACCCACCCCCCACCCCGTGCTCCAGGGCACAATCAACAGTTAAAAAAATAAAATCTTGCCTGCTTCCGATTCTGTGTCTCCCTCGCTCTCTGCCCCTCCCCCACTCACGCTCTGTCTCTGTCTCTCTCTCTCTCAAAAATAAACATTAAGAAATTTAAAAAATAATAAAATAAAATCTGAACATTATTACACGAACAGCCACACACCCTCCCCTCGCTCCTCACCCCCCGCAGAATGCCACGCACGCTCCTAAGCATCCCGTGTGACTCCCATGCCATGCCGACCTGTACCCTTAGCCTCTCCACCTGCGCCCGCACCCCAGCCCCACGCTCCTTCTGTCCATGGCAGGTCCCTTCCTGACTGTGTAGCTCCACGGAACGACCTTCCTCAAATCCTCTGCCTGGAGACAACTAACTTCTGGTAATTCTTGTTTCATGAATTACCTACCTACCTTCATGCAACCTTCCTTTCTGTCTCCCTCTTCTCCCTGTCTTCCCACCCTGTATTGTAATTATTTGTAGGTCATCGTCTCCAGCCAGACCCTGAGCCCCAGAGGGCAAGACTGTGTACCACGAACTTGTTCATCCCTGTATGCTGGGGTGCGCAGCTCCCGACAGTCGCATAGTGAGCGGGTCCCTACTCGATGCACGGATGAATTGGCCCCTGGCCTCCACGTGCAGGGATCCTGGGTCTGTATTTTCCTGCCTGAGAGCTCGTAACCAGCTGTAAGAGCTTCCCTAAGCTAATGCCAGTTGCCTCTGGCGTCTAGGAGTCGGCCAGTGGACCCCTGCTGCGTTCACTTGTTATTACACTTGGAACAGGTTCTTGGGAATTCGGGTCCAAACCCAGAGGGCATCACCCGCGTTCATCCATTTCTTGTCCCAACTACGGAAAGAGTGAGCCTGGGAGGAAGAAGACGTCCCGGTGGGGTGTTACCTGTGGGTCTGGATGCCGGCTGACGATGATGGGGACGGGCCCAGGACTGCAGTGACTCAGGATCGCGTAGACTTCGTTGAGCGTCAGGCAGTGCACAGGGGAGTCATTGATTTCCACGATCTCGTCCCCACACCTGGGAGAGCATACACAGAAGCCGTCAGCGAGCTAACCCTCGTGGCGTTTGGACGCTCCCTTCCCTGACGCCCCACTCAGGGACTTTGCTCTCTGACGGGACCTAAAACTTACACCAATAAATAGAGCTCCTTAGCCACCCGACTGACATTCAGAGCAGGACGGACCAAGGCAGTGCACGCTCACTCCTCGCTGCGTGACCACAGCGTGGGGGACGTTTCATACCCATCTCGTGGGTCAACGTGAACAAAAGTTGGTCTGAACTTTCCTCTTCGTCTTCCCCATTAAACTCTGTCTAACCGAGATGGGGGGGTGTAGGTTAACCCGATTTAAGCGATTAACCAATGAACTGTGATATAAGCAATCACATCCTCTCCTCGGGCCTCACTGTTCCCATCTGTAGAATGGTTAGAAGGAAAGACGGATGCGTTGCGCTGACAGGTAAAGAAGATATAATTGGGCTGGGAGCAGCGGAAGCCCTTGCAAAAAGAAGGAAGGAGAGAAAGCATGGAGTTCGTTCTCGTTGGAAGATGGGGGTCGAGTTATGGAAAATTTAGGTGTGTCCTGTTACCTACCCAGAAAAAAAGAAAAAACACAAGGGAGGTAGAAAACATAGGGATGTATCCGCACTTGGAGGATTTGGGCAATTCAACCCCCTTGTCTCAGAGCTGGGGAAACCGAGGCACAGAGGGTGAAATATTCTCAATAAGACCTAGCTTAGAGTTTAAAAAAAAAAAAAAAAGGCTTTTTCTAGAAACAGCCATGTAGTAAATGTCTTAGGCTTTGCAGTTCACACCCTGTTGCAATGACTAAACTCCGATGTTGTGGCGCGGAAACAGCAGATGTAGACGACGTGTCAACAGACGAGCGTGGCTGTGTTCCGATAAAACTTTCTTTAAAAAAACCAAGCAGGTGATGGGCCCCAGTTTGCTGACCACTGGTCTGGCGCGTTATCAGCCCAGCGGGGATCGGAACGCAGGTCTCCAGGGCTGAGTTCGCCGTCCCTCCCGCTGTGGTCTGCCGTCTCTCGTCACAGTTCCCCTCAGCCGGTCCCCCTTCCCCTTTGCTAAGAAAGCACGCATTTTTGGGGCGCCTGGGGGGCTCAGTCGGTTGAGCATCCGACTTCGGCTCCGGTCACGACCTCGCGGTCCGTGGGTTCGAGCCCCGCGTCGGGCTCTGTGCCGACGGCTCGGAGCCCGGAGCCTGCTTCGGATTCTGAGTCTCCCTCTCTCTCTGCCCCTCCCCTGCTTGTGCTCTGTCTCTCTCTCAAAAATAAATAAACATTTTAAAAACTTAAAAAAAAAAAAAAAAAGAAAGTGCACATTTTCATTGATGTAACTGAAGACCACCGCAGAAGCTTCCAGAACAATCCCTACCCAGCTGCAGGTCTAGGGGGGAGGACTCTCTGTCTGAAGGGATTAGGGCGAAGGCCGTTGTGGTGACTGTGCAGTCATGTCCCAGGTGACAACATGGCAGCTCAGCAAACGGCCGTCGCCGTCCTGCACGTGACAACAGCAAATCCGTCTCGAATCTAAAGCACCGTCGAGACGGCATCCCGAGCAGACCTTGCCCTTACACGGACTGCAGTGGTGGGAAAACCTTCAAAACTATGACCAAACTCTCCGGAGTTAGCAAGCCTCGAACCCAGTGAGAGAAGGGACATGCGAAGATGCGTGAACCGGAAATATCGTGACAGGTGAAGCCGGGGTCGATGGCACCGAAACCCAGCTCGCTTACTGGAAAGGAGATTCAGGCTCGGGCATCTGTTAGAAGTTATCTGCAGGGACGTAGGTCTGGAGCGTCCGCAAGGATCTGGTTTATACCGTCAAGAAACTGAGTTAACACTACTGATTTGCTTCGTAAGTGAGCGTCTTTCTCCATACAGGGTGCACAGGCAAACCTCCTCGGGGCTCCTATTTATGTCGCCGTAAATTCTGTGCTACTTAGATCTGAATCAAGGCGTGTTCACTTCCTGTTTCCCATTCTGGACCGGCATTCCCTGAGATAATGCCTCTTCTTTCCTTTTTTCTTTTTTCTTTAAGGACAGGGCAAGGAGGAGAGCCAGAGAAAGAGGGAGAGAGGAACCCAAGCGGGCTCCGTGCCGTCAGCACAGAGCCCCACGTGGGGCTCGATCTCACCAACCGTGACCTGAGCTGAAATCAAGCGTCGCACGCTGCACCAGCCGAGCCCCCCAGGAGCCGCAGCAATGCCTCTTGAACTGCAACGTGCACACAGATCCCTGAGGGTCTTGTGAAAAGGCGGGTTCCGCCGTGGCAGGTCTGGAGAGGGGCCCGAGACGCTGCATTGCTAGCAAACTCCCGAGGGATCTCGCTGCCACTGGCCCGGGGACCACAGCTGGAAGAACGAGGCTCTGAGCCACGCTTGGGTCATTCTAAATATCTCGTCTCCAAATTAACCTGCTGCCTTCTAAGGAATTCCTTCCCCCGATGGAAATCAGGGCTGTTGTTGTTATTGTTGTTTTCAAACACAGAAATGAGGACATACCAGAGCCGTCCATCCAAGTGTGCCACAGACCCCGGAGAGAGCGTGTGAACGAAAATGCCGGAGATGCACTGGAAATAGGGCACACTGCACAGGCCGATGCCCAGACCGACGCCAGCCTCTGGAAGGCAGAGCAGGAGGGAGGGCGGGGGGCTCGGGACCGAGCGCGAAGGACCTCGGCTCCCCTGCCACGGTTAAGAACGACGGCGCTCAAGGAGGGGTCCCCGCCCCAGACCTCACGGCGTATTTCGCTGTGCCCGCAGCCCTGGCCCCGGTTCCCACGTGTGGTGTCGCCTTGTTGGGGTATGCTCTGCCCCTCGCCCCACAACCCCAGGCTGAGCGTGGACGGTGCGTCCTGGGCTTCTGCAAACAGAGCCGCAGGCCTCGCTGCTCGCCGGTGGCTGCAGAATCTGCTTGTAGGCGACAGACACCCTGTCCTGTCTCGGAAAGTCTCGGGGGGGGGCCCCGGTGGCGGGAGACCCAGGCAGGAGGGCAGGGGCGCAATCCCACCTTTCTGCAGAGAGACCTCCACCATGACTCTGTAGTTGGGCTTGGCCGTGCTGGGGGGGGCGGCGGGGCTCCCCAAGCCGAAGGGCCCGCTGTCCTTGGTGGCACAGGTGCTGGAGCTCAGGGAGCGGCACAGCGGGGGCGACAGGTGGCTGCTCGGCGAGTGGGGCGCCGTCAGGCGCGTTCTCACGGTGAGGGTCAGGAGCCCCTTTTTGGCTTGCTGAAAGGAAGGGACCATGTGTCACAGTGCTCAGCAGCTGTGTGAGCGTGCGTGTGCGTGTGCGTGGTGTGGAAGTGTGTGTGCATACGTGTACGGTCTATATCTGCACGTATACACAGATACGAAACATCGTATATGGAACATACACGCGTGCATACATTCCCCGGATGGGATTAAACTGCACTGATTACCCAGAGACTGAAAGCATCTTTTAGTGACTGCCTTAAAACTTAAAACAGATTTGGGGCGCCTGGGGGGCTCGGTCGGTTGAGCGTCTGACCTCGGCTCGGGTCACGATCTCAGCGGTCCGTGGGTTCGAGCCCCGCGTCGGGCTCTGTGCCGACGGCTCGGAGCCCGGAGCCTGCTTCGGATTCCGTGTCTCCCTCTCTCTCTGCCCCTCCCCCACTCACACTTTGTCTCACTCTGTTTCTCAAAAATAAATACATGTAAAAAAAAAAATTTTTTTTTTAACTCAAAACAGATTCGCAAATATATCGGCATAACTACGCTGAGTGTCTTCAAACAGTTCTATAAATCTTCAGTGGTTGGGACACGCCCGCAGCAATCCTGATAACACTCTTATTTCCGGAGCTGGGTCTTTTTTCTCAAGCCTGTGCCCAGATGAGCACCAGCGGGGCGCCCCATGAGAAGGACCCCACAGTTTGAGTCTGCGGGTTTGAATGGAGGAGGGGGCCCGAAACCCCGGGGTCTGGCCGTGTACCGACAACGAGCGGTCACCTTGAACTTGCGCAGGGCGTCCTGGTGTGTTAGTCCGGCCATCGATTCTCCGTTGAGCTCCAGAATTTCATCCCCTGTTGGGAGAGGGAGAAATCACAGTAGAGACACGTGTGGCCCATGGGGGGCGGGCGTGTATGCAGCCCGTGGGGAAGCCTTCCTCGCCCGGGACTCTCCCCCCGGAGGCGGGCGGGCCCCAGCTCTCTGAGGCCCCTCCAGGGTCCTCGGCTGGCACACAGGCCTGGCCTGACCCGTCCGGCCTGCCCGCTGGCTTTGCCCGCCTCCCCCCTGCCTCCCTGACCCTCCCTCCAGGTGTTCCCACGGCTCATTCCCTGATGCAACACCGCCCGCCTTTCTCAGGAAGTTGTCTGCCTTCAGGGCCCTTCTCCCACCTTGTTCACCTGCCTCGCTCAGTCTTGCGGTCCTGCCGGCTTAATTTCCCATGTGTCCTCACGGCACCTGTGTCCACCACTAACCATCACAGCTCGGCCCCGTGGGTGGGTGGTGACCAGTGACCCGGGGAAGACTCTCCCCTCCGGGCAGGTCGCTTCCCGGCCAGGGGAGTTGTCTGATCAGACGGTGTGTCCCCAGGGCCAGTTCTGGGGAGGGGGGACCTGCCCGGTGCTCAGGACACGTGAGAAGGAGGTGATGCTTCCAGAATGCAACATAGCCCCGTTTTGCAGAAGAGGAAAGTGAACCCAGAGCCGTCCCAAGCCACCCGGTGAAGAGAATTAGGAAGCTGGCCCTTTCACTGCGAGCCGCTCCCTCACAAATATGCCTAATAGACCCATTTTTTTCTGTATCCTGAAGTCCATCTTTATGGGGACGGAAAACCAATGTCTCCCCTTTACTGAATGTGCTCAACAAACGGGGAGCGTTTGTTCTGCGTTCAGGGCTACGCTGGGCGCGTCGGACGCCCTGTTCGTCACGCAGCCGTGCGGTCTGGTTGTTAGTAGGCGCGTCTGCGGTCACCTCACGATGGTCCCCTCGCAGACAATCCAACCCTCTTCCCCGGTTGTTCGAAAGGTGGTTCTGCCTTTGCCTCTGAGAGTCGGAGGCTCCACTGCGATGCCCCCGGGTGCTTCCTCACCCTGAAATGCCGTGCCTTAAAATGATTCCGGAAAATTCTTAGCCACTGTCTCATCGCCCTTTCGCTCCCCTCTTTCACGCTGTTCTTTCTTTCCAGAACGCGTCTCCCCTGTGGGCCTTCTCGCCCACCCTCCCTGTTTCTCTAACACTCCTATTCTTCTCCACGGCTCCGTGCAGCCTGCCGGACCACTTCCAGCTCCCGACCCCCCTTGGGGCTGTGCTGTGTCTGCTGCCGACACGTCCACTGAGTTGACAATTTCAATCACGTGCCTTTTGTACAAGTTGCTTTTTTCACCACATTCCGTTCTTTCCTTGTTGTTCATATGCCCTCTTTTGCCTTTTCAAAGCTCTCTTTAAACACAGCGATTCTAAACAAATACAAAAATTCTAATGCAAAGGGGTAGGTGTATTTACAGCATTATCTACAAGAGCCAGATTGTGGAAATGGCCCAAGTGTCCACTGATAGATGAATGGATAAAGAAGATGTGGTGTATATACGATGGAATATTATTCAGCCATTAAAAAAGAACACGAAATCTTGCCATTTGCAACGACCTGGATGGAGCTGGAGTGTATAATGCTAAGCGACATAAATCAATCGGAGAAAGATACGGAAGCATATGATTTCGCTCGCGTGCGGAATTTAAGAAACAAAACAAAGAAAGAAAAAGAGAGACAGGCCAAGAAACAGACTCATAACCGTGGAGAACACACTGTTGGTCACCAGAAGGGAGGGGGGTGGGGGCGGGAGAGACGGGAGACGGGGACTAAGGAGGACCCTTGTCGTGACGAGCACAGGGTGACGTACAGAAGTGCTGAATCACCGCATTGCACACCTGAAACTAATATAACTCTGTATGTTAAGTGCACTGAAGTCAAAGTGAAAACTTAATTAAAAATTGCATAATACGAAACCATAGTAATTCTACAGTGTCTTTTAGACTGCTCTGTGATCTCAGGGTTTTGAGGGCTGGTACTTGGGTCGATTATTTCTGCCAACGTTCATCAACAGGGGATATTTCCTCATGTCCTGTGTGCTCTTTGTGTCGAACTCCCTTTTCCGGGGGCCAGTGTTTCTCTGGGGTTTCCCAGAGAACCCCAAGAGGCAGTCCAGAGCTTTCACTGCTTTGGGACAAGTGTTGACATTCTCGGCTTGGATCATCCTGCACTCAGTAGAGACTATAAACGTGGCCAGAACACCCCCACACGACACAGGTCCTTCTTTTCCTATGGGAGATGTCTTTTCCTCACACCCAAGAGCCACAGGCAAAGGTAGGTTTGCTCACTGCTCCCCTGGGGCCCGATGGCCTTCCAGGAGGACAGCTCGTGAGGCTTCACATGGACCCACGGCCGTGTCCCCTGTCCCATGTGGGCAACTAAGTCCGGGTCCCTGGCCCTTCGGCCCTTTGGGCACCAGTTCCACGGGCCGTCACACCCTCAACTCCTAAGACTGCCATACTTAGATTTGAAGTTTCCATGTGCCACGTTACCCAGCATGCCTACGTGTCGAAAATCAAGGGCGGAAGTGGGCTGGGGACAGGATTCAGATCAGCGTCACCTGTGAGGTTGCCAGAATTAGACCAAAAATGAAAGAATCAGTCCTCGCACTTACGACGGTCCAAGCTGAGTGGAAACGGACAAGTTTTAAAAATAACTAAAATATAACTATTATGTCGGAAGGAAGAATACACAGAGGACGTATTTCAGAAATGGTCACCCTTCCTCCCCTCCTCATGGGCAAGAGATTGAGTGATTGGTTACGGAGGGTGGAGCCTAAGTGATCGTTGGGTGTGCCATCGGTTACAGGCTGGGTGTGCAACGTAATGATTTGACAATTACATACATTACGAAATGTTCAGCAGGGTGAGTGGACTCACCCTCTGTCATCACCCAAGGTTACTACGATATCATCAACTACACTCCCTAAGCTGCACTTTCATCCCACGACTTCTTTCTTTTGTGACTGGAAGCGTGTCGCCTTCCCCATCACCTAATCCATCCGTCTGACCTAATCCCGCCCCTCTGACGGCCACCACTTTGTTCTCTGCGTTTACGAGCCAGTGTCTATTTTTGTTGTTATTGTGAATCACGTGGCATTTTGTCTGGCTTCTTTCGCTTAGCTTAACACCCTCTGGATGCATCCATGCTGCCATGAATGGCAAGATTTCATTCTTTTTGTGGCTGAGTAACAGCCCACTGTAGACATACACCACACCTTTGTTACCCGTTCGTCTATCGATGGACGCTTGAGTTGCTCCCATCACTTGGCCGTTGTAAGTAATGCTGCAACACACAGGGTGCTTATATCTCTTTGAATCCGTGTTTTCATTTTCTTTGCGTAACTACTCAGAAGTAGAGCTGCTGGATCACAGGGTACTTCTATTTTTAGTTATTTGAGGAACCTCCGCACTGTTTCCCATAGCGGCTGCACCAGGTTGCATCCGCAACCACAGTGCACGAGGGTTCCTTTCTCTCCACATCCTCGCCAACACTTGTTTCTTGAGAAACGACCATTCCCGGTGACGGGAAGGGCTGAACTTCCCTCGTGAGTCCCGACAGAACTACTCTTTGGACAGTCCTGGTCCGCGTTGGGCCATATCTGGCGGGAAGCGATTAAACTAAATCTTACACAATCGTTTCTTTCGCAAGCAGAATACAAATAAAACACCATTAGCCTTGATCTGTGCTCCAAAGTTTTGTTGCAGCTGGATGTACCCCCCCATCCAATGGCAGATTCTAGAACTTTACTTTGAAGGAGTGACAAACGGTGATTTTGTTCATCATTAGAGGCTAGAATCAAGGACTGCGGTAGATTAGCTGAACGTCTTTCCCACCGAATTTTTATGATTGGTATTAACGAAAAGGGGAGGGGAGAAAAAGAAGCTTGACAGGGCAGGTTTGCATTCTGGAAAGAAAACAAGACACAGCACACTGTTTCCTGCCACCTCCACTCAACTCCCTCATTTTTTTTTTTTTAATTTTTTTTTTCAACGTTTTTTATTCATTTTTGGGACAGAGAGAGACTAGAGCATGAACGGGGGAGGGGCAGAGAGAGAGGGAGACACAGAATCAGAAACAGGCTCCAGGCTCCGAGCCATCAGCCCAGAGCCCGACGCGGGGCTCGAACTCACGGACCGTGAGATCGTGACCTGGCTGAAGTCGGACGCTTAACCGACTGCGCCACCCAGGCGCCCCCCTCATTTTTTGTTTTAAGTAAAGAGAAGTCCAAAACATAACCAAACAAAATATAGTACATTCTCAAGATTCTGATGCCCCGTTTCTCCCTTTTTCTCTTTGATCCCTTTTCTTTCCCTGCTTCTTGACTTAGCTACTCCCCCCTAGAGCCTGCCTCCGCCCTCCTCTCTTCCCTCCCTACTTCATCAGCCCTATAACTCAAGTGTTTTCCAAGCGTCCACCACCCCCAGTCTACACCCAGCCCTCCTCCCTCCCTGGGCTGGAGACAGTGACACCGCCTGCTGGACAGCGCCACCTGGTGGCCGCCCAGAGCCAAGCCTCTGCCTTGGCCTTGTTCCTCCTCCGTATGTCCTGCTCCAGGTTAAGTTCACTAAGACCAGGAACACTTTCTCGGACCCAGGGAGGCTGTCTCATCTGCACCTGCCTCCTCCCAGGAAGACAGGCTCAGGCAAGACCCTTAAGAGCTGGAGTCTGGCCCTTAGGACAGCCTCTCAAAGGGCTTCACAGCCTCTGGGCTCTTGCTGGCCCGTCTCATCCTGCCTTCTGCTTCCCGAATCACCTGAGAACCCTGGTCATAGCTGGTCCCTCCCAAACTATAAAAACCTTCAAAGGTTCCCCACTGCCTCCCCGATAAAATCCAGAAGCATAAGCGTGCATGAGGTTGGGGTCGGCAAACTTTTTCTATGAAGGGCCAGGTACCGTAAGCTCAGCCGGCCGCACGCCCTCTGCTCAACTAGGCAACGTTGCACAACTACGCAACACGGCTGTCGTGAACACAAAAGCACCTTCAGACAACAGAATGAGCCGCGAGCATGGCTGGGTCCTCCTAGAGCTCGTCTCTGGACCCTGAAATTTGCATCTCATTCGGTTCTCGCTCGCCACAAAGACTTGCAAATTCCTCTGACTTTGCTCAGCCACTTAGAAATATGGGGTCCAGCACGTATGCTTTTAGGGATCCACCCAAAAGATACAAAACGACAGAACCGAAGGGGCACACGCACCCCAGTGTTTACAGCAGCGCTATCGACAACAGCCAAATTATGGAGAGACCCCAAGGGTCCACCAACTGATGAACGGATAAAGAAGATGTGGTCTGTGTACGCAACGGAATATTACTCGGCCGTCAAAAAGAATGAAACCTTGCCACTTGCCACGATGTGGACGGAGCCAGAGAGGAGTATTACGCTAAGTGAAATCAATCGCTCAGAGAAAGACCAATGCCAATTGATCTCGCTCACGCGTGGAATTTCAGCAACAAAACAGATGAAAATACGGGAAGGGGGGAAGGAGAAGAGAGGGCAACAAACCGTAAGAGACTCCTGAAGGCAGAGAACAAACTGAGGGCTGCTGGAGGGGGGTGAGGGGGGACGGGACAGACGGGGGATGGGCATCGAGGAGGGCACCCGTTGGGATGAGCACCGGGTGTCGTGTGTAAGCGACGAGTCACTGGGGTCTACTGCTGAAGCCAGAACGACACTGTGCGTTAACTCAGTAGAATTTAACTTTAAAGAAAGAAAAGACACACGAGAACCAGTCTCTATTTGTGAGCAGGATGAAAATGGCCCGCGGGCCTGACGTCCCCGGAGTTTGCTATCCCTGCCCTAACCAAGGTGGGTCCTTACCGGTGGCTAGGCTCCCAGCGCGACTCACAGAAACTGTCCCGACAGGGAGGGTGGGGACACCGAGGTCACCTCTCTTAAGCATCCCGCGGGCCCCCCCAGTGTCTGGCCTCACCCGCCCCTGAATGTTGACCCCTAGTTGAAGTTTGGGAGTGTCCCCGGGCCAAGCCTGTTGGCCAATACTCCCAGCATGATGGAGGGGCCCTCAGGAGGCAGCTCTGACCCCCGGGGATGGCCAGGGGCCTGTCCCAGACGGGAGAGCGGGCGGGCCATGAGCTCCTCAGAGGAGGGATCATATCTGATCAGCCTGTTTCTGGAGCCGAGAACACAGCGGGCTTACAGAGGACGTTCATCAGACGCATTAGAAGCACAGGGCCTGTCGCCCCGTGACTGTGAGTCGGGAGGGCAGGAAAGAAGGGAGAGGGTGGCGGGGATACCAGCAATGGAGGGGGGGCCTTGGACAGGAAGGGAGGGGAGGCGGACACCTCGGCCTTGTGTCCCAGGCTGGCTACGGGACCTGGGCCGTGGGCAGACACACCCAGCACCGTGCCGGTCACGACAGAGCCGTCGGGGACGTGTGCCACGGACCCCAGAATCCGCGCCGGCCGAATTCCGCAGGCTGAAGACACAGGCTGCCCTGCGCTGTCTTCTGTGGGCCAGTGACCCCTCAGACGTCACCCGGCGAGAGACGAGAAACCTACCTTCTTGGAGCCGTCCGTCCGCTGCCGCCGCTCCCCCCGCAAAGATGGTTTTGACGTAAATTCCGATGGGGCCGTAAATGCTGTCCCTTCCCCCGACGATGCTGAAGCCCAGGCCCTGGGGGGAAGAAGAGGAGACTGGCATTAGGGACGTTCCAGGCCAAGAGCCTGCCCCAACCCCCAACCCTCAACGCAGGACCCGGGGAGGAGAAAGGCGCCCTTGGTGTCAGACGCCGCCTCGGGACCTCACAGGGGAATGGGGAAAGCCATGACCTCCAGGCCGGACCGGACCATGTGGGGCCTGGGCTCTCACACAGAGTCGTGTCCCGACACAGAACTTGTGCCGTGGCTGGAGAATCCCAGACGGGGCCGAGCCCGGGGTCTGCCCGTCTGGCTGGCATCTCGGGGCACATCACCTCCCGTCTCCGAGCCCTCGCTTAGCCCCTTGTAAGATAATGCTCATAACCTCACTCACAGGATTGTGTTAGAAAATCCAGTGAGGGGCACCTGGGGGGCTCCGCCGGTTGAGCGTCCGACTCCGGCTCAGGTCACGATCTCGCGGCGCGTGGGTTCGAGCCCCGCGTCGGGCTCTGTGCCGACGGCTCGGAGCCTGGGGCCTGCTTCCCATTCTGTGTCTCCCTCTCTCTCTGCCCCGCCCCCGCTCGCGTTCTGTCTCTCTCTTTCTCACAAGTAAACAAACACTTTAAAAATCTAAAAAAAAAAAAAAAGGAGGGGGAGGAGGAGGAGGCCTGGGGGTCAAGAAGTGTTGGGCCACTGTCCGAGTTCCACGGCCAAAGAACCAGGCGCCCCCGGGGAAGTCCTGGGGCTTCCCAAGCCCTCAGTGTCCTCAGCCAGAAAACGGAGATGCTAACAGGGCTTTCGTGAGCATCAGAGGAGACACTGCTTGCAAAGCCCTCGGCCAGCGCCTGGCCTTGTGGTAGCTGCCTTCTTGCCTGATTCGATTTTGACTCTTCCTCAAGCACTTAGGGATCCTTCTGGCTCTGCCTCGTCCTCCTCCTGAACTCCCCCCACCCCCGACCCCACTCCAGGTTGCCACCCGGGACACGCGGCCTTCCTTCCGTGGCTGGGTCGTGCGGGTGGACGGTGGGAGGCCCGCCCGGCCTCTGAACCCACCGCCCTGCCCTGCACGCGGGCCTCCCGCACCGAGTGGCCCGCCTCGCTCGGTCCCCGGGCCCCCGCGGCCCGGCTCAGTCCGCCCAGAGACACGGAACGTGGATTTAGCGAATGTGCCTCTTACAGACACCGAGATACGTTAAACCGTCTTCGGTGCTCTTTGCGCTCTTCTGGGCAGGGCCGACAATTGAAAAGCCAACCACGTCTTAAATACCTTCCACCGAAATCCAGGCAGGGGTGCGGGGTGGAAAGCGCTGTGATTTACTAGCCAGAAAGTCGGGCTGTTAGGCGAGAAGTCAGCACCGGAGAGGATTTCTCCTTTGTAGGGACAGGACCGGTCGGGTCAGCATCTTGTGCTTTGTCTTACCCACTGGTCTGCTGTGCTCCCGGGAGCAGGAGGGGGTGAGGGCCGGGGAGGAAAGACCCAGCGTCAGGAGACCCCCTCCTCTGACCAGAGCGGAAGTAGCAACAGCCCTTTCCCCCCAGGCCACGTGCCAAAGTTATATTAGGTGGGTTTGAAAAAAAAAAACAAAAACAAAATCAAAAACAAACCATCTGATTTACTTGGGCTCGTCTGGGAACTTTGCAGCAACTGCCCGCGTCTATTCCGGAATGTTCTGGAAGCAACGCAAAAGCCATTGGGGATGCCCCCACCCCCCCCCCCACCTCTGCCTCGTCCCTCCCTTCAGGATTTCTCAGTTGTGGGGCAGAAATCGGCATGAATATATCCACCTGGGGGACACACGTGGCCTGGACGTGTCCTCCCCAAACTTCAAAGACTGCAGCCATTGGGAGGTGAGCAAGTCGTATTGGTGGTGCCCTCGGGATGGATGAGGGGCCCTTATAAAGGAGACCCAGACCGCTCCCTCGGCCCCCCGCCACGTGCCCTGTACAGACACAGAGAGAAGACCCCGTCCACGAACCAGGAAGCCGGTCCTCCACGCACAGCAAATCTGTGGGCACCTTCATCTTGGACTCTCCAGCCTCCGTAACCACGAGAATGTGCTATTTAAGCCACCTCGTCTGGGTTTTTATTACAGAGGCCTGAACTGACAAAGACACGACGTCAATGATTTGAATTTAACCATCACGTAAAACTAACTTCTAAATAGTTTTTGGTGTTTACTTATTTTTGAGAGAGAGAGAGAGAGAGATCACAAGTGGGGAGGGGCAGAGACAAGGAGACACAGAATCCGAAGCAGGCTCCAGGCTCCGAGCTGTCAGCACAGAGCCTGACGCGGGGCTCGAACCCCTGAACAATGGGATCATGACCTGAGCCGAGGTCCGACGCTCAACCGACTGAGCCACCCTAGAACTAACTTCTAAAAACATCACCCCAAATCCAAGTTGGCGAGCAGTTGCCCTGCGGTGGCCCACACAGGGTCCCCCCCAACCCCCCACGAGTTCATCTCGACTCTCACACCCGCAGCCAGAACCCCCGTCCCTATCTGCCTCCTTCCCTGGACGGGACGGTTCGTCAGGAGCGGGTGTCCATCCGGCAGCTGCTGTTGGCAATGGCCCTCGCTCACCTTGGCCTGGCCCTTCATCAGCACGATGTTGGAGATGACGGAAGCCTGGAGGCCCCCCGAGGGCTGTGCCAGCTGAGCTGTGCTGAGCGACCGGGTGGGTCTCGAGCTGCCCTGTGGGAAGGAAGGGGGTGGGGAGGCGTGAGCCGGGGGAACAGCAGCACCCACCTCAGGGGGCAGGGGGGACCCCAACCCTCTCTCCGGGGGGCCCACGGCACCAGCCCCGAACTTGGTCAACGAGGCACGATGGGAGTCTGGGGGGACGAGGGACTGCCTTCAGTGGTCCGGGGCTTTCAGCCTTCTCCCAGAGCTGGAAGCTATAGAAGGCTTGTCCACACAGCAGGTGCAGACTACACGACAGACCACAGCGGCCGAGAACGACGCGTCCTAGAACCAGGGTCTCCAAGAATGCCCTCCCCAGACTGTGTCCAATTCAAGACACGCGTACCGAGCACCCCCCTTGGGCCCGGCATGGGGTGGTGGGCAAGGAACCTGAAGATTTTCAAATGCGGGGCATAAATCCCCGGGGAGGCAGACAAGCGACTTGCATAAGAGAAGCTGAGTGTGCCAAGGAGACGTGCACCCCGCGTGCCTCGGGAAGTCTCCCCCGCCCCCCATGGTAGGGAGGGTATACAGCCCGGACCATCCATCAGACTCTGGGGCCCTGCCGCCTGGGTTCCTTTCCTGGCTGGTGACCTTGAGGAAGCAACTCAACCACTCTGTGCCTGTTGCCTCTTCTGTAAAATCACCTGAGCCCACACGGTGCTGGGGACAGAGGCGCCGGGTGCTCCTGGGGGCAGCCTGAGTCCCTGCCGTGCAGGGCCCGGGGCTCGGGGACACAGCAGGAGGGGACGGACACCGCTGGGCTCCCGGCCCACACCCCGCGCCCGACGTGGGAAGGACGCGCGGTATGGGGCCCACGGGGCTTGGCTCGAATTCCGCCTGGTCCCTTAGCTTCTGAGACGTGTGAACTCAGGCAGCCCCTCGCCTTGGCCAGCCGCCAAGTTTCGTCGGCGTGAAACGGGGCCGACGCTACCTTGGTTTCTAAGCCTGTCTTATGAATTAGAGGCACAGGGTGCAAGGCAGGTCCCGACACCACGGGGCTGAGAGCGCGGGTGTTGGCGTCCTGGAGGTCTGACCCTGAGCCCCCGGAGCTGCCCGCTCCCACCAGCCAGCCCCTCTCCTCGGTAGTGCCGGGACAGGGACAGGACCCCACCGGCTGGCCTCCGCAGCCAAGCCCGGGCCCCTCCCTTGGTTCTTACCGCAGACTTTCCCGCTGGGCAGTCCAGCTGCTGAGAGAGGGACTTCCGGCTGCCACACAGGGGGTAAGGCTGCCTGTCCGTGCAGGCCGCAGAGCTCTTTATCGTGTGAAAGTCGATCTCCCCTGTGCAGTAGGGATTAACACCTAAACCCGGGAGGAGGAAAGGAAGAAGCCGTCTGTGCTCTCAAAGCACAAAGGTCAGCGGAGAACACCCTCGGGTCCACCCCAAAGCCTTGGCCTCTCCAGCCCCACCCCAGCCCCACCAGCAGGGCGGCCCCAAGGCCCTTCTCGATCCCCCTGTGAGTTCAGATCAGCATGCACGCACGCAGGCCCCCAGGTCGGGACAGAGCGGGTGCCCCGAAGCACGGGCTGGTCTGAAAATGACTAGTGGGCGTGCTCCAGCCACAAGGACATCGATGAAGGTCAGCATCTCAAGTCGATGGGGAGGTGGGGGGTGCTGAACGCAGTCAGACACACAGCCATCGATTGAGTTCGTTGACAATGCGGTTACGAGAGCCAATGCAAAAGCCAAAATAACTTTCGAAAGGGAAACTACATATTGTGGTGCTTGTATAATAACATGAGTTTGTAATTAAGGGTTAAGTTGAAATATGGAATGGAAAAATCAGCGGGGAGGCAGACGAAGGGTAAGTAATTCCACTTTTCCGGGGGAGGTCGGGGGAGGGCGACTTGGAAAATGCCGTCTCAAATATTCATTAATTAATGACACCCAAATGATTAGCTAATTGATCTTGTGTTAAGGAAACCAGCAGTGCAGCTGGAACTTGAACACATGTCCCAAATCACTGCAAAACTTGAACACACACCCCGAGCAAGAGGCAGGGAACAAGGAAGTGACGAGTGACCAAATAACAAAGCGTAGAAAGCAGGTAAGTGAACGCAAACGTTATCCGTGAAACCAGCCCCGATGGCGGGGCATCTCTCTCTAAAAACGTTGCCCCCGTTTGTTTTCGAGATCTTACGGCGTATTCTTTGCAGGACATAAAACAAACGAACAGTGAAATGAAAGGCAGGCAGAGACTGGTCACCCATAAGCGGTGCTGGAACCAAGCAGCCACTTAAAATAGCGTTTGTCTCGGGGCCCCTCGGTGGCTCAGCGGGTTAAGCGTCTGACTCTTGATTTCAGCTCAGGTCATGATCCCAGGGTCTGAGGGATCGAGCCCCATGTCGGGCTCTGCCTGTGCTCACAGCGTGGCACCTGCTTGGGGTTTTCTCTCTCCCTCCCTCTCTCTGTCCCTCCCCCTCTGGCACATGCCCTCTCTCCCAAAAGAAAGAAAAAAGAGAAAAAAGCTTTTATCTAGATTCTTGCTTCACGTCAAACAACAAACATTACTGATGGGTACAGTAGGCATTTTTTTTTTTAAAAAGGCATATCATTTAAAAATGAGAAGGAAATACAGCCCAATATTTAGTAGTGATTTCAATAGTTCTCTGGACGTGGAAGAAACTTTAACATGATTAGGAAGGAAAAAAATATATAGATGTGATTTCCCTCAGAAAATCATCACAGACGCAAACAAAATTTGAAGTACAGACTCAGCAATGCTGATAATCTTAGTGGAAAACTGAGAATAACTTAGCTGTCTAACGGTAGGGAGTTAGTTACCTAGATCGGGTACATCCGTACAATGAAATACGAGGCACCCACTGAACATGGTGTGTAGGAAAGAATTTCCAGGGACTCGAAGCCACGTCATGCTGTGCGTGAGCACGCGTGTGCGTAGTCTATAGGCATACGCGGGCACAAAAGGGAAATAACAAAAATGTTAACATCGATTATCTCTAATGGCGGCGTTTGGTGTGGCTTTCGTTTCTTCATGCCCTTCCGCGTTCTTCAAACGTCCTCACTTTGGATTACGGCTATTCCATTTATAGCAACCAAGAATCATGGCGGCCACCAGCCTCAACTCCCGTCTTGTGACAGATGAGGTGATGGAGGCCCCAGGAGAGCAAGTAGCCTTCCTGAAATCGAGGAGCCCATCAGAAGACAGAGTGGGAGGAAACCCTTTGTGTTTTATCCCCTATAATGGGTCTCCCCAACACGGCGCTGGAGTCCAACTAGAGGCAGAAGTGTCGAAACCGTAGAGAGCTCCCCCCACCCCCGCCCCACCACCACCTCTGGCTGGCCAGGATGTGCACGCGCAGTGACAGGTGGTCACAGAGAGGCAAGCCGACCGCAGCCGGGTTCACCCCAACCGGACTGGCAGAGACCCGCCCTTCTCCAGACCTCCCCGCGTCACTCATATTCCTGGTCCTCAGCGACAGCGAGGCTCCGCTCCTGAGGACAGTTCGATGACGCACTTACTGGTCGAGTTGCTGCGTGTCCTTTGGTGACAGGCTTTGGGAAGCTGGCAGTTACTACTTTGCGGTTCTACTTTCCCAGACTTTTCTCGAGAAGAAGTTGTGGAAGTTTCCTGCAAAACAGTTCCCACCGTTTATTCAGCGAGTTCGCCAGAACAGAAAAAGGTGCACAGAACACCGAGGTTTTGACACTGACCATATGGACGGGCTTGTGGGATTGTCTGTCTCCCCCGGTACATTATAGGGTCTATGATGGCAGACGTATAGACTCATTGCCACCCGTTCATCCATAGCTTCACCCATCACTTAATAAGAATTGAATGACAGATATACCGCATAGGTACCGGACAAAGGCAACCGATGTCTAAACACCATGTCAGCCATTACGTGTCCTTTCTTTGTCAAGTGTTGGGGAAACAGGTGTGAACGAGCCAGACAGGACAGGGATCCCAGGGCAGTGCTGTCCTCGTGAAGGAAAAACAATGGGAAATAAAAAAACAAGAGTGACAGATCATTACAGAGAAGGGCAAAGGTGGTGGAGGAGAGAACTCAAGAGAGACCCAAAAGGGGAGCCTAGAAGGTGGTTTCAGAGAAGGGCTCAGGTCAGATCCTGTCGAATCCCGTCCAATGAATGTTACAGGAATAGGTTTTTAAATATGGAACCATCCATGCATTCTTGAGAGTATCATGATTTTCCTATATTGCTGATTTCCATCTCCGAAGATTTAACTGAGGGCTTTTAAAATCAACATTCTCAAGTTAAATTCGGTTATGGCTCTTGCCATATTGGTCACAGTTTCCGTGCTCCTTTCTTATGCTAATAATTTGGAGACCCTCCCTTTGTGCTGAGTTTATAAGCAATACGTAAAACAGTACATCCTTGGACTCATTTCTCCGTCAGGGTGAATAATGAAACCGAAAACATAAGAGTCTGGGATTTTAGGGACAGAGAGATAGAGGTTGACAACGAGGATAATGCTATTAATGATTTTACTTCCCTTCCTAAGTGTTTTTATATAACGTTATTACCCACAATGATCTTGACTTAATTCTTGAATTATGCTGGTTTCATTACTCGGTACCATAATTCTTGAGTGCGTGCGTGTGTGTGTGTCTGTGCGGGTGTGCTTCTTCTCAAGAAAGTTACACAGATGGAAAGCTCTCGGAATATCTACGTGTCTGAGAATGTTATGTTGTGGTCATCACGCTTAAACGATCGGCTGAGTGTAGAATCTTCGGGTGTTTGTTATTAGATCTGGAAACCACAGTTGGTTCAAATGCTCCCTGGGATTTAGTGTTCCAGGGTGGACATCTGTTAGGGGCACCTGCCACCTCTCCTGCCTGATGTCCCCGCCGTTCCTCGAAGCCAGCCCTGTCAGCGCCTGGCTAATGTCGCGTGTCCGGTGTGTGCGTGGACTTCCAGCACCTGGAGCATTTCCCAGGGTGGAAGGAACACCTACTGTTGCCTCTCGCTTTGGACCCAGCGACCCAGCCTCCCCTCCAGCCCCTGGCACCGTGAGCTGGTGGGCTCTGGGGATCTGCCTCACTCACTTTCCAGGTGTTTTCCTCCCACGTGGTCAGCAGCAGGCTACTGAGCCCTTCCCCCGATCCAATGCCACCTGCGTTACGTCATCCAGAAAGTTCTCATGGGTTCCAGAACACGGTGGGCCCCTTTCCGTGGCTTCCTGTTCTGACATGCATCTCTCCCTGTTTGTATGTATATTCTTTGAATTGGGGTACAAATTTCCAAGAGGTGGGGAAATTAATAAAATGTACTCTGCAGCCCTTTGGAGCCAGAAGTCCACTCCGGCCTTTTTGATGTTTAAAATTGAATTCGGTTCTCACCCAAGTTGGATCCTGTAAGGGGCCACCTACCCGTTCCCCGTTGTTTCTCGTACCCATCGGTGTTTAATGCCAGACCTCCTCTCCGTAGCTTTCTTTTTCAGCAGCAGGTGGTGCTATACGAACCCAAACAAAACTGCCTTCTGTAATGAGGCTCCCCTGAGAGTTTTCCGAAGGAGGCAGAGCACCGCTTCTATGGAAGGTGGCTCGTGCATTCGAAGTTTTGA